>NW_017259356.1:546802-588883 GCF_001594045.1 Atta colombica
CCCGAGCCCGGATACTCGCACCGGCACGATCGATCGGCCGGCATAATAAGAAGAGTAAACGGCAGGAGATATTGTATGCAAGATCAACCGGCGACCTGCACTCGAGTGGATGCGGCGCGGTCTTTCGCATTTCCTCGTTTCCTCGTGATCTCCCGAAATATCTGAAGAAATTGCAATGGAAGGAATATGATTCGATAAATGTTCAAGATGGTAAATTCTTTCGATGGTTTTATAATATATTGATTGGTACATAACTTCGTTTTAAAATTAGACGGTACCTCAGAATTCTGCAAGCGATTCTTGTCAGATCGGAATAAATCGCTTTTCATCAATACTTAGTACACAATCATCTTTGGCGTGCGATGTAACAAGGCAATGGCGAAATCCAGTACGATCGATAGAGAGAGAAGCGGCAGTAAAATAATGATACTTTGGACCGCGGTTCTAATGGGAATTTGTTGGCCTCGGTCTCGTAAGAAAGATTCCAGAAAGTATTTCACTTAAGTTTCCGCGCTGCGCGCGAACGCGAAACAAAATCATCCGCGATAACTTCCACTTTAACTTTGCGGAATTCAAGGTTCTGACAGTTACTTCCATTTTAACTTCGTCCACTTCATCAATCATCCGCAGTTTTTCCTCTAGTCTAGCAATAACTCCCAGTTTTGTTCCATTAGCTCACTCGATCGGATTCTTATCTCAGGAATATTCTACATGTTATAACACGTACATATATCGATGACGAATGATACTGCGCGCACATTCCTATCTCACTTCCTTCAGAAACACCATTAATCAATTTGAGCAGCTGACTGCAACGCTATTTGGATTACGATCGCCATTACATTCGCTTCCGTCTCGTATTCCGCTTGAAAATCAAAAAGCATGGCTTTTCACGGTTTTAAACACTCGCAAGTTTCACCGATGCAGTTGATTTTTGTGTTAAAAATACTACTGCTATACTATAAAAAATACTGCAATCGTAAACGTTCTCCGTCCAACGAAATATCCGTGCTCGCGTTGCGGCAATGAAGCAAGATTGTGATCTGTATGCATGGCGGGGCAATGTCAGATAATAGACGCGTGAGAAGAGAGAATGCACGATGCGAGAAAAGGGAACATGTTCTACGGTGGAGTTGGCAAAACGAAAGGTGACGCTATGCGGAACACGATGCGGAATGCGACTCAGACGCGACACGGATAAGAGTACGAGGATCGAGGAATGGAGGACAGAGAGGCAAAGGACGAGGGGTGAGTCAACGGAAAAAAATACTCCCGCCAACAAGTCTCAAACCCTAGCTCGCACCCACGTACCGCGTGCGGCACCGGGCAATTTTTCAATGGCTCCGACCGAGCTTGAATTCTCGTTAATTTTTACTTTCTCTCGCCGTCCGCCACGGGGATCCGCCATTGTCCGCACGGCTTCGCTCGGAACCCCTACAACGATAACAGAGAAAATGCAGCGGAGCGAGTCCGAGGTATATCTACCTACCAACCTACCTACCAACCAACCTAACGGCGCGAAGCTGTCGATAGCAACACTCTCCAATAAAGCGGATCCCTCCCTACCATGCGGAACAATCGTTGCTTGAGAGTACACCCGCAGCCGTCGTCGCGCCGGTTGTTCCACTGTTTTGCGGTTCCCTATATGTACGTATGTACGTATACGAATAGCCCGGCTATTCTCGGACAGTAACGCAATTTCGGTATTTGACATACGAGCAGACGACAAAAAAAGGACGAGGAATCCTGAGATTTCAGCTCCAACTTAGTGCACATAACAAAAATAGCAGAGTATTCGAAACACATCAGCCATCGCAAATTCGTTTTGGCAATGAATACCAAATGATTAGCTATAATCAAGGTCGGGAAAGTTGCTCTACAAATTACTTATAAATTATTTTTATTATAGAAATTAAAATAAGAGTAAAATAAATATTTTATTTTTATATTATATTTTATCATTAGCCCCAATTTTGTATTGTATTACTTTTTATACTCAATTTCTATAACAAACACATATAAGATAAAAAGTAATTTATAGATAATTTATTAAGTTTTCTTTTCCAACTCTGGCTATGATACAGCCGCTTTTGTTTAAATTAATGTACCTACTTATTTAACAGCAGTTTCTGTTATGCTAAAATCAAGGGATGTCTTTGCGAGTGAGAAGTCGATTGAAAGGGTGCGATGTTATCGGATTCCGTGCGTGCCATATATGCAGAGGCATTGATCATTGATCGCTGCTGCTGACCGCACAATCACGTTATCCTCTCCAACTCTTCTTCGTCCTCGTCGTTGACGCGTCCTCGTGCCGTGACAGCGATCGACAGATCTCACGTCGGACCCAGACCTCGTTGCATGTTTCATTGCATCCGATTGTTTTCAACAGTCTTCTTTTTTTTACGATGCAACAGACCTCTTCTCAAGTTTAATTGTATAATGAAATGATAAGGTAATTAAGATGTTAAATAAAATTTAATAAAATTATATATTCCTATCTGAGAAGCAATGTTATAAATTTCTTATTTAATTAATTCTTTGAAATACTTCAGTGGTATGATCTATAAATTTCTTTAAAAATATTGCTCTATTGATTTACTTTTTATCATTTAAATTCTGATGCTTCCCCACAATGTATATAATAATAAATTATTTGTATGTTATGATTAATATTTAAATTAAATATATAATGATTGATTAATTGTCATTGCTTTATTCAGTAAGTCTATTACACATAAATATATCAAAAAAATTAAAAGAAGTTTAATGAATATATAATAGAGTATCTACATAGATATAGTAGAAATCCTCGTGTCGTTTTTTTAATTTGTTTATTTTGCATGACGGATAAAGGTGCAATTGTCACAAGATGAATCAGATCACGTTCATTTAGACCAGGTTACAGCTTATGCACGTGCGCATGAAGAAAACAAGAAAAAATTAAACATGCAGAATGTTACGTAGTTAAGTGCACCTGTGGCCATGTAGAGAGAGTTACGTCATTCAGTTCCTTGAGTTCGCGCGAAACTTCTACCAAAACCAACTAGTTTATAGAAAATTATGTTTACTTATGCGCATCACTAAAACTACTCTCTGAACTTTACGCAGGGAAATCATAGAGGTTCGATCGGTTCGTAGAAAAGTATTTGTTTCATAATTGACGTTTCTCGAATAGATATCAGGACAATAGTAATCATTTGCACATTTAATGCTCTCCTTGTCTGATGAGAAATTTCTACTGTTAACAACGCAGACGTGATCTTCGTGAGCTATACATACGATTTTGAATTGCATCATTGATCTTGACGTAACACGACGAAAATCGGATTCGGCGCCAATACGTTAACCAATATTTCGAGCTTTCGGCACGAGCAGGATTTAAACTCCCGCGGCTCGCGTATGGAAATTTATGAGACTATTTCGCATGTAAGCACTAACCAGGTGTGGCTACACATAAATTCCGCATCCTCCCGCGTATATTTCAGACCCATCGCCCTCTTCTCCTTCGTTGGCTCGGCTGGCGCGGGCCAACTTGCCAGAAGTTACCTGTGCCTAGAATCCCTTTTGCTCCCCCGTGCCCTCCCCCTCTCATCCACAGATGCTTCCGCCTCTTCCTGCTCCAGGACATCCACCTTTTCGCCTTCCTTATTCACCTTACACCTGGCATGCACGTTATAGTCGACCCTCTCTCTTATTCTTCGCTCTCGAGATCGTATCCCTAAATCACCCCCGACTACCCACAAGCACGGAGGCGCCCTTCTAATTGCTCTACGCTACGTTTAAATTACTTAACCCCCACCCCTGAAATTAGTTTCGGATAGTCGAAAAGAATGACGCATTCGTCGGCGAGCTTGTAGAACGCGGAAGAATCCTGCCGGGAATGCTAATTTAAGCCAGACCCCATTTGCGCGTCGAGAAATCGCTTCACTCCTTCTTACAACTGTCTTCCTTACTTGCGAAGTATCTTTCGATTTGTCAATATCTTTCTTCGCTCTTTCAAGAACATGAGAAGTCCTAATATACCACGAGCTCGATAATCTATAGCTTTATAATTTATATTAATAAATCTATATTAATAAGTAACAGTTAATCAAAATAAGAATTTATATTTTAATTTTATTATATTTTTTGGTGCACATGGGTAGTTTGATAAGTTAATGATTTTTTAAAAGGGGACTATGTCAAAAAAATAAAAAAAAATTTTTTTTTAAATGATTTAAAAAAAAAAAATCAATGACTTATTAAAGCTCACATATGCATGCATTGCATGTGAACTTTATACTTGACATGTTTATCTGATTTATTAGTAAACAGTAAGACCAGCAATTAGCCTATTTGACGAATATATTCAACAATGCTCGGTCTTGATAATTGAATACATCGCATACTCAATTTATAGCATATCTTTTCAGTGCAGGAGGAAGCAAAATTCAAACTCGCGAATAAAGGACGTTGAAAATGTTTAATCGTCAAATTGCGATCTTCTGATATACCGTAATGGTGCTTTCAGACATTCTCATTTTGAACAAAGCTAGCTGATGCTCCCTCCGGCTACAACGAATCACGTTCGCAATTAAAGGCGAAGCCGCAACCACGGCGGAAACTCATGAAGGCTGGGACGGAAACATATCTCATGTACATGCACCCTCGATGCAACGACACGAGATGCACTCACGAAGCGTCCTTTTAAATACGTGACCTGTAAATAATTATATGAAGGAACATACAAAGCGCCCGCCGCAACTGAAAGAGTCGGTCGCGAGTCAATCTTGCATATGTGTGTCAAGTATCTCAACACACATACGCAAGATTCTCCTCGGTTCTTTCTTGTACGCTATTTACCTCTTCTATCGAAGACCACCCTTCCTTTTACCTTGTACTCTCCATGATTAAAACTCCTTTGAGAAAATATTAGGCGAAAGGTGTCTCTGAAATTATGTGTGAAAATAACATAAAAAGATATCAAAAATACAAGTATTTCAATTTGCTCGCAAAATAAATACATTTTATAAATGGGTTTTAAAGAAAGTAAAGATAGTAAAGAAATATGTTTTGGTGTGGCTTGAAACAAATTGATATTTGGACAGCAGAATATAGTCGTATAATTGCGGAGCTTCGATTCGATAAACTTCTATTGATAACGTCCTTGCCGAAAAGG
Organism: Atta colombica; assembly: GCF_001594045.1. Lineage (NCBI taxonomy): Eukaryota > Metazoa > Arthropoda > Insecta > Hymenoptera > Formicidae > Atta > Atta colombica. Next base: position 551,961 of record NW_017259356.1, read on the forward strand.
AATGGCGAGATTTGTTCGTAGAAATAATAAAAACGTTGCTACAGAATAACGTCTTTGTATGGAGCAACCTCTACACACACACACACACACACGCGCGCGTGCGCGCGCGCGCGAGAGAGAGGGAGAGAGAGAGAGAGGCTGCTATTATTTTTAACTACTTCGCTACAATCGCATTTACACAGTTCCCCTTTTTCATAGCTGGCTTATACTTTTGCAAGATCGGGTCTGTGCTCCGACTGCGGTTTTAATTTTCATAAAATTCGATATCCGCTCGTTTTGCGCACGTATCATTTCTATGGATGCCATACGCGGCTACATGAAACGAAGGGCTCTCGGCGCACACGTGAAGCTGGAGAACCGCAATCTGATTGTAAAGCTATTGTACCATTTCGGAAATCAAATCCGTTTCTCGCGGTCACCATCGATGACGACCAATCATTCTGATTGACCAGAATCGATCAGATGCCCTTGATGGTAGTGTTCCGATTTGGGATCTACACCTGTGTATCCGCAAGCAATTATCTTTGAATACCGCGAGCAATTATCTCATTCTAACACAATGACACGTTTTTCAATTTCTTGTTTCTTGTATTAATCCTCCGCCAACGGATTGGTTTCGTCAACCGCGGAGCTGGGTCAAATAAATCTTGTTTTGGAATGAAATGCAATTTAAAAAATATTTATTGTATTAAAACAATACTAAAAATTTATTTAAGTAATATTTTATTGAAATTATAATTTACAACAATTGAAGAGAAAGATATATTTATGATACATTTGCAATATAAAAAAAGAAAAGAGAGAGATAGATTTTATTAAGATATATTATCTTTATTTGTCGAATGATATTTATTTTAACAGAACACATGATGAAATTATTGACTTCGATCCAAATATGAAATATTTTGAATTTTATAAAGTGTTAATTTTTTTTGGTTACTATTTTGATAAATGATAAAATGCATTTTTCGATGCTCGAATACGTGTATGTGTGTTATTGCTAAAGAAAGAATTAAAATAAAAGCGAATGCACTATTACTCTATAATCTATCTCCATTTACAAAATAATTTATAAAATAAGTTTATCTCGAGTGACCCTTTTCCGCTGGGAAAGGATTAATATTGGTATATTTGCATTATGCAAATAAACACATTTTCCAATGCAATCGGAAATAAGTCTTATACATAAACGTCGAGAGAGACGAGGGATGTGAAGCTTCAGGGACGCGTTCTTTGAAAAACATCAAAAATAACGTGATCGCACCTCGCATTTGTATTTTCACGATATCGCTTTCAAACGGATGCCGACTGCACGCGTTTGCCGAGGTGCTAAGGCGGAACGCACATGGAAGAGGCGAAATGCCGTGGAATATCCGAGACACGCGCTTAGTTTTGACAGAGGATTCGTGCTCTCGCGAAAAACATTTTCGTAGATCTGAAAATTGAACTTTCCGCAGGCTCTCTTTTTCTCTTGGACCGTAATCGCGCCTCCTCGAAACGCACGCTTTGCTTTCAACTCTCGTTTTCTGTCTTCGTTTCCCTGCAGCATCGCGCGCCTGCACCTACGGCAGGAAAAACCAATTCCGGATAAAGATATCCTGGCAGAGAGACAACGCGTCTTTCAACCCGTCAAGACGCAAGGTCGTCGTCGTTGTCGTCATCGTCGCCGTCTGTCGTGGCAACAACGCAGCGCGAAGTAACGAGGTAGTACGCGTTCTTTCCGCGACATTTCGTGGCAAGCCGTACATATATATTCGGCAGGAATTTATTTTATTTACTGGAACGGTACCCCTGCAAGCCGTCCGGGGCACCCCCTCAACATACAGTCTATTTCGGCGAGACGCGCGAGCTGGAAATAAAGATCGGGGAAGACTAACGCGCGACGAGCAGAGACGGAATCACCCCCTCTCTTGGGACCGGAGGCGTCTCATTAGGCGCGATTCAGTGTACCACACTCTGGCAGATCCCTGCCTTCCAGATTGTTCCATTTTCCTTCATACATATTTAAATTATTGAAATTGTGCAGCATTACCATATTCCATTGATTTATCGATGCCTCTCCGCGGTTTTCTCGTCTCCCATCTCCCCCTCTCCCTGTACCTCTCCGCCTCTTGTCCCGCTTCTGCTTTCTCTACATCCCTCTCGCTCCTTACCCTTTATTCGCAACTGCTTTCTAACGCTAGGCAGCTCTATTTTTACTAACCGAAGCGCGATAAAAAATAAGAAGAGAAAAGCCTTTAAGTCCACCCACGATGGACTTCTATTACCCTCTTTTGTTGTCGTTTTATTAATAAATATAAATGGACAGACTATGATAGATTAGAATAAAATTGACATGTTACAAGAATGAAAGGAATTAATAATGATTAATGCATTTTTCGTTAAATATCCTAGTTGGAATATTCTTTGTGATATAAAATATTTTCTTCTTCTTTAAGCGTTTGTGACATATTAAGAAAATCTGAAAACGTTGCTTTCTCTCATATCAATTATAAAAGTAGATACACCATAAAATATAGTCGCTGGTCTTTTGGTGGACTCTTAAAATTAAACGATTTCCTCAACATAAAATCTTTTCCTTAAAATTCTTTTACGACCACGATTTTATTTATAGATGTACTTATACTTAACATCGGTTTCTTGGTCACAAACAATTTTAGTGCTTTTCGTCTGTCCCCGAATATATTCCTCTTTTATCTTACCGAACAATTCATTTCGTGTCGTTCGCCAATTATACGGTCGCGAGTTTTAAAGCTCTGGTAACATTCAACTGTTTTGTTCTAATGACCACAGTATCCGAGAATCTCTTACGTGGCGCTTGAGAGAGGATTTACAACTTTACAACCTATAAAGCTTGTGCGCTGCGAAGTAGTACAGGTCAATCCCACTCCTGTCGGCGGTCTGAAAATCCGGTTGTGGACTCATCCCCCTGTTCCTTCCTGCTTTCACCTTATCCTCACAATTCGGGCTCTCGTAGCTACATCCTTCAAATACCGGCCGGTCGAACAACTTACACCTATTTTATGGAGTCCGATATTGTATTTAGAATCGCGATAGTGCACGCCACCAATCTCAAAGCATCGATTGACAACATGAACATTATGGCCGCACTGGAAAAATATTGCCTGCGAATGATATGAGGATACAAATGGCCAACACAACACAAAAAGTGTTCAAAAGATTATAGACTAAACGGCTTATAGATTTTGCGATCCGCAGTTTACGGCAGAAGAATCGCGTATAATTTATTCCAGTACATCCTAAAAAAGATTCGCTACGCTTTCATTAACTCTGTATTTTAATAAATGCAAGTGTATTCGGAAGCGACAACCGCATCGTTATTATTCATTATTGTTGTTGCTGTATTTATTGAAATGATTTCTGCAATGTTGTTCATAAAGCAAGAAGAATGTATAATAATAGCGCTTCCCATGATCGAATTGTCTCTAAAGTACTTTGGTTAATATTTGCAAGATACCGGAATTGTAATGGAAAACGAAGCTCTGTTCATCTTCGATCAAGTTTCGGAATTAATTACCGAGTCGCAATCTTTCTTCGAAGCATTCGTTATGCAAGCGTTTTAACGAGCTCCTACCTTTCTAGTTACTTTCAATCAGATGATAGTCTTTCTTTTTATACCTGGTGACGCCTTATTCTTATCCAAAGATCCTCGATCGCCATAAGACACGTTAATTAAATCACTAAACTCTGTATCGCTCTTTAATTGTGTTACAATGCATAAAACGCAATAAACTTACTTTTTCTGTTTAATCCAATTATAAATGTAAAAAACAGAGAATATATTCCAATGTATGTTTAAAAAACATAAATACATTTTAAAAAACATAAATATAATTAAACAAAAGAATAATTCAAATTGAAACTCTAGTAAGAAAAATAAAAAAGCTTCCCTTTATCCTTCAAAAAGTGGAAATAGTGCGCAATATTAAACACATCTGCGAGACGTAGGGTTTAATTACATTTTCAGATGTACTCCAAGTGACCGATACTCCATAGATCATTTATCAGTATAGATTATACTATATCAATAAAGCCAATGACGGATCTCGTATTCTGCATTGTCTCTTTTCTATCCCGCGTCCTGCCTTTCGATTGTCCTTCTGTCGGTCTCGTAATAGTGCGATCGATCGTTCTGACATTCGTTATGATTTAGCCACACAACTGCCCAAAATAAACGACTTTAAAGATATACGACAGAAGCGACTGCATCGAAATTGCGTGCGTATATACGATGATACGCTTAATGTAGCGATCAAGAATATCAAATTAATGATAAATATAAAAACTAAAATAGTAGACAAGCATATAAATTTCAGTAGATGGAAATACAGGAGAACATAATCTTTTTCGTACTAGCAAACATATCGTTTTTTGTATAATGTCTAAAAAATATATTTTTTTGTCAGAAGTAATAACGTACGAAGGAATGAAGATAAACACGGGGGTATTCTATTTTTCCATGCGTGTGTTACTTTAAAGTTTCGAGAGAAACAAAGTGCTGCTGAAAATTTTTCAACCGCTATTACGACGCTACCTGGCGAAGCTGGACGCGATGAAATTCAAGCGAGCGTTTAGGTCGAAATTTACATTAGCAATCTACTAAGGATATTTCCGCCTCGCCTTTTAATATAATTTAACCAACGCTGCAGCGCAATGTCGAGAATTTCCCACGTTGCTTGCGCTCGTAGGTCTCCTCGGCACGATTAAGAGTGAGATAAAGAATTTTTCGTGGGAATGCTTTATAACGCAAACAGCATGTCTTGATGTTTCCATTTGAAATTTAAAAATTTATCTATAACTCGTTTACGAAGACATAGATACAATTTGTATAATTTGTATAATTAGAAATAAACATTATAATGCACAACACAAAGAAGTGAGTAAAAAAAATATCTTCGTAACATTTCCACGCGCTTATAGTGATATTGGTGAGAAAGGTAAAATTGGAGATACTTTGGCTATTCCGCAACTTATACGGTTCAGATCTCACGGAGGTGTTGTATCCGACGCCATTTACATGCGTATTACCTTCTTTTACACGCGTTATCTACTTGCATTGAACGCAGGTGTGTCTTATGAGACACACAGACGTTCACGAGCACCGAAAGTTTCCACTTGCGCAGCGTCATCGTTCCTAAATAGAGTATGCGGATTTCTTTCTCTTCGACTGCACGTATTCGAGATACGTAGCTAATCCCAAAGCAGTGGACCCGTCGAATTTCCTTGTGAACTTAAACACGATAACGTTTCCCGACAAATTCCTATCTTCCTTCCGCAGAATGAAAACAAAAAAAGCGCGCTTTTCGGTTTAACGATGTTAACGAAAACGCGCGAAACTGTAACAAAACTGAATTCCAGGGCGAGCTATTCTCCGCAAGTTGGGAAAAAAACGGCGACGGCCAACCAGTTTTATAACGGACTGTCGAGCTTTCCCGAAATTGATTTTTCTCCACTGTTACAGCTGCTGGCGCTCGCGTATACCCCCTTCGCATGCACCCCCGTGTTCCCACCGTTACTTTTATGTCATGACCGCGCGCTGAATTTCCAGCAAGGGTTGTAAATCGAATAATCAAAACGTCAGAACCTTCCTACGTTGGAACACCGCGACCGTTTTGTGCGCGGGTTTTAGCCGATGAAAACGCGATTCTGCTGGCGAAAATAGCGGTGAGGGGTAGCATTCCTTGAGAAAAAAATAAAACACAAAAGAAGGAGAAAAGGGAGAGAAAAAGAGAGGAAAGGAAAAGGATGTGAACGTCATATAAGAATATATGAACATTTTGTTTTCAACATTCGACGAAATCGTGCGATATCCGACGATGAGCGCATTCGAATAGCATAAATCATCCCGAGTAATGCGAGCCGTCTTCTGACCAACACACGGCGGAACGTGTCAGGGAAAGAAAATACACGACCATGCAACCTTACCTTTTTCCAGGAACGAGTTACCGTACTCTTCGAGCATTCTCACGTTCCGCCACCAAAAGGTATTGCCATGTTTTATATTCAACGGAAAGTGCGAAATATCATAAATCTTTCTTTCGATTGTGAATCATCGGGATAACTTAACATCCAGAGCGATTGCGCTACGAATCGCCTGACTACTTTCTTTCGCTTAGTTATCTGAACTTCTCACAAAAATACTACGAATCTATGAATTTTTATAATTTTATAAACTATTATCTTCTTGGTGTATTGTAAAATTGCAGGAATTTATCTTTTTGGCGCATTGATATGTACTTAAATATCAAATGGAGCAATAGTAACTCAATTTCTTGATAATATTTTGTTATTTTAATTCTGTGTGTCAAAATGTAAATCAATCTATCTATTTCTGTAATCTGTTTCAAAATAAACAATGTCCTAAGTGCATATTTTAAATAAGTAAATAAACTAAATTTAAGTCAAATACATTTTCTCGAGTTTAATTCTATTGTAGTTAAATTAAAAATAGACAGTAGAAACAGTGACAATCTGTAGAAATAATTAAAAATCACACAAAATATTTGGAAATACTTTGACATTACAAGTATCTTTCTTACTTACTTCATATTCGTATCTATTATTATACATTTAATATATCTAATCCAAAAATGTGAAAACAATATATCTGTATATTTTAAATAAATTTATTTTTAATAGTATTATTTATTAGTAGTATTATTTTTATAGATACGTATTAGTTTAATTCATATAATTCAATAATTATTCAATAAATATAATTCAATAAATTCAATAATTATTCATTAGAGAAAATTGCACATAAGCAAATAAAAAATTATATATTACTTATACTAAGAATCTATATCATCATGCTTTACACATCACATTAATAAATGAAAATAGTAAAAATATTACATATAATTATACATTGAAACTTTTGCTATGTATAAAAAAATTAATAATATAATAAATAAAATAACTAGAGACTGGACTAAATAACTAGGGACTAGAGAAAAAAATCTTTATCTTAAAAAAATCATTTCACATGATAAAATTAAGAGACCAGAGACTGAATGAAAACCTACTGATTTTACTTTCTAATATTCGGTTTCCATAATCCCTATCGTGATTCCATCGGTATTCATTCATATTCTAGTATTCACGAGATACTCGACAGACCCCCAATCGACGTTTTTTGCGGGCAGAGATCTGAGACTGAAGATTGAAAAAAATGAGATGAAAGAGCGCTTAGATGATGAAAAACCGCGGCTAGTGCAACATCTTTGCTGCATCGATAACTCATGCCTGTCGCTCCATGTACACGTGCATCACGTGACTTCTGCACGTCCTTCGTGGCGCAGATGTGCGAGACTGTACAGAAATGTGTATACACGTGGAGAAGCAACAAGAGCACGTGGCTTCTCTGAAAAAGAGATAGAATTGTTCGTTCATAAATTTATGCTGCTTCACGCGAAATATTTTCCCCTCATTTCTCCTCAGATTAGTCCTCTTTTTTTTCATACATTTATTTCTGATGCCGCTTTTTTTTTGGCAACAAGAGAGAGAGAGAGAGAGAGAGAGAGAGAGAGAGAGAGAGAGAAGCAGAAGTCTAATAAAATCCTTTGAAGAAATTATGCTTAAACATAGCATTAATAACTCACTTATCTCGTAATCAATAGTTTTGTCAATTAAATTTTCATAACGACTGGCTGTTCAAAAAAGCGTTTAGTGATTATGATGTCTGTCCACCAACGATTTCGATCTTCCGTTTTACTTGCGCAACATTACATTCAACATCAAAGCGCGCTTGTCGGCGCCGGTCGCTGAGCATTTCGCGTGCGGCATTTCAGACTTCAAATGGCCAAAAAATCCAATGCGAAAAGGGGATTTCGCCGGTAATCCGGAGGTGCGTCGGAAACAGGGACGAAAACCGATTTTACGAAACAGCCGGACAAAGGAAAAACGGCTACGTTGAAACTTCTCTATCTATCCAAGCCAATTTGTACGAATTTATTTCTGGCGATGTCATATGACGCGAGATGCACGAAGGATGACGCAGCAACAGCTGTCCAGTTGCGTGCACTCGGGCGAATCTGAGACGAGGAGAATGACCCGGAATTGAAAGAAGTCCGACGCCGGAAATCCTGTTCGCGAAGAGCAGCATTCGGAGAATAGCCCCTCTCTTCTAGGGGTTAGCCTACAGTTTTCCCATGCTGGAACTGGCGCGGCGTGCCGTTCGCCGAATTGCGCCGGATATCGGAATAGCAATAATAATCAATTGTCCATGTAAAAGCCTCGACAAGTTACATGATCGGGAAATAACTGAAATCAATTCGCCGGACGCGCTGGGCGGCCGGCGCGCGTCCAACTGCACGTAGTCAGGCGTGAGTCTGCGGAAGAGTAGGGAAAGGGGATAGACAGGGTGACCAGGGAGAAACCCGATGGTGGGTTGCACGGTCGGTGCACTACGGGTCGTAAAATGCATCTGCCCTGCCGCCCACCACCAGTAACGGCTTTTATTGCGTCACACTCCCCCACACCTCTCTTTTCACTCTCTCTTCCCCCCCCCTCTCTCTCTCTCTCTCTCTCTCTCTCTCTCTCTCTCGCGACTCGCAGGATTGTCTCTTGCTCTTCTGTTTCTCCTCTACGTCCTTCCTTCTCTCTCGTCCTCGTGTCACCCCATCCGCCCATCGGCTCGACTAAAAAACAACAACGCCAACTGATTTATAACCCTCGTACAACTCGTTAAACTGATTCGATAGATTTTACTGCGCTTACGCCGATTTCTTCTCTCCGCCTCATTTTGTCTGTCTCTTCGCGATCTCCGTCTTTCTTATCATTCTTTAACTTGCACGCCACTTTTACTCTCGCAGCTTCTGAAGACGCGGGATGTTCGTCTTCTCGTCTTTTTTTCTCATTCTTTCCGCCTTTGTTCACTCAAAGTTTACAGTCGAACTTACATCAGTCAGTTGAGTTTACACGTACCGTCGGCATTCCACACGAAGGCATTATTGTACGTAGCGATCCGTGACCTTTTGGACTTAAACTTCCGTGGTATTTCTCTTGGTATTCCACGGTCACGTGTTACCTCGCATTTTTGAGAGTCCGCGCAGTCGGAGTTAGTGTCGTTTCGACGAATGGCCAGTCACCGCCATTTACGTACGTGCTCGGTGAGACACGCCATAGATCTCTCGCCTGAGTCATTTGGATTCGGCAATTAGAAGCGAACTTTTGATTTAAAAATGATCAATGACCAGTAATTATTAATATATATATATATAAGAACAAAATGTTTTAATTGTCACTAATCAATAAATAAATAAATAATTATACCGAGAGGTCAACCATGTATTGCCTATTATGCACAATATTGCTAATATATTGCTATGTATTGCTAACACAAGCAATACCAGCAATATGCTAGCAACACAGCAATATGCCACATGAGGTGGTTGACCTCTCGAATTATTGTTTACTCTTAAAATGATCAAAAGGTTGTTTCACCTCTTTAATGCAAAACGAATTAATTTTTATGAAAATTCATGAGAGTATATGTTAAGTCAGATTGTGCGAAATATAGGCTCGAATTGTGGAATTGCAGAAAGCAGGCCTAAATGAAGCGTCTGCGAAGGGGCGTGACGGCGTTCAAAAGAGCACAAGCAAGATCAAAGGTGCGCGAGCGAAACCGAAGAGTTTAAACCGCGCCACTTATTCAGCACTTCGTCATTGTCCTCTCCAGCCCTCGCGTGTTCTTCTGTTTACCTTGTTCGTTGCACCCCGGAGGGTTATCAGCGGTAACGTGTAGGCTCTTGTAGTGAAAAATGAAGGGTATCGGAACCCCTACAAAAGTACCTGCTAAGCGAGGGATGAGAACGTTTCCGAATGAAAGGAAAAAGTGCGTGCGCAATATTAAGAGGTAAACGCTATATTCTGATTGTGGGATACAAGAAACCAAATGTAACAACATCAAAGTGAACCAATTACCTTCGCGTAGAGGTCGCAATAATATATAAGAAATCTTTAAAGTTCAGAGAGAAGGGAAAAGGGAGAAAGATTTCACTTTACGTACTATAGTCATGTAGTTATCGTTTCGGGAATATCGTAGTCTGGAGAACAGTGATTAAAGCGGCGCGCGTAAAGTGCAGCTGTTAATAAAATGTTAGGTAGATGAGGTAAATGAGTTAAGACTTTACGGTCAATAAATTATAAGCTTTCATTATACGACCCGCTGCCTGCGGTTAAATCCAGCCTTTATTCCCTCTTTCATTCGATCGTACAGCTCTGTCCCAAAAGCACTTAGATTTAAGTCAATTAACGTAGTAGGTATTAACGTATTGATTGCGACGGTATTATTACGGTCTGTAGAACAAAGGAAAAAAATCACCAAAAAATCGAGATTCTTCACAAAAATCGTGATAAGAAGTCGACAAAAGTACTAGTGGAACTTACACGATTTAATAACGTGAGACTTGTTCTCGATGTACTTGCTTGGGGTTGGATAACTCGCCCCAGTTCGAAAGCCCTGCGGTACTTAAACTCAAAGCACACATCGAGAGGTATTTGAAAAGTTTCCCAACAATTAGGATTAGCCGAGGTATATTCCTACCGACCTATAGATTCTGGGTGAACGTAGCCATAAAGCGCAGAATGGAATGGGAGATTGGGAGAAGAAGGGAGACGGAGGAAAACGGAAACGGGGCATCAAGACGAGCGAAGGGAAACTCAGTTGTACGAGCTTGCGGCAAGCTTCACCAGCGGCGATACACATTAGATAGCAAGTTCTTACAACTATACCTTCGGGCAAGAAGCACGCCAATATGAACTATGAATGCGCGATAATGCTGCCTGAATATACGGTTGTCATAGATTCCTCAGAGTGCTGCCGCATACGTTTTCCTTGCTTCTGATTCTTATGTTTTAAATAGTGTGCATTAGTTTTGCTCGTCACTTTCTCTCTTTCTCTCCCTCTTTCACGTCGACAGATCACGTCTCGCTCAGGATACAATTTTATTTGCTGCAACCTGCGAGTCACATCTCTGTGAAGTAATTTTCAGGCTGTCGTGAAGTTTTCAGCCTGTAATATTACTTCCAGAAGACGTTACGCCTTAATACCTAGGTAAGCAGGAAAACACAGCCATGGTGTTGAACGAGATTTCATGATTATTAAACTTCTGCGCCCCGACGTCCGATATTAAGCATGGATTACAGGATACGGAGCATAATTAAAGCATTGCAAACTCAACGGCTTAACGTATACACGAAATACTTAATATCTAATACAATTAATGAACGTTTTCTAATTTTCAGTAATAACCTCGAAAAAATTCGCGCGATAATAATAAATTATTCATACACACACTCACACGCACACACACACACACATTCAATAATTAAGCATTTCACTAATTTAATATTGATGGATAGATAATTTATTGTAAGGGAATGATAAATGTAAATCTTGCAATGTCATTAATAATCATCATTGAAATTTTTTCAATCTTTACATAAATCGTTCAACCGTAAATTTGAAGTAAAACAGCTTCTTACGGAGGCATACAATTCCGGTAAATCTATTTGAAAATCATATCTGCTTTCCGACTGACACTTGGCGTGAAATCGAAAGTCTGTTTATATTACGGTTAAGAATTTATTGCGAAAGTACATACACGCGTATTTGCGAAGCTGTCGCAAACGATGTGGATCTAGCGAGCAGCAAATGCGAATCGTGCGATTTTTGTGAGACATATAAGAATGTTATCGATCCTGACGTACCAATCGGCCGCAAAATCTCTAAGGGCGACACCGGCTAATATTTTGCATCTCGTGGAGCGCCTTAAATTCTCTTGCACAACGACTTTACATTGATCATAGGCAAAGCATATCTGTAAACACTTAATGATGAAGGTGAAAATGTCACTAAGACAAATATTCTTAGGAAGAAAATTAATTGCAAGAAATAAGAATTTTCTCAATTCTCTGTATTTCTTTTTTTCTTATGTCAGTTAATCAATAATAAATTCAACAATTATTACATTTATTATTCTACAATTCTACAGTTACGACATTTATTCTAACAAAATTAGAAATCATTACAGTTTGCAAAGTTTGCGATTCTACAACTTTCCTCGCAAGCGATGTTTACGTGGAAAAAGAATCTGGAATGAGGAATGAACAGCTTTTGTTAAGCTCCGGCAAAGCCGTGGTGTCAAGAGCGGGGGAAAATTCTCCGGCGCGAGTATTTGCGAATGCAAGTGAAAGGAACATTACGGTGCGTGATTGCCGTTTTATTAGACAAAGGGCGAGAACTGAACGTAGACTTACTCCTATTAACGTCTCTTTATCACCAAGCATTACATCGGAGGGAAATGAAAAGCCACGCGGACCCTCAAGTGCTGGCAGGGTCTTTTCGTAGACAATCTAAATTGTCATTGCACATCTTACGACAGCTACGAACGATTATTTCTCGTCGTGCTATTCGATAATTATCGAAAATGTTCAACTGTTTGCATAAACGGATATTTAATGAATATTTAATGGACAACTTTATAAAGCGAATAAATAGAATAGAATCTTAATGTTTTACTTAAAAGAATTATTAAAAGACCTTTACTTATCCATCATTTTAAAAACTTGATGATAAATTTTTTTAACAATTTTTACTTTACGAAAATATTTAAGTATCTGAGTTTCGAATAATTAATTTAAAAATAGAAGTTTTTTCTAACCGAAATATCGCAATGTGTAATCAAATAAGATTATAATCTTTAATAAATTTTAAGTGTAATCTCTTTCATACAATATACAATATATATTTTTAACATGTATACAATATATATCATTAACGTGTGCTTGCCTTTGTTTGCTCCAAATTATAGTTCGTAAACAATAATCGAGATGACAATGGATGTACCGTTATAAACAAACAAATTTAAATTTTAAACGATGTAAATTTAAAATCCGAATACTATTCTATACAGTAATATAGAATATCATTCGAATGTTATATAGTTATCCCAATGTTATTCTACATAGCAATTGAATAATAAAATAACCTTTCCAGGCTTTTATATTATCTAAAATGTACAATTCCATTAGTCTTACATAGTTTCATTGCACGCAATAATGATATTATTTGTATTATTATCGTGCCATTTTCTCGATTCTTTAATAGCATAAAATTATAGAAGGGGGCAACTTTCCTTTCTTCCAGATAGGGAAAATTGTAGATATGCATATATTATTCAATTACATGATTTCCTTTGTGCTCTTTTTCCCCGTCCGTAATATACCCACTGTAATATACAAAAACAGTCATTTTCCCTCCGCAAATAGAAGTACTTTTCCTCCGCAAATAGAAGTTCTTTACTAGTAAATAATCCGAAATATTCACGTCTCAATTCACCCAGCAATTTTACAAATTATATACTCTTGTAATGACGTGGAAGAATATTTGGGATTCAGTGACGACGAGTTGCGTACAAAGCGCGGTTTTCTTTAAACATCTTAGAATGTCCTGTTCCATTCATTCATTCAATATTCACTCAAAGTCCCTTAGACTGTGCTTCCGTCCTTTCCATCTCCATCTCGATTTGTCCCCAATCCCACGGTATCACGGCGTCCATCGGCGGCATCAGCGACGGACAAGAAGCAATGGCCCTGTGATGGTGGGCAATTTAAATATCTCGTCGGAAAAAAGATTATTATTCGAGGTGAAGTTGACAGCTACATCATATTCCAATATCGAACTCAAGGGGGTCGAGATGCGACGTCGTACTTACGAAGTACTTCGTCGCACCGTATATTCATCCCTCTTCCTGGTGTAGGCTAATATTGATGGCTCTAAGTGAAATACATTAAAGTTTTTGAATTTCATTAGGAGTCCCCCGTGCGCGTAGCCGTACTTTGATGGCGGATGACATTTATGGAGAATCACGCGTCACCGCGAAATCGAATAACAGCACGAATGACACGCTTCATCAGGTGTCGAATGATTATGTTTTCTGTTCGCTCGATTCGTTAATGCAATACCTACGGGCCCTTAATCAAAAATACAAATAAACTTGTAAATAAATTGTGCAAACCGTGTGTTGCGAATATGTTATATGATCGATTTCCGTTCCTTTTCGATAATTTTTAAAAAATTAGTTAAACACTTTTATTTACGAAGAGAAAATTACTATTTTAATATATTATCGTAGATATATTATAGATATGGTTGGGGAAAAGAGGAAAGGCAAAGCGTGTAATTATATAAATATATATTTTTGCATGTCTTCTCAACATGATATGAATTATAATTATAAGTTTTGATTAATTATTTATAAACGTGATGCGGATCAAAAATCATTTTAACACACACGCAAGCAGGATTTTCGCGGTTTCCGCGATCCCGAAAGCGTATTACAAATATCCGCGCAGTACAGTCACGTACGTCACGCGTCTGAAAAGTAATTTAAAACTTGGTAGTGTTATCGCGCAACGCGCCTCACCAGACGATGTTTGACTTGAGAGCTTACGGTTAAGGCTCGGTATGTAATAACACGCATGCACGTTGCCGCCCAAAGTTTGTAACGAGCGCGACGTACGTAGGACTCATATTCCTTTGGCTTCCACACCGTCGCGTCGTCTACACCTCTGCCTTCCTTCCGCCTTGTTCTTTCTTGGCGAGCACACTACTGTATTGCGAATCGACTCTTTCGCGTTCTCACATCCCCCAACTCTATTCCAGCCTTCGCTCTATCCCATGCAATGGAGGTGGATACTGTGAGAAAACTTTGGTGGCGCGTTCAACTTGACGCAATATCTGTGCGGGCTCGTATAACGTAAACAACGTGTCAGTATCCGCTGCGACATGTATATGGTGGCTTCCCCTTAAACCACGCTGTATATTCATGCACAAAATATACGTTAAAGAAAAATTGCATGAAACGAGCATCAGAACTTTGCGAGATATTTTTTTTATAAATAAAGTTATATGTCTATTATCTTTAAATTAAAATCACAGAATGACAAATAATTTAAGTAACGTAAATCTACGTAATATACCTATTAACGTTTATTAATAATATTTCGGTTATTTTTTGCGCTGTTATTAATGTAATAATAATTATTTTAGTATCAATTTATATCAAATTTTTCATAAACAATTTTTTATATATAATAAGCAATATTATTGTCGCATTGTGTGATTTTAAATTTACATATATAATTTCTACTTTAAATGATACAGAGACTGACATTCGGAGCAAATCAAATTTTACTTCTATCACTCAATCACGTAAACTAATTGTTAATTAACTAAACTAATTATTCGTTAAAAATACTATAATTTTAACTTTTGACATAACTAAGCCATAATTTTTTGGAGTAAAGACATTGTCGATTATATTGACCATTTTTTCGATCTTGAGGCAAATACATTTAGCATATATCTACGTTTTTATTGACGATATATCATATTTCAAAGTGATACTATACGTGTTTTTACGCTCTTTTTTTAGTTATTTGTTATTTGACTGTTATTTGTGTGATCTTGACTAGTCTTTTTGGGATCACGCAGATGGCTATGTCAAATATATTCTTATCATGACACATACTTATATGTATGACTACAGAGATAAGAAATAAAACGTTGAATATTATTAAAAATGTACAGAAAAATTTATCCAACATTTACTACATTTTTCGTGCATTTGTTATGTACCAAAAATGTAAGAATGCACACTAAACTGAAAAGTGCATCAAGCGTACATAAAAGAAGAATGAATATTATTGTATATAATTACTCTTTAAACATTTTTCTTAATAAAGTAAGCATAAATGGTTAAAGGAATCATCGATCTATTAAAAATTTGAATAAAAGCTATAGGGTTGCCAGTTTAGTAGTGTACTGACAGTAAGAGATAAATAAGAGATAAGCAAGCAAAAAAGAAAAGAAAAAAAGAGACAGAACTGGAACGAAAAAGAAAAAAAAGATCGTGTCACGACTGACAGGTCATTTTCCAGAGCTGAGCACCCTCTTGTCGGGTGCGACTTTGGTTTCCCTCTTCATACCTGCCTGCCTTCATCTCGTGCTTTGCCCTAAGGATCACGCGGTTATCCTAAACTCCCATCTGCCGATTCTCCAAGCAATCCTCAATATCTCGTGAGTTCGAATTCGCAATGACGCGCCTATACAGCCGTATCAATATCTAATTTGATCTCGCTCGTGAAACGCCATCCAGCCGCATGCGAACGAGCAAAGAAGATGGAGAGAAAGATCGGGGAGAGATATGTGAGGCTGTCGACACGTGATGCGTTATGCCGATAAAATTTCAACATTTCGCTCTATCGCTGTGCTCAAAGTAATTCTCGAATCTGTTCCATATGTTACTTAATGCGCGTATGCAAGATCATAATTAATTGCGGAATTCACACGAGTGAGTATGCTTAATGTAATCAAAATGATACAGCCTCAGGGAGAAATTGGAGCGCGAGTGGAGCAGCCGATACAACCGCAACGGCGATGCTGAGCGACAATGCTGAGAGCATTCATTTATTACGTTTGCACAACTAATTGTTTATTTATTTTCAATGATTTGATATTGCGTTGTAATGGTTATTTGATAGACACTTTGACAGATGATTCGCTGCAAGTCACGAGTTAAATAATACAAAATAAAACATAACTTTCAATATGTTGACAATATCACGTTTCATAAAATCATCCATATGTACAATAAAATATTCTATATATAGAATTATTAATGTGTGAAATTTCATGTTTCTGTTAATATTATAGTGAAAATATAATGTTCTGAGCGCAATGAATCTTTCTTAACGATTTCCCAAATCACCAAAGAAGTTTGTTTCGACTACGAGGCGCCGGCTGATTTATATGAACAATATTTCATTGCGTCCTATCGCTCGTGAAAATGTTTGGATTTTGATTACCGTATGATTGAGACCTAAAGCTATACCAAGAAGGTACTGAAAACATGACGTTGATGTTGAGAAATGAACAAGATTCATCAAATCGCATCCGGCGAACGATGAAGGTTCGCTTCGACTTGATTTCCGCTCGACTGCTCATTGATATTCACGCTAATCACATAACGTTATCGATGCTGATGTATTTTGCCTTAAGATTCCTTCTTTTTATTTGGCAAGAAGATTGCGGGAGATAAACTTCGTGAAATATGCGCCTATTAATCATACGTAAGTAGTGCAATTTATCGCACTAGTAATGTAACAAAATACTGTATTTAATTTGTATAATACATCACGTAAGTACATCGTAAATGAAACATCCATTATGAAGGAAATGTATTTAGCGTAATACTGATGTTTCGAATTCCATTTGATTTGTATAAACGTCACAGGGGATTAATCAAAGTGTGTAATAGTACGGAGACCGTTTGTAATATGTAGCTTTAAAGCGCTACATTGCGAGATTGAAAGCGAAATATAATGTATATATTTTCATACCATATATTTTATCTACTTTTTTAATGCTGTAATGTTCAACGCAGCAGGAATAAAAACAATTATTTAAAAAAATTTTTTAAGAGAAATATCATTTATCAGTATATCATTATAAACGTCATCATCTGTATTGAAACGATGAGATTTTAAATATAATTTTAAATATATGTGAAAATAGATACTTTAACTAATAAAAATTGCAGATAGATAATTGCTGGTTTTCAACAATGTATATTTTATATAATTCCTTTCTTATCAGCATATCCCCCGAATTCACTTAAATTTAACGACGATTACACGCCAGTGCTTCTTCTGCAAAATGGACTTGTGAGATATGTTTCGCGGTACAGCGGGTCCACGTTTCGCTCGAAAAAGCCACAATGGGTGCGTTCAATCGCTTAAGTGCAGGTCGTGGTTTGTCCGCCTGCCTGCAAGTGAAAGGATAAACGATATTCAAGTTTTCTTACTGCGACGAATGTATACGTAGGTACTGGACGTTACATAACTAATGAATTGTACATCGGTGCTTACGTAACTTGCAGGCGTGTAACTCAAGCAGAGGGAATGACAAAGGGAGGAAGGAAGAGAAAATGAGAAAGCAAATACGAATGAGAAGAGGAAAGAAAGAGAGAGGAGAGAGACTGAAAACGGAGGGTGAAACTCAACGAATGCGCTGCATGAATAACATGCATTTATGCAGTGCCGACGCAATATGTAAGAAGTCCTTCTCTCCTTATCCGCGAAGGACCAAGAAAACGCAGCGGTACCTCCATATTTTAGGGAACCCGACAAAGTGCTCGATCCATGCCCCACTTCCTTTCCTCGTAGTCCATGCATTTATGCAATGACGTAATAATTTCGCGCCTATGTCCGTGCGCTCAATTTCCCGCAT
This sequence comes from Atta colombica, assembly GCF_001594045.1. NCBI lineage: Eukaryota > Metazoa > Arthropoda > Insecta > Hymenoptera > Formicidae > Atta > Atta colombica. Next base: position 570,277 of record NW_017259356.1, read on the forward strand.
CTTCCTCAATCTCTGGCACGACACGTATACTGCTTATATTTATCATTTATTCACACATTTTACCTTACACCATCGAGAATATATCGGTCAAGGAAAAAGAAAAATTAGCTCGTGAAGGAAAATAACGTAATGCAGACGATATATTTTAAGATCCTGCAGCTACTAAAATTTAACCGTAAATGATTCCTCTTGGTAGAAATTATGTGTCAAAGATGCAATCTCCAATGAGTTAAAGAACATTTTGTTATTTTTAACTTCTATCTATGTCAAAATGTAAATCAATTCATTTCTATTATTAGTTTCAAAGTAAACATCGTTCATATTAACACATGCACTTAATAAACAATAAATTAAATTTAAGTCAAATTGAAAATATTTTTTTAATTATTTGTTTAATTCTAATGTTTTAATAAAATGATATTGAGTAGGAGCAGTTAATAGCGATCCATAAATATTATATGATTAAAAATAACTCAAATTGGATATAGTTTGACATTATGAATTTAACAGTAGTGGATAAAAAAGCTGTATTCGAAAGGTAATTATTTCGGGCAAAATATACGGTGGCTATAAACTTAAACGATTATGGATGTGCTTACTGAGACGCGACCAAGTTGCTCTACACTGAGATTCCTGACTATCACTCCTCCGTGCAGGTACTATACTCAACTGCTTAAGTTATGTGTGGTGGTTCTTGCGGTTTCTGGCCGTTCACTGGAGTTTACACTAGCAAAGGCGCTCTTCTAACGATATCAAGGCGTGATAGCACGTGCCATGAAACACTATCCTACTGATTGTTCAACGAACTGTTACAGTTCTGTGTGTGTGTGTGTGTGTGTGTGTGTGTGTGTGTGTGTGTGTGTGTATGTTTGTATAAATTATATTTTTCATTGTACCCCCCGTTGGGAATCTATGTTTCATCATATTTTAATTCTCATGCATTCGTTTTAATAAATTTTAATAAATATTGCATATAATTAACGCTATTTCCAGACGAAATGATAACAAATTTTATTTTGCCTCTGGGGCGCACAAAAATTGTAACAATATTTCATTGTACGAGATGGCCAATTACATAACGCGAATCCGCGATTTGCTGCCGATTAAATGGTATTTTCTGGAGGAAAAAAAAGTACGAGGAGAAATAACAGAGGAGGAGCTTCTCGTTAGGATCACTTCCGGATCGGGAACTTTGCCATCTTAGCCACTCAGACCTCGGCCCCGTGGGTTGGGAGAACGCGGAGCTGTGTCGGCGCAAGAATCACGGCTGAAATCAGAGTAATTCCGCGTTTATCCGATTGGAAGGTGATTTTAAAACTTGCCACTTTCTATTCCGGAAAGTCGCTCCCTCGGTAATGACTTGCGGAGTACTTCGAGGAAGACAAGACAAAGATCCTATTTACCTCTCGATCAACGATGCACTAATCCCTTTACGTTACTTCACGAACTAGGAAATACCGTAGTACATAGAAAAAAAAGAAAGAAAAGCATATCGACTGTACGGCTAGCGGCTGCGGAATTGGCTATTAAGCACAATTAAATTTTCGTTGAAAATGCCGTTCCGACAAACAAGATTTTATTGACTTTTAATCGTTACATGCGAAGCGTAAAGATAATTGGCAATATTTTGCGTTAACGTCGGTATTTCGACCATACCTATCAATATTGCTTTAATCATCGACGCATTTATAAAACGAGGATGAATAACCCGATCGACGTTAATTATATCTAGTGCATCGTTGAAAAGAATAGTTTAAAAAAAATGATTACACTCCCCCCTCTCCCCCCTCAAACCGACACGGCACGCGCGGCCTCGCCTGGCAGATTTAAATTACATTCTGTTCCGCTTCTTTCGAAGATACATTTTATAAACGAACGATGCGAGAGTTGGCCGTACTTTATTGGAAATATTCACTTTGAACCCCATAGCCCTATAAGCCAATTTTAACGAACGAATGAGAGAACAGGGATAAAATTTTGGCGATTACGCGTATACGTTGGAGATAAAAATTTTCGGCTTTGCGCAAATACTATGTTTAATTGAGGCTATGTTCAAAATATGTCTGTTATGCGCGCGGCGTTTACTCTGACGATACGGAAGTGCATTGTGTCAAATTTGCGCGTACATGATCGAGGCAATGTAAATGTCCCTATAAAATATTTACACGTATTTGCGTCGAATATTTAATTTTCTCCTTACCCCTCACGTTTATTAAAATTGATAATTCCAATGAAATCCTCGCAAATATTTGCCGAATTTTGTACATCAATGTATCCAATATTAACTCGTAATCTACGTTAATATCGAAATTCGAGGTTTTCATTTAACTAATCATTAACCGGCATATTACACGGTTCCGTCATCTCACATAGTCGCCGGTAGGCCTTCCCGAGAATGTTGGGGGGCGTAGGGAATTAGGGATCGAAATTCTTTGGCCTTCCACCAGAAATTCCGGGAGTACCGAGCACGGCATAGTGCGTCAAGGCGCGTGATCCTCTTAGCTGTAGTTCGCGCAGTAATCTACGCTCCAAAGTCGTTCTCAATCAGCGCTACGCGGCCTATAATTCAATATATCGAACCCTTATCCGGACTGCCTAACTTCAGCTCACTTGCGTGCTTTCGTCTTCGATCCCTATCCTACACCACTCCGCACACCAGAGTGATCCGCCTAGAATCCCGAAGGAAAAGAAAGAAATGAAACGTCCGCTCGGCACTTTTTGTCTTTCCACGATTCTATTCTGACGATAGGAGAGAGGTTTCGAGTATTGTCGTGAACGTCGCAGAGCACAAGGGGATGAGCGAAGTTACCTTCCATCGACGTTGCGCCTCTTAGCCCGTAATTGAATAACGTGTCTCGAGGTACCAACTGGGATACCGTGATATAGTGGGATACGACCTTCGTCCGCACCTCGGCGACTTCAATCTTTTCCTCCACTCTTTCTTGTTCTCACCACTTGCTCTCGTTCAATCCGATACGTGATGAAAGATTGCTCGGATAAGTCCCGTATCGTTTTAAGCTAGACCCTGAGAGTTTAGTTCGTAATCGTTCGACCTTTTCTCATCTGCCTCCCTTACCACCTTCCCCTACCTTCTCTCCTAAGAAAATCGATCGAAACGCTAGACTCGTGTTGCGCTGCGCTCCGGAAAAATGATATTCATGTGGGAAGTCAGATGATGTATACGAGTCGAACTTTTAAAATATTCGCGGTGTCGGTCAGGAGCATATACATTCTTACTTGTCGCGGGTAAATAATGTGACATTATAAACGGGGCTTGGATTAATGTCACTACCGAAAAACAAGAGCAGATCGGCGTGTCGCAAGCTTTATTTCGAGAAGAACACTTTCCTCCCTGCGACACTACGTAAGTAATGTCGGCGTGTCCATGCATCTCATAAGCATCCGTATACCATACGGATCTTTTGCGAGGAGAAAGGAAGGCGGTTTTAATATATCGACACTATTACCAGTATTATTACCAGTGAAAATTGGAGTCGCTGTCGTTATTTAATACTGTACCTATCTTACATGTGCGAGGTAAACGTATGAAAATTAATCTGTGTTGACAAAATTTTTGGCATGTCTAATCAAGTTGATATGCAACGATATTTCTATTGATTAATATGTGTTTGATTAACGTTCTAATGGAGTATATAAAATCGATATATACGACGTGAGAAGCTGTAAAAGCTGATAAAACTGTCGGTGTTCTGTCGTCATGATCTGGATAGTGTGACATTTTCCCCAAGTACACTTTCTGTAGTTAAGAACAAGTGATCCGGAAAAGCATTTCGGGTAACGCGTAAGCCTGGAAACTTTGCAACGTTTCCAATATGACGTAAAAGGTCTTTCAAAGCATAGTAGCGTCGTCATGCCTTTGGCACGTGTGCCGTATAGTAAATTTCAAGTATCATCGAGCCAGTGGCTTGAAGTAAATTCGCTATTTAACTGCGAGTATATAACTATATAACTGTATCTAGTTAGAAACCATAATTAGAAATATGCTGGACATATTTCAAATTTTAAAATGTTTGAGAAAAAATGTATTGCAATATGTAATGTTATATCTATTTAATTTTTTTCTGTATTATATCTACTAAGTAATGATGTTTAAAGCAATTTTTACATTAATTAAGAATTGTCGAATTGATAAAAAGGTATGAAGTTGGCACTCCCTTTGAAAAAATTAACTTTCTATAACGATTACTCATTCGATTACTCATCATTTATACATGTATGTAAATTCTGAATTTCTGTTTGCACACTTTGGTAAAAAAGTGTTATTAAAAGAACAATTTTAGGAAGAGAGAAGGGGAGACTAATTTGACACTAGCAGTTATGAGAAAATAGATTTAATTAATCTAGTGGATAGATTTTCGTTTGCATCTTTAATTAAAAAGTTATTGACAATGAAAGTTTTGAGGACGGTCAACTCAAGTAAATAGGAACAACCGAATGAGTTATAAAAAGTTAATTTTTTTCAATTTTTCACACAGATATAAAAAAGATGTGATAGTACTAGTGACATTTTCCCAATTAAACAGAAATGACAAATATGACATTTATGTAATTTAATTAATATATATAGATATAAGAGATTAAAAAGTACAATTTCATAAAAAGTAGACTAAATTCAAAGACATCAGGTATTTCCAATGTCTTACAGAAGTATGTTTCTAAATTGGATATAGAATACTCACTCCTATATTTCTCGGAATCTTTGTACGTAGAAAATCTTACATCCCTAGGAATAAGCTTCGAATCGAGATGATCGCAGGAAGATCTATATATTCAGAATAGCTGGTATGGTGCATTGGTGTGCCATAAAATCGCCAGATTCGAAAAGATCGCCCACGGGTGGGAGCATAGAAAAGAGAAAAGCAAGATTTCACAAAAAAATACAGAAACGAAGAGTGTAAAGAGAAAGAGCGAGCGGAAACACGGATGGAGGATACTGCGCATGGTACAGATATTCGTGCGGAGAAACAATCTGGAATACGGTCGGCGCGATACGGGACGGCAACGAAGACAGGGGACGTGGAGGGGTGAGGCGACCGAGTATAGGAATCGGAAGCAAGTAAAGAAAGGGGCTACGGAAAGTATAGTCTAGAAACTTTATCCACTTTGCATGCTGATGGTCACAGATTCGGGAAGACAAAATGGCGCGCGGTAGCAAAGGGTAGAATGAAAAGAGGAAAGGAAGGAAAAAGAAAGAAGAAAGAGGCTGGCAGGCGCGCGGATCGCGATTCACACAAAATCGATTCCCTTTGTGCCTCACCGCCCCCAGTACCGCCGCCACCACGCGCAACCGCCTCTGTGCCTCCCCTCTCTTTCTCGCTCTCCTCCCCCCCCCCTTCCCTCTCTCTCATTCTCTCTCACTCTCTCCAAACTTTGTAGCCAATTTACGAGCGACCAAGTCAGCGCCCTTCGATTTTACGCTAATCCGATGCCGATGTCGTGCCGTAGACGAGGCAAACCTCTCCCTTTACGCCGGGCAGAGACCGAAAGGGATTTCATTTTCCGCGGTCCATGCTATTCCTTCCTCGGCAGGTCTGTTTCAAGGTAACCACTTCCCTTCACCCTCCGGCTCGGTACTCGGCACCCTTTATCGTTGCTGTGTTTCTTTGCGCCCTCCTCTCTTTCCGCTCATCCCGTTTGTACACTCTCTTCTCCTCTCCTCTGCTCTCTACTACGATCTTGTCTCTCGTAACTCAGCCCTGACGAGCATCCGCGGTCGTTCGAGGAGGTAATGGGGTTTACCGGGAAGAACCGGCGGTACATTTCATCCGGTGTGGCCGATCGAGTTACAGAATTAAGTTCAGCCGTACCGGAATAACGACCAGGCCTCTCATTCCTTCTTCTCTCCGCCGCTCGAACTGCTCCTCTTCAACTTCCGCCTGGTTTCGTGACCAGGCAAAAGAACGATTCGAAACCACGATAAAGACGAAGAAAAAATACTCCTATTTCAATCGATTCTCTATGTCGTTTGCGTGAACAAAATGTGCGATAAGACTCGGCTTTATGACAGTCATCGACTGAAAGATCGTTGAGAAATCGAATTTTAATTCAAAAACTAATATTCTTCTAGTAGATTATATGTAAAAGAGGATTTATACTTCAAGTTCAAGTACGTATTAGTATAAAAAGAACTGATCGTTATATCCGAATCATTTCAACTTCCTGATAAATTTTTCTGATAGAAATAAATTTTAATCATCACGCCGCGCCATCGTCGATACGATGAAACGAGGGCGGCAACGAGCGCAGTAACATTCCCGGATAAATGTATTATCCGATTACCCGCTCGCTCGTAACTCCCTTAAACTTGTAAAATTTCTCAATTTTTACACCGCGATCGGCGCAATCCGCGTGACGACGATCGATTACGTTTATGAGTCGCTCAAGTTTACAACGCGAACAGCTGCACAAGCCTCCTGTACGATCTCTCGGGATATCGACGATCAGTCGACGATCGTCTTGACTGCCAATAACGGAGACATTCTGTCCACCTAAAAATTGAAATTCGAGACGGTCGTATAACCGGCGTGCAGACGACTTCCCTATGCAGATACGTATTCCCAATAGTACTATATCCGGTACGGATGACGACTCGGCAATAGTGGGAGGAGAATGAAAGCGGTCACAGAGAAAGAAGGAAAGAGGAAGAGCAGAGATGAGAAAGAAATAAGAAAGGGAAAGAACAACCAAGCAATTGTTAAGAAACATTTACTATTTATATCTTATTGTCTTACGTTTTTACTATGGACTTTAAGAAAACGAGTTGAAAGGTGGCAAACGCTCATGAAGAAAGTCGTACGAATCATAAATGCCTTATTGAAACTCGAAAGTAACTACGTCTTGTGATGCGATCAATAAGAGTAAACTTTTGGTTTACTCTTCGAGTAAAAGACTGAACACCATACGTTTGATCTGCCGTATTTTTCAGAACCTACTTAAAATAAAATAAGATAGATTACGCATAAGACAGAATGAGATACTGTATCTCATTTTATTCTATCTTAAACAACTCCTGAAAAATATAGTAGATCAATCAGAAATTATCTAAATGTCCAATTTCTTGTGAATCTAGTTCGATCATGCGCTGGAGGAAAATTTCGGAAATGTCACATTTCATTCCGCAAGATGCTCCGATTTTAAAAATCGGCTCGCTGCGAGTCGAAAAAATTGAAATTCCTGGGAGAAAAATGCAGGAATATCCGAGCGGGCGTGCGAGTCAGCTGTCATTCCCGTGATTGCACGTCCGTCAGTCATCAAGAGCGGAATGTGCCATTCTCGCCAACGCTCGTTCGACATCCCACAGCACGACGGAAGGGTTCATTAATTTTCGACGATGACGCTACAGTTCCTTCCGCGTCGGCGAAGCTGACACTCGATATCGGGCGTTCGACACACTATATGTTGGGACTCATCCTTGCCACGCCAAATTTCGCGTTCGCGAAGAGCCGCGGCGTGTCACCCTCATCAAAAATGTCATTGCGACAATCATCGCGCTAATAGGATTTCGAATAGACACCGTCTACATCTTCACGTCGCGTTCGCGATTAACATTGAAATTCCAATTGCAATATCCCTGAATACTTTTGTGCACACGGCGATACAAGTTGCGCTCCAATTGTCGTAATTGTCGTGTTGTCGACACAACACATCCGTATTAACAGTTACTAATTGGATGTGTAAAGTTGTATTTTCTAATGATAATTAAATAGTTATTAATCGCAGCAACTAAATGAAAAAGGAAAACACAGGAAGAGATGGAAACACAATTTCCATTACGGAATAAAAAATACTAAGGCATATGCATGGTATTGAAAAATAAACCTAATTGTACCCATAATCATCATGCAATGCATACATCTATATTCCAATTGAGTCACTACAATTTGTACAATTGTGTCAAGATGTGTTGAGCAATTGGAAATCTATTACTAGAACTGGCGTTGCCACGGCGTGAGTGTTACTTTCACGAACGTGTAGTAATTCCAGTCGCGTAAATTCAGACAGACGAAGCGAAGATAGATCGTTCCACATGTATCGCACACGGGTGCGAATGCGCGACGGATCATGAAACACACGTTGTCTTCGCATCCATAAAACTTCGCACCGTACGTAAAACAGAGAGCGATTCTTCATCTAATATCTCACTTCTGCATCGCGTCCGCGATTGGCCTGCACTCGAAAGAGAGAGAGAGAGAGAGAGAGAGAAAGGAGGAGAGAAAGAAAGAAGAAAATAGAATAAATCGGAGTGAGAGGTGATTGTGGTGGTAGTCGTGCCGCACAGTTGTAACCGTGTCGCGCACGAACGAGTCCGGTAGGTTCTAAATGGCGAGACGGATATATCTGCGTATTGGAAGGGGAGGCTACCCCTTTATTGCTTCGCGTATGGAGTCGTAAACAATGCGTCCATATGAAACAATGTTACGGCGTTACCGCGAAACTGCGCGAGGATTGCTCGGGTGTTACCCAGCAGCTTCCACCATCATTCCTGCGACACTGTGCGTTTCTCTCTCTCTCTCTCCCTCCCTCTCGCTCTTTCTCTTTCTCTCTCACACCTATCGGGGATAGAAGGTTGTGTAAATCGCTATGGTGGTTACCGTCACGACGGAGTTTCAGTTACGAAAAACAATGCTCGGTGACACGACGAAAACTGTGAGAAACGTCAGCTCTCGCCAATGTTTTTTTCTTTTGGTCCTTTTCACTCCCCCCGTTCTCTTTGTAACCGGCTTACCGAAGTACTACGCTCGCGAGAAAATTATTTTGCACTTACGAAAAAAATACGCGTTGAAACGTATGAAATATTTTTAACTGAACTGGACGTCTCGAGTGTGGGGAGAGTTTAGTTCAAAAAGTGTACAATAGAAATTCTAACAGACACCGTATAACCCCGCGTGACAAATCAATCTTCGTATCAATCGCACCGAATATCACGCAGTTGAAAAAAAAGATAAAAAAAACGACAGAGATTTGATCGGTCTGGGAAAGTAAGTAGAAAAAGCTCGTATCCCGTGACTGTTTTGTATGGATCTCAATCACCCGTGGGATAGGCCGCTCAGTAGTCTCGGAATAAAGCCATACTCCCCTTCTTTCCGGTACGCTGCACTCTGATCCATTTCAGACAAACCGCCGCTGGACAATTTGCCTTGATATAATGGTTCTTGCTTACCTACTCTTGCATCCGCGTGCTCCAAATCGTATCAACTTAATTCATATTCACGGAACGAACTTGAGAGTGGAAAGTCGGGAATCGAGGGGAGAGATGAAAACGCGGCAAGAGCTCGCGGAAGGGTACGGTCGAGATGGCTGGATTGGGGCGCGGTGAAGAGGGTGAAGGACGGCGGTGGGCGAGCGAACGTTTGCCCGAGCGAGAGGTGGATTTTAGCCCCGCTTCCGTCTCATTACTCGCTACACTCTGATTGAATTACCTACAATCAACATCAAACATTTTTAAACTCAATTTCATGTACGCGCAATCGTGTATTTTCCCGCTTTTTCTGCGTTATGAAACCGCTTTGAGAAGTACGAGGGCTCTATTCCGCGAAGAGTCCGCGAGACGACTCTGTTCCGTATTCGTATTACGTGCAGATGTGTTCGACCGAGCACGCCGGCAATCGTTACATCGTAATTGCTATCTCTCTTTCTCTCTTTCTTTTTTCCTCTTTTTCCTTGCGACTCAGGCAGATTAGAATAGACATCTTCGTAAAAGAATTTCTCGGATATCATATCCCGGATTTAACTGTTTTAATTAGTTGAACATTTCTTTATGCAATTGTTTTTTAGTAACAATTCAGATAAATTTTAAATTTTCTGTTAAAAATTGACATATAAAGATACTATGACAAGAAGTGTGTCTCTGTATTAGCGCCTCGTCTACTTAATATCTATTTCATAATAGAATTTTTAAAGGGAGAGTATTTTAAAAATGTATTGTAAAGTGCAGTTTGACAATATATATGCTTTTCTCTTATTATAACCGATTGCGATCAGATCGATCTCATTGTTCAAATTCCGTTGATAACGCAATGAAGTGGAACAAAAACATATGCCAGACTCGCTTTACGATGAGCTAGCACACGAGCCGCATCTTAGAGTCTTTAATTTAATAGACATTTTTACTGCAGGCTTGCTCGACTAATGTTACAATTATGCAACTAATTAGGGTTCCTTTGTAACGTAATTTGTGGACGCGCGAGCCTGACGAGGTATGTCCCGCCTATCGTCCCTCAGAGAGAAGGAGGTCACGTGGCATAAACATAATTAGGTCGAGGGTAAGAGAGAGGACGGGGCTCGAAGGGTGGCGAAGGGAGGGTTGGAAGCATACCGAGGAATACTCATCTCTGTTGCCATGGGATCCTATTAACGCAGGAAATACTCACTCGACCGAGCGGCGCGAGTGGGATGTATTCTAATACTTTCGAGATATAATTTCACCAGCATAAAACGCGAGAGGATCAAAAGCGACTTCAAAAGAAGCAATTAAATGTTTAATTTATATATGCACCAGCTGTGGTATAACGCACAGTAACATTTATTACATAATATTTATATTTTTTTCGTCGTTTAATATTTTCCATCAAATTACTTGTATCTCTCGATTGATTCTATTCAAGCAATATTTTGAGTAATACTGATACATTTAATAACGGTATAATTATTCCGTATATTTTATTCTTTTGTTTAATACAATAATTAAATTATTTCTAGCTAAAAAATTACATTATTTTAGAGAATCAAATCTAACAATATAAGTCTTCCCTTAATTACTCTCGTTTGATATTTTCATTAGTATTTTGATAATAACATGTAAATTGAAGTCTAAAGAAATATACGTAATATAATATATATAATTTCATTTAATAAATAAAGAGAGGAGAGATATATTAATTTCTCTAATAATTTTAATTTTTTTGTTCGTATGTCTTACTTTTATTGCATATTAAGAGATGATTCCTAATCTAATACGAGAACGATTGTTGCAAAGCTATGGAAAATCCCGCATGCACTTGTATCTCTGGAAAGCGTTGATTTCGAATACGCGTGCGGATTCTGTCACAAAGGCTGGGTTTCGGAATTAAATTATTGCATGTGCGCGGCCTGTTCATTGGAATCCATAATGGCGGAATTGAATCGCTTTCCCGAGAGCGCGATTGATTCGCCGAAACGAAGCACTAATCAAAATTAATTCCCATTATTTTGTTAATGACACCGTGCATCGCGCTGCTCGTCACGCCTGCAAGCTCGATTTAGTGCGAATTAAAGATAATTAAGAACGTATTTATGCCGGGGATAGAATTCCACCCCCTCCCCCTCCCCACTCTCTCTCCCCTTAAAGAATAAAGAATCGATGCTGCAACCTTTCTGTTTCTTCATCATCGTAAATTACTCCGTTTTTTTTCATTTGCGGAAAGAATTATGTCTGAAAAAAAAATGAATATCGCAAGAGGTCGATATGCCCACAAAGTGTCTAAGTCTATTTCTTGACTCTAAAGCAGTACGATAAATTCTATATATAAAACGCTTTTATGATAACGTATTAAAGGCACAGTTTCTTTTCGACTTAAAGCTCATTTGCAATAATTAATTAACACGCGTAACTTTACAATACATCGTAGTTGTCAGGACGATAAGTCCATTAATAAGGTATGTCTCCCAGTCTCCAAATCCTCGTGGGTAGAGAAGAGCCGTGTGTTATCGACATACAGAAATGGTCCATCCTGTATGCGAATGCATCCAAAGCAATTCATCCACCGTACATGGAAATCTCATTAGTCCCAGATACATATAACGCCGCGGCATGCCTAATGGTTGAGTTCGGATTAAGCCATAGGACAGACGCTTTACTCGGAACTTGATCGTGTCGATGTTCATAATGCGTGAGCCGTGATGTGCTGCGTTTCCCAACACATAATAACCATCGTAGCGTACAAAATTGCCGCAATCAATACATGATCCAGTGATAACTACACAACTGATCGTGCAGCTTATTTCAGTTTGATTTCTCTAGGAATGCGAAATTGATCGCAAATAGAATTGCCAATTTTAATCAGCTGTTGATCCCTTTTAGCATAAAAAGTGAATGATGGATGTGAACCACGTTCATCGAGAAGAGATCAAAATAGTCGTCAAATAATCTCCATTGTAATCGCCGAAAGAAAATTTGCATCAATAAAGGATATATATAATAATATTTTCATCCACAGCTTCTATCTCCGTCTACCCTTCAATGATAGATATTGGGTTGACGGGGCTGACGCGGGGCACGATGAGACACAACGACAGCGTGTGTTACGCAACGACGAGGCAAGTAGCGGGCGAGCGAATGGGCGAGTAGGGGGTGAACAGGAGGGAAAGGCAGGGACTTCATTATAACCTCATCTCTTCCCAGGGAGTGCATTCGAATTGAAAAACGCGCAGGCTTGTTTTGAGGCACGGTTACCGTGACAACCACGTATACACACTAACACGCTCGCACGCTCACTTTCCCTCTGCCTTTTACCTAGTGCCATATCTCTCTCTCTCTCTCTCTCTCTCTCTCTCTGTGTCTGTCTGTCTGTCTGTCTCTCTCTATCTCCATTCCACCCTTTACGATCCTCTCTGTTTCGCTTATTCTCGCTTACTCGCTCACTCTCTCTCATCCTCACAGTCTGTATACGCCGTCGGCGTATATCGGACGTAGGCGAAGAGCGCCACTCGTGCGGGGAGAACGAGGACGAGCACCGAGAGCAAGAGGGGTTGCGAGAAGGAAGGGTAGATGGTTGCTCGGCGTACGAGGAGAGTGGGAGTGAACACGAAGCGCGGGGTGACGCAAGGGCGGCAGCAAAACGCGGGCATCGGCGAAGCAGTCACTATGACAACGGTGACAGGCGAGGTGTTAGTGCGCATCCGTGACCACGCCTACGTCACGACGCCGTGACGTCAGAGCGTCGACGGCAACGGCGCCAGCCGCCGACGAGGAACGTGGTGCACAGTTCTCGCCGGCACTAGCGAAGAAGAGAGAGAACGGCTGCCGCCTGTTGCTACTTCGCTACACGTCGGGTAGGCAACCCCCTTCGAACTACCTCGGCCGCGCTGTCTTCTTCTCGCGCGTATCTCCGCCACGAGGCGAATTCTCTCCCGCAACCCCACGCGGTAACCACTCTCACAATCCTCTTCCCTTCTCTCATCCACCAGCGTTGTTTCTTTCTCTCTTATTCCTTCGTCACCATCTCTCCCTCGCAGTCTCGCCCTTCCCCTCTTTCGACGTACGAAACCTCCCTCCCCTCCCGTTCACCATCGCCGCCACTACCCTACCATCGGGTTTCCAACCATCAACCACCCCCCTAGGACCCCTTACCCTCCGCCGAGCACCCTCCCGCGCGCGTTACCAGCCAGCAGCGATCCCCACGGCCACGACCGAGAGCCGAGACCGACCGAGAGTTGTCGGTTCTCCGCCAGTCAGCCATCCGACTCGCCGCCACGCCACGCCGCGCGCAGCGTGTGTTTCTCTGCATCGCGTTTCAAAAGCTTGCGAGCGTGAGAAGCCTTATCGCGTGTTCCTCGTACCGTAAATCATCAACGAGGCGCAATCTCGCGCGGCTTCGAACGCGTGCAAATCTCAAACCTCTTAAGGGTTCTACCTAGTTGATCATCGTACATACACGGTGACTCTCTCCGTCACGGTGACCGATAATACTGTGCGGGATACCACAGAGACATAGACAGAAAGAGAAAGGGAGAAATCAACGACGTGTAAAAGGGAGGGAGGGGGGTCCAAGAAAAAGTCCAAGGTAACGGGCGGAAAATAAATCGCGCTCGCCGGATTGTGCAGCGCGCATTGTCCATATCTCGAGGGATCCAAAAAACAATACTTGGACGAACGTGCAGCGGCGAACGGACAATACGCGGCTACGCGTATGCGTACCGCACACGCGCAAGTGCGCGGGCGCTCATCGGTGACACTTGGAGAAGCAGCCTAAGTGGTCGCCGGCACACGTGCCTGTGACGGCGGGGGTGCGACGCGGGACGCTTCAGGTGACAGCATCACATTGAGACGCTGGTTCGTAGCAACGCAGCCGGGTTTTGGCGCCACGCTCTGTTCGGAGAACGGTCTATGGATCATAGGTTAGATTATAGTAACATCATATATTACCTTGCGCGTGCGATAGTGGGATGTCATGAGGGATTCTACTATAGGGTTGCACGTTGTCAGGATGAGAAAAAGTGAGAGAGTGAGTGAATGAAATAGATAGATAGATAGATACAATGTTTATTAGTATTCTAGAATAAACCCTCTAAAAATAGTAAGAATGTACAGAGAATGAGAGAGAGAAAAAGCGTCATTTATTGAGTGTTCTGGAATAAATCCCTCCCTTCAAGTTTAGACAATAATATGAGAAATAGATAGTATAAAGATAAATATAATAATGAAAATTAAAATATAAGAAAAAGGGAGAAAGAGTACGAGAGAGAAGGGAGGGGGGAAGGGGTGAGAACGAGTGAAAGAGGGACATGCGACGATCGAGCGCGCAGCACACGTATACAGGGTGCGATGCAGCCGTGGTCGACTCGACTCGACAAGTCGGCGAGTGGCGCGTGCTGGTAACCTGTTGCCGCCGCCGTGAACGAGACTCCCGGTAATCGCGAGCTTAAGGATACATTACTGCGCGACTGCCTAAACGGATGATATCGCGTCGCCGGTTATGTTAACCGATGAATACGGGTACGTTCTGAAGGAAGTGAGATTCGCGAAGATATACGTCCGCGACATTTCGCGAGATTACGCGCTTTTGGAACTTCGTGACGGGAAGTTACATCATTGACTCTCTTTCTCTGACAATAAAAATAAACGAGGTAGCATGTGAACGCGCGAAACCGCGATCACTTCGGGAATACGATATCAGTAGTAAAGAAGGAGTTTAGAGAAACCGAGGATCGGTTATGTTTACCTTCTCAAATTTCTTCCTCGATTCTCATTTTACAAAGTTTACTTTTGCGAACAAGATGTTTATCGAAAAACTTCCATTTAAAACTTTTTATTTATTTATTAGAGCGCCGATAGAAGTAAGACTTCTCATTCGCTTGCAATTCATGGAATGCTGTCCCTTTAACTATAAGCAAGCTATTCATAAACGCTCAGTATTACGTATTTATGCAAAGGTAGCATAATTTTGCAATGTGTATACTTAGACATCAATGTATATGTACTTAGTAATACATTTTAATTTGAAAGATGCGAAATCAGTTAAAATATCAATTTTTATTGAAGCTGCTTAACAAAGACCAGTAGTTTCGAATGAATAAACGAGGTCAGAATAGAATAAAAAGTAGGCAATGCGAATATCTAGGTCATCTATCACAGTTCTTCTGCGAATGAAAAATTTACAAGTCGTCGTCTGGAATACATTTGCATAGAATTTCATAGAATTCGTTTGTTCAATATCTGTTTTGAATATATTAATAACGAATTTCATGGGTACCAGAATTCCTCGTGCATATTCACGTACCTATTAAGTTTCTCGAATACGACTGCCATAGTTTCTAGTGTAAAACCATTTCTTCTTTAACAAATTAACACATTTTGAATGCACGCTATTTTAGAAGGTATTATAAGTTGGAAAATATTATAAATTAAAAGTTCACCTATTTGATTATTGAAGAAAATTATCTATAAAATCGATTCACATTTCCATAGCTTAATATAGCTTAATTAAGTATATCTTAATTAAGTATAATAACCATAAAAGTATAATTATTCCTTTCAAATATACTTTCAAAGGTATAATTTTTTAAAAATATATTTTCAAAATTACATTCAATACTTGCATGATCATCTATAAGTACAAAAAGACAATCTGTATTAAAAACATTTAATTTACTTGTAATTAATTTGCAAGTAGTTAATAATTATGCCCTCTATCTATTTGAAGTTTAGAAAAGAAATTGACACAATTTTCGTCACAAATCTGACATAAGGAGTTTTAATTCATAAGAGACACATTTTTTCTGAGCACATAAGAGCTCGTAAAGAACACGGATGCAAATTCACACTAGACGTTTTTAAATGTTTTATATCCTCTGAAAGAAAAACGGAATTAAAGTAAAACTTATATTTTTAAATACAAAATTTTCGAACTAATCGAATAATAATATTAAATTTTTGAAAAACAAAACGTTATTTATTCAAAATTGTGTGCTAAACAAAATCAATTTTCTCAAATATCCACAAGTTTGGAAATTTTTCTGGTGCGAATTTGCATTATGTCATTTATGAGTTAACATGCAAGATTTCCATTCTCTATAATAATAAATATTATATAATATATAAATCATAAAAATGTTCTTAAATGATAACTTCTTGCTTAAAATGAAATGATAACCATATTTGCCTATTTCATATGCTCGATACGGATGGTTACGCAGCAGTGAGTTTTATTTACAGAGGAATTAAATTTCAAAGACTTTCCGTGTGTCACACCATTTCGAACGAAAGGTGTATTTATTACCAAAGTAAGCGTCGTACTATGTGTCATTTTCAACAAATAAAATTTTTCACACAGATATCGCGCACAAAGTAATAGAAAGATGACACCGTTGGTCCGTGAAATTTTACTCACACAGAGTTACCACGTACAATCCACGTAGAGAATATACGTCACGTTCATCATGTTATACGATCTGTTTGATTCTTTTCGCGATATCACAATCTTTGATGCTTACAGCGGTATTTGTAAATAGTAGAAAAATTATTTTTCTCCTGTTTGAGTAAGATTTTCTCACCGTGATATTATTTCCCAAGATTATTTCTTTGAAATGTCGCGCATCTCTCTCTCTCTCTCTCTCTCTCTCTCTCTCTCTCTCTCTCTCTCTCTCTCTCTCTCTCTTTCTCCTATCGTGATAATCCGGTTTCTAGCGAAAATATTGGCTGATGACGGTAAATTCATTAAATGTGACTTAAACTGGGCCTCGTAGGCTTCGTATAAGTTTTCAGGAAACGTGTGACATTAGCTTTGGAAGCATACCAAAGAATGTGGAATGAGAAAAGTGGGGTACGTGAAGAAAGACCTGACTCGACGCGCAGCGCGTGATGTACGATATATATCTTTGGACGCAGCTACGTGACCGGAATTCTGAGGAGGTTAAAGTTGGATTTGTAACGTATTTTTCGCCGACGTGTGGAAATACCTATCGAGTTGGCGCGCTGCGTGCAACGGCGTCCCGTAATTTCCGTCCTGGGGTCCTTTCGATTGACATGGGGGAAGGCAAGATTTACGTTCAAAGAACCTAGGACGATGCGACGCACACCATCACGCATACCAAGAGTAGGGTTTGCATTGTCACATACCGTAAGCTCGCTTCTAAAGTTTTTGTAAACCGCGACATCTCTTCCGCATGAAGGATCGAGCCGTTTTTTAATTTCACTAATGCATCTTTGTCATCCATAAAGAATCACGCATTAATGCATAATACGATCATGCTGCTTTATATTATCCTCGAAATTACGCGTCACATCTCCGTCGCAGTGTGTCTCTCGGTGTCGAGTGCAACCAATGCAGCAGCAGCCTTCAAATGCCACCGGTGAATTTTCGATTTCCTCAATTTCCTCGGTTTCCTCGACGATCGTTCGCAGCCTTTTTTGATCACGCGTATAAAATTCCTTGTCCGGCGTTTCATCTCTCTCGGTGTTTGTCCCTGTGCGATGTTATACCATCGAAAGTTTATCCAACGGTGCATACTCCCAGCGGTGTTGCATTTGTCGAGATGCAACGCGATTCCGCAAGATAAATGAAGCTCGCTCCCGTTGTTTCTTCAGAATCGAAGAGAGGTCGAGCCATAAAATGCACATTCGTTGAAATATGTTCGTTGATGTTACGCTGACAAAGACTCTTTACATAAATTGCGACAGACGTATCACCCTAGCGACCAGCGTTATTTAATTTAACGTTTCGTTGAACATCAATGGAATCCGTTCATTACAGATTATTTTCATCCAGATCTGACTACATTCATAATAATTTGGAATTATTGTTTTATAATTTTTAGAGACATTTGAATAAATAAACTAAAATGTTAACAAAATCATAAGCTACATTTAACAGAATTTCATTCGTTTCATAGAATTTAATAAAATAGAATTTCTTTTGAAAAAGTCATTAATTTATTCGTAATTCAAGCTTGATTCTATAGATGATGAGTTTTTTATTTCATATATTATTAATCTTTCTCATTATTCTTTTTTATCTTTCACATGCGTCACATCATTATAAGTTTGTTTCTATTTATTACACAAACATTTTCTCCACGCGATCAACTATTTGTGAGCGATGCATTTCTTTTAATTTACAAAATGACTCATTACCATGGCTCACTAAAAACGTTGTACGCTTCCAACTCCACTTTCTATCATAAAATATTTTATTAATGATTTATAAATATCTGATTTATAAAAAATTAGCCGAAATATGTAATATTATTATTACGTAATATAATTTTTGTCGTAATTATATTTATATTTAATATTTTAATATTACATCCCAATTACCATACTCGATTTTTATTGACCTTTTTTTATTAATTACTTGTTAAGAGTCCTTATCATTTCTTATTAACAGAATTT
>NW_017259356.1:588983-598673 GCF_001594045.1 Atta colombica
ATTTCTGATAATAGCTTATACAAAGCTAATCAGATATAATGCATTACGCTGGTGCGTAGCGACAGGATACAGAGAGCTTGTACGACGCAATGCCGGAGAATGGAGCAGACGCTATAGATACTAGAACCGAGTTGAATTATACTCTGTTATGTTTGTGCCTTTATAGACGCTGCTTACCGGACAGCTTGCAACGCTATACGCCGTGGTACTTAATATATCCGGTACGCATACATTCTAATCGAATAGAGCTTTAATCAAAAGAAGAGTATTTCATATACGATATGTTCGATAAGATATATTTTTTTGGAGCGCAAAGCGTTCTTTCCGCAGAGGCTTGTAAATACGCGAATTTTCCGAAGCAGAAAGCAAAATCTAAAGTAGAATTGATTCAGTTTATGCGCTCTTTAGAATCCGCAAGTCCGTTAGAATCGTATCCGCTACTTTCCACGTTATACGAGATTCTTTTTATTACTATAACTCCTGGAGTTCGATACCGCAGCGCTCATAAACACCACGAAGAGGAAGACACTCGCGATCGTGTTTACGCCTTTATTGCTAATATCGTTGTTCACGCTCGATTGTTCTCCGCGGTCGTATCATTCGCGAAAGCGTTACCAAGCTACTATCACGCATTGATATTTCACGGTTCCTCTTTATGGCCTATGTTCTTTCGAGGAATAAGAATCTCGCGTCTCGCGAATAAGAATCTTGAAGATTTTAGTGTTCATCAAAACTTGTAAACCTTTCCGTCAGATTGAATACGTTTGGAAGTTGCCGTTTGTATTGTACTTATAAGTTTATTTTAGCCCGTTTCTATGGATTAACTTTAATTCTCG
Organism: Atta colombica; assembly: GCF_001594045.1. Classification (NCBI taxonomy): domain Eukaryota; kingdom Metazoa; phylum Arthropoda; class Insecta; order Hymenoptera; family Formicidae; genus Atta; species Atta colombica. The sequence continues at coordinate 589,820 of NW_017259356.1, forward strand.
CTTTAACTTAGTCTTCATTTTTTTTTAATATTTAGAATTGATAGAAGATGAAGAATAAGTTGAATGAATTGATGAAAACAGCATTAATATAATATAAAATATAATATATGATAAATAAACACTTTTAAAATCCGTAAACACTTTTGTCTACAATTTCATTTTTTGAGTTAGAGATTAGGCATAGTGTTCAGTGTTAAAAAACTCGTATTACAGGCTATTTTGGGATGACTTCAGAAATCATTTTTTCACAAATTCAATTTATATGCTGAAAATATAGAAATTCAAAGTTAGTGTCCTTTAACTAGAAATAAACAAAATGTATTTGTTTAATATTTTTAGCAATTTTGTTTAACATTTCACATTCTATTTGACATATATCGTTATTTTCTGTAAAACGCGTTTTTTTGTGACTTTCTATCTCGTTTTCTGCAAATTGTAAATTTTGAACAAAATGAATTTTGAAAATCTGTTCCTCATATAAGTAGATTGAACTACTAAAATCAGAGACGAACAATTTCATTATCATCCGGATTTTTTAGATTCTGTAGACTTCTATAAACTTTTGAAAAACAGTGACTATATTATTCCGCATAATTATTCCTCATACTGTTGAAAAATTTTCTTCTTGATTCTTTAATATCACATTGATTGATGTTATTTAATAAATTAACTGAATGTTCCTTTTTTTGTTACAGGTAAGTGTCACGCTCGCGCCTAACTGTATCTTCGATACGTAAGTTATCAAAGTTGTACTAGTTTGTAGTCACCATTTCATTGTGTAACAAGAGGTAATAATCGGGTGGGGTAGGGCGAAGGAGGAGGCGGAAAATGCAATTCGCTTTGTAATAAAAATGGAAATTAACACGAACTACGTGGACGGAAAACAAGGCTAACCTCCTCCGCCAGTAGCTCAGAGGGTAACGCGAAAGCTTGAATAAACAAACTCACCCCCGTTACGCCGGTTGCCACCCTCTTTGCCGTCTCCATCAGTCTCAAGGCACGGGCCAAAGGACGTTGTTATGATTGCTAATGGAAAACTATCCAATTCAAAGAACAAAGTGAAGTAACGAGTTACTTTACCACCGCACGAATACACTGACGGTGGCTGTGAAACTTTCGGGCGGGGTAGCGGACGGGGAGAAAATAGCATGGTTTGTTAACATTAGCAATGAGAGCGGCAAAAGATCATGGACGAACGAAAGCAGCTTTATCTGTTGCGAATAGAAACGGTCCTCGTCATAACATCGAAAGAGTTGACATTTATATATGAAATAAATATTAAACAAATAAAATATAAAATTTTGCATATGCAATATTTTAATCATTCCTCAATTGCGCGCGCGCATTGGTGGGATATACTAATTCAATCGTATACGAAATATTTGTATAATTTCTCCTATATTATTCGCCAATCGTTATTTCGAACGATATGCAAAGAATTCGCAAATAAATGGTATATTCAACATTAAATACAAATTAAATGTTCTTGTATCTAATCAATCCATCGTTTCGTACTCGAGGGAAATGCGATTCATTGTAATGCATATATAAATCTGGAATGAAACGTTCCCAGCATTCGCGCGTGCCGTGCAACGCATCCCTATCGTGTCAAGCACCGTTTGATCTCTCTGAATTTCTCCGGCTCTGGAGAAACGAAATTATCCGACAATTAGCAAGACCTTGCCAACACTCGGATACCTACATCCGCCTCTCCCCTCTCACAACCGTCTCCTCCCGCGGGAGGCCGCGGACTTTTTAAGCTTAAGTCCCGGCAAGATTTAAATTTCAAAATTTCAATCTGGCTTGCAAATCTGTCCTCCTCCTTCCGCCCGTGCGAGCGAACGACCGCGCTTCCGTCTCCTCCTAGACGCGGCCAGATTGCGCGGGTCCGACATCAAAAGTCTTTTACGTCGCGTGCTCTTTTTCTTTCCCCCTTTCTACTCTCTCGCTCTCCTCTTACCAACTGTTTCCCCGCTTCTCTTGACGCTCTCGCGTAAAGTCGCCGAATTGAAAATTTCATCGCTGAATAGACACGTGTGCTCCGTCGACAAACATTCTCTATTGTTTTCATTATATAAAAAAAAATCTAGATAGTATTGATTTCATCATTAAACTATTGAAGTGTTAAAGAATTCAAATCGATTTCTTACAGATACAAATTGTTTTAATAAAAAATAAAAGACACAAGAATAAACAAATATTATGATACTTTTGACTTAACAATATTTTAGTTACTTTGAATGCTTGCAAATTAAAAATGTGATTTTTATTATAGGAAATTATTTTATATTTTAATTTCTAAAACTAATGGTTGAGGAATTATTATATATAATAATAAACTACATGTTGAATTAAAAAAATTAATTCAAAAATTCAAAAAATAAAAATAAATAGAATCATAGAGCAATAAAAAGTTTAAAATCTCAAAATACAAATTAAAATAATTATAATATTTAAGAATGTCTGTTTCCTATAGTCCTACATAAGCAAATTACGCGATGAGTATATCAAAATGATTGCTGGATTGCATTCCAAGCAATAAATTAACTTTCTATATCCACTTGGAAATCACTCCCTGCAGGTGACTTTATCGGCGTAATTACCTTACGAGATATTAAAGTACGGTGAGATACTCGCGTATCTGCAGAAGCGAAGCTTGTCAACCGACAAAAGGGGAATGTTACGTCGGAGCGGACGACGGCGCGGTCAGGGACGACACGATGGCGAACGCGACGGTGAAACTTTTTAATTTTTCCTCGAAAAAACTTTAGCTGCTCGTTACGTCGTTCCGAGTACATCGCGTCGGCCGTCGACGAGGCGGGGCAAAATTAAAATTCATGCGGCGGCGCGCCTTTTCTCGGCCGCGTGTCTCCGCGGGATCCGGTAGAACGAAGCTCGCGCAATGAAGGACGTTGCCGTACATTGCCGCGTGAGTACCAGCGGGAAACAAGGAAGGACTTCACGAGGAAGTGTGGGGAATTTACTCAAATTTGCAAATCAAATTCGTTCCCTGCTAACGCGCGCGTGTGCTCTTTCGTGCCAATTACCGTTCCTAAATCGCCTTTGCTTCCGTTCATGCACCCGCAATGATTATCTCGCAACTTAAGTTGTATTATTTAGCAAAGTATCTTTTAAGATCATAATGTGAAAAACACAACAAATAGGAAATAGAGGCCCTAAACGATCAAGCTGAACCTTTTAATGCTTAAATAATTCGATATGAATTTATATTATTTAAATTATTATATATTGTATATTTTCAATGTCCCTTCAGAAGAGATCTACTTATTTTTTCATTCTTTGTAGATATGTCATTCGTATAAATGGTATAAACAGGATCATGGAGCGAATAATTCGGTCAAGATAATTACACGACTCGCGAAATTTGGTGAATTTTTCGATGCGCCAGGGATAGCGCGTCGATCCGAGCGAATCCAATAAACGAGTCGAAATTCGTGTTACGATCACCGGTAATAGGAGTTTCGATTTTACAGCCCAGTGGGTGCCGTCAGATATTAATTCCATTCGAGCCCTTTTGTTCCGGCCGATTTTATAGCGAGCGTGCTCCCGTGCTGTTCGAGACGGATCGTCATATATTTTTTCAGAATACCAGCGAACCAGCATTCCGCTGACAATCGCACGATCAACGCATGCGATGACGACAGGTCATGATAAAACTTCACTCGCAGACCGACGCCAAATTATGATTATTTGCGCGAATCAGCGCGGCGATTTAAAACCCGTTTAAACCAGCGCTCGCGAAGTTTCGCCCGGTAAATCCCCGAGGAAATTACATCTTACAAGCTCCGCTGTACGCACAAGTTACAACATTTCAATACTCGCATGCCCAAAGTTTCACGTCTCGTGTGCATTCCAGCTTTCACCGGGATAGTTCCTTGTATCACGATATATATCCGGCTCCATGCGAAATCTCGTGACAATTACGTTAATGGAGCCGCCACGTTGAACTCCGTGAATGATTTTAGTATTACAGTAAAAGAGATGAGATCGTTTGCATCAGAAGACACATCAATGGGAAACTGCTGTTGTGTTTTTGTCTTTTATCTAAAATTGAGAAATCGCTAGTACAGGATAAATCAATCTATTGAGATCCCAATTTTATATCTCTTTACTATACTGTCCTTTTCTATACATTCTGACACGTCTTTCGTCTTTCTTATCCCGCATCATCTCGCGAAACTTTTCAAAACTGGTGCGTCCGCCTTGGAAAGTTTTAACGAGATCGATTTTACGCCGAGGCGAACGACGAAGGTACCAGCCAGCGAAGAGATTGTCCTGGGAATGCTGGACGACGTTTTGTTGACAGTGAGCCATGTATTGTTCCTCGAGTCTCCCTCTTTTGCCAAATGTGAAGTGCTCAAAGCGGTTGCTACGCTTCTTGAAACTTCAATATCGGGCCGCATTGTATGTTGTAGCTCAGCGAGCATTCCATTCCCGATTTTCTTACAACTTCAACTTTCTCGTATTTATTATTATTTTATCGTACTGGGAGCATATTTGAAGCATAATGTTCGATTAAATCCAGCCGGAACGCGAAGCAAGTAAGGTGCATTATTGTATTTTTGCAATCTGCTTTTTGTTCGAAAGCGGAATTGATATAAATTTCACTAGAACGTTCCACGAATCTACATTTCGCGTATAAAATTAAAAAAATAGCGTTTAAAAACAAAGCGTCCATATCGTAGTAAATGTACGAACTCGTGATGCGTAAATTGAACCGCGAATACACGAATACATATAAGATCCGTAATTTATAGATCTTATTTCTATTCGAAAATGTTAATAACCGCAATCCCCGATAAATACTGAAGTTACTACAATTATGTAAATATTAGTGGCGGTCCATATTCCATATTATAGCGTTTCATGCTCGTTTATTTCGTAATATGAGCGAATAGCACATCGTCACTAACGTAATGAAGGCATGACGGTAAAATATGCGTAGGTCCATATTGATTGCATATTAATATCATCCTGTGTACGTGGAAATTATAGATTCCGCATATCTCCGCAATCGCACCCGAAAGTAACGAATTCTTCTTTTGGCTAATTCTTCGTTTTTGCAAAAACTGATCGCCCGCGTGCATTCATATCACATAGTATCAGCGATAGTTAAACGTTATCGTTTGCTATCAGAAATGCGATACGTAATATTTACCACATAATATTTATCACATATATATTAGGTGTACAACTTTGCTTCCGCCGTTTTTCTATAGATGGCTTTAGCGATAAGTGGTGGTCGAAATAAATAGATCACAGACGTCATATAATAAACTTGGGCATCTGTCAACATAACTCCATAGAAACATTAGTCGATTTGTGTCTGCATCATAAAGTTATTCTCGATTGAAAATGTCAGTTTACGAGTCAAATTCTCGTCATTTGCGGGAGGTTTTAATTTTTTGCTTCAATATGAAGAAATCTGCGGCTGAGGCTCATCGAATGCTCTCAAATACTTATGGTGAGGCCGCTATTAGTGAAAGAACGTGTCGTGAGTGGTTTCAACGCTTCAAGAACGGTGATTTTGACGTCCAAGGTCATGCTCTGTATTTGGTGAGACCAGCTCGGCGTAGTGTATTATGAACTGTTAAAACCGACTGAAACAATCACAGGCGATCGGTATCGAACGCAATTGATGCGTTTGAGCCGAGCATTGAAAGACAAACGGCCGCAATACAATGAGAGACACGATAAAGTGATTTTGCAGCATGACAATGCTCGACCCCATGTTGCGAAAGTGGTTAAGACATACTTGGAAACGTTGAAATGGGAAGTCCTACCCCACCCGCCGTATTCTCCAAACGTTGCTCCCTCTGACTATCACTTGTTTCGATCAATGGCACACGGCCTGGCTGACCAGCACTTCCGGTCTTATGAAGAAGTAAAAAATTGGATCGATTCGTGGATAGCCTCAAAAGATGACCAATTTTTTCGACGCGGGATTCGTGCGCTACCCGAAAGATGGGAGAAAGTAGTGGCCAGCGATGGACAATACTTTGAATCATAAATGTATAACCAGTTTTTTAATAAAACAATAAAGCCTCGAATTTCGGAAAAAAAACGGCAGAAGCAAAGATGTACACCTAATACAGTATGCAGTAACCATACGTCTTTTAGTATAAAGAACAGTTGTTTATTTCAGATTTATTTCTGTTTTTTAGATTTATTTATTATATTTTTTTCTCGAAATTCAATTTTGTCCTTTTTTATTGTAATAATATTATTACCTTCCTAATTAGCAGGAAATTATTTTTTAATTAGCATTTCAGTGTCAAATGTTCTAATGAATTTTTTTACGGAAACCGACAAATTTAATTTTATAAAAAGGTAATACATATTAATTCAAAGAAAACAACAATAACAATAACATCAAAATGACATCAAAATGAATCGTGATTAATTAATTGAAAAATGATTTTTAATAATCAAATTTACGATTATTTTGATGTTATTTTGATATTATGATGATTTGTGTTTACTTGCATTATACATTAGGTTTACTACGCAAAAAAATTTCAGAAATTAATATGCAGACTTATAACAATTACGAACTGATTGGGAATGTTTAGAATAAAATTCTAAAATTTTCGGGTTTGTCTCCTTTTTTTCTCTAAGAAAATACAGTCACTGTAAAAAATGCAATACATTAATAATTTGTGAAGTATTCTTGGTCTATTCCCAATTTTAATTTTAATGTCAGATTCTTTGACCAATATGGAATCGACTTTTTTATCAATTTACATATCTTGAGCATCAATGTGGCATATTTGAAGTAATTATTAGGAAATAATTTTATTTAATATGATATTTTTATGAGAATATTACGCTAGCACATTATTTCCTGCAGCCTTTCTTTTACATTCCGCTATCATTAATGCCATGTAACACTCGCAAACGGACACGCAGTTCCGCAAAAACTCTGGAAGTAATCTGGCTTAAGTTTCCATTTGCAGCGACATAAAATTCGTGGATATGCTAAAGAGGTTTACCAGATGGATTATTTGTGCGAAATAAATTTCGCGCGGAGCTTGGTGCGCGTGGAATCAGCACTTTCGTTAGCCGTGAAGGATGGCTTTTGAAAGGACTGTTCGAGGTATTAAGGCTCAAGCACGAAATTGAAAACGTACGCTTCGCGGAGATAGACAGGGACGGTGCGGGCGGAACGAAAGAGCAAAGGGGTGAAAAGGGATGGGCCAACGTGCAAACGGACGGTCAAACCAATTCCACACCCCAACTCGGCGTCAGTCACTGTTTCCAATCCCATTAGCGACACGGTGATTCGTGAATGGGCGCGAAAATGCGAGGCTTTTAATCAACGAGACTCATTATCATCAAGCGATTTTCACTGCGTCGTGTCGCCCTTGCGAATTAATGAACAGCATCGATCTGAATGACATTCGCGTACGGCAGTTTGCGTCCTAAGATTAGCAGCGCGGTCCTGCTGCTGCGCGGATGATCTGCATTTCCCACGTACGGAGCTAACCCGTGAAAACGGTGGTTCCTAATGTGTGTCTATTAATCGAGATGGGGCAGTTAGAAGGTTTTATGTAAGAACTTTCCAAGTACCGTTTAATTTAATGGCACTTCGGGACTTTGTACATAAAGCTTTTCATTTATAACATCTTGCACATAGTCGCTGAGTCTTAATTCTGGTTCCTACACTAAGCCATCTGACTATCCGGGAACGCTGTTTACGTAACTTGCACGTTTACATTTGTTATTAATTATTCGCGAGCTATTTGATAATAGTATAGATGCTCCTTCCGAGTTTTTTCTTCGCAATATAAACAACTGCGAGAATCTGCATTCTGTTTACGTATCCCACGGCGATCTTCGATTCGCTTTTATACCTCTCTGAAGAAGCCTTCATACTCGCAATTGCTCGAACGATTCGTATTACTCTCGGGGGGTGTCGTGGTCGACAAAATACGTCGTTTTGCGGACACTGCATCCTCGTGCCGGCGTTTCGATACGCGCCACGAGCACGAATTCGTCCAGACAGCGAAAACATCCTGACTTCGAGGGTGGAAAGCGAAAGAGACTCAGCGATAATAAAAGAAAGCGAGCAGATGGCGGACGTTGGCGCCGTGCTAAAGTGACGTTATTGTGATACAAATTGAGATATAGAGTGCCGGAGGTTTGGGAGGTGGTGACAAAGAAGGTTGAAGGATCAGCCGAAGCTGTTAGTCTTGATTATCGTAGACAGTCATCCTGGAACCCTCGCGATGTCGAGGCGAATCCGAGGGAAGATGTATGGTGTCCTTCCTACCGCGTAGTCATGGTATTCTCTGTGCTCATTGGGGGGCTATTAATTTGTACAAATGCCATCCTTTATTAGACACGGACTCATTAGCTCAGAAGATGGCGTTTTAACACACCGCTATACACGTGCCCAGTATTCCGCGGTGTGATCCGTATTTATAGACTAATTTTTATTCTTTAAATATAATTTCATTTCTTCCTGTCGCATACAGTCACTTTATGTTTGTTGATTAAAGGGATATAATGGATGATCAAGTATTTTTCATTTTTGATGATATTTCGTGGATTATACGTAATTAGACCCGAAAATATTGTCTCTAAGTCACGGCGTATAAATTAAATAAGTACATTTACCGCACGTTAATAGATAAAGGCGTTTATTAATATTCCAAGACAAGCTCTCTAAGAATTAAAAAATGACAAGTAAAAAGAAAATGAAAAGAAAATATTATAAACATATAGAAAATACAATAAGCAATATACCCTTCTTCGTTTACCATCGTCGTAACAGTGCACTACAGTTCAATCAGTTAAGCTCTCTCTCTCTCTCTCTCTCTCTCTATATATA
>NW_017259356.1:598773-603406 GCF_001594045.1 Atta colombica
CGAATGTACCGTAAAGCTTCGAGGCTACTCGGCAGTTTAGCGACGCCGACATAGTACCATCCTCATCACTCTCCGCGACCATCTTGCTTGGCACTTCGGCAAGAGCTTTATTGAAGTCCAGTCAATCTCTGTCGCCCGTAGTTTCCGATCTGAAGCGCACCGCCGTCCAGCCTTTGAACCGGTATACCGTTGGAGGAGGCGAGGGTGGACGATCGGCTTTATATATAAACTTGAGAGACAAATGGCACGAGGTCGTACTATGGTGGCAAAGGCACAAGTGCTAGGAGCAGGTGTAGCGCCGGGTATATACTGCCGGTGAATGGGAAGTCGGTAATTAAAATGTCCTCCCTTAGGAAACTCCACGCCACAGTGGCTCGAGCCGTAGCCAACCTTCTTTCGGATATTTATCTACTTACGTGTGACTGGTCCTTACTAAGAACTAATAAATTGGTTATCGAGACGTTTTTAATTTTGTATTATAATTAATAAAAATAAATCAACGTGCTAATGTATAAATAATAAGCTCGCGGAATTAATATCGTAATTGAAAATTGAAGTTTTTCATCTTATATTCATTTATTATTTGTTTTTTAATATTAGAAAATAACACGAAAATTAAATAATATTATTTTGTTTTTTCTTATACTCAATTATATTCTAATGCAAATTTAAGAAAATATCATTTTTACAATATAAAGATGAAAATATGCAATCCATGCATTTTCTAACAAGAAATTCTTAGCAAATCTTTTTGATACTTTCAGTCTCGGCGTGTTCCAATGGAAATGCTCGCTTACTCTCTTCTGACACTTTTTCGTCCATTTCTCTCTATCTTCTTTCTCGTTAGTAGTTTCTTTAGATGAAGAAAGCCGCAGGGCATGCGATTTCGAAACGACATCGGCGCGCGCAACGGTACCTAAAAGTGCCAAAAACTTTCAACGAAGAAGTTTCTTTAAAAGTCACACGGATCATCGTATTATCTGCCTCTTTCCTCTTTACTCCTTTTTCTTTTAGTTTTCTCCAACACATCGTGCTGATGACACACGAGATTGGATGGAGTAATTCCGGTCGAGCGGGTTCAATATTTGGCGCTTTCCGTCGTTAAAAACTACGGAGGATAAGTCGCGAACGGACAGTCTAAGCGAAAGAATTTTGTCGACCTTCGTCATTCTTCACTGGCGCTGAAGCAGCGAAGGTCGGCAAGGAAAAGAGGATGGGTTCCCTTAGTCTCCGGGGATTATGGACTTCGTCGATGGTCCTGGCCCGAGTTGGATGACGAGAGAAGACTAGGATCAAAAGCAAAGTGTATCCTCGACGGAAGAACTCCGGGGAAATTGATCGGTCCAGTTTCGATAGTTAATTAAACTTGGAGTTATTAAATCCGCAAGAAGTGTACGATCAGCGATGTTTGAGCCTCCCGTGGATACCATGTACGTCCATCACGAAATTATTTTCTATTTGCCGTGCCTCCACTGATTACACACACAACATAACATACAATCACTTTTTCATCAAATATTGATGGAACCAACGTAAATAGTAAACATATAATTATGAGTTGATCAGTGATAAAGCAGGGTGCGGTAATCGAGAGAATATATCGTGATATAATATTCAATGATAAATATTATCTGGTATGGAGATAATTGCATACACAGGAATACGGCTTTTATAAAAATAGTTCCCCTCTTTTTCATTATGCAAAATCTCTGCTTTCGCATCGAGCTTCACATCGGAGGGTTGTAAAAGAAAACATCACGCGGGATGGCGAGACGATTTTATTTGTAGCCAAGGTTGTGGCGCTTTATGCGCCAGGCCCTATCGCAAAAGATTCATCGAGACAATCCGCGCACCTGCGTACTCCCGATCTTCTCTTCCAGACTCGCGTTTGACGTAGGAGGATTTATCGATCCGATCTTGCGCCCCGGGCCAGATTAGGCTGGAGCGCAGCGCAACGGGTGGATTTTCCAGGAGAGATTCCACGTAGGGGATTTTTAAAGGAGGTGCTTTTAAAACGCCCCCGCGCGTTTCTCCCTACTATCTCCAGGATGCTAGTCGACCTCTCTGTTTGCAGCAAAGTCTGTTTCGCCGTAAAGCGACGCAAAAGCTCGCCGATGATGTGGCACCGAATGCCCTGGCAAAAGTTATAGTTTTATCTGGTTCAACGACGAGCACGCGATGCCGTAGAAAAGGTGAGCGACGACGGAGAGAAGGAGAAGTATAAAAACGGAAAGGCCATGAAGCGGGTTGTGCGAGCCCGAGGGAAAGAGAGAGAGAAGCAGGTATTTTTGCCCCTTTATGATTGCAGAATCTCTCGCGTATTTTACATCGCCTCGTAAACTTCTCTCTTTGCGCTGCTCGCGGTCCTTAATAATAGATTACCACGTGCCTCGAACGACGACGAGGAGCGACGAGCGAGAAGAGTGAGAATGCGACGCGTAAGGGATGCATCGATGCCCGAGCTGGCATAACCCCGGTGATGATTGCCGTTGAGACTGCAAGACTTTCTTCGCGGAAGCGGCAGTAACTTCGAAAATTTATTTAGCATCTGCCGTATAACGCGACTGATCATATATATACGAGACTCGGGCGTGATAACGGCGCCAGAATGTGATGCAACCGCGATATTACGGAATAAAATACTGAGAGAAAAATTTGTGATATTTATAACTATAATTATCATGTTACCATAATTGTTGTGATTACATATGGTAATTACGTTATAATTTTAACGTTATAGCGTTCTCTCGAAAAGATTCTTTCTTCACCTTTCTTTATTGAAAAATAAATTTTGTTGTATTTATAACTACAATTACATGTTATATAATTATAGCAATATGTAATTAGAATACCATAATTATGGTAATACAAATACCATAATTATGGTAATATGTAATTATATTTACAAATACCAAATTATGGTAACATGTAATTATAGTTACAAATATCAAAATTATATAACATGTAATTATAATTGTAAATATAAAAAATTTTTTTCAGTAAAAAAAGGCATAACAAGAAGCCTTTCTAAGAAATGATGTAACGTCATATATATATATACGTCGGTAAAGACAGGCAACGGTTTCTTCTCCTCCGCGTGTGCACGCATGAGTGCGTGCACTCACGAGTACACATCGATCAGATAAATCGTTGAATCAAACTGTTCAACTTGCACATTTCTAGTGCCACTTTTGCCACTCTCGGACATCACTGAGGGATATAAACTGGCGCTTTAGAACTTCCTTGAAACTGGAATGCTAGAAATGAATGTTCCTTTCTTTATTTTCTTCTTTTTGCGACTTCGCTTTTTCTCATCACCTCTTAAACTTGACTTAACATTAACCTTAGACAATGAAACTCTCGACGTGTCTTCGACATTCTTTCTATCTCACCAAGCAATGTGACAACTGTGACAAGGCAAAAACTGGCCGATGGCATGACGCAGAGAAGAAATGGTTTTCATTAAAACAATGTCGGCAATACTAAATATACGCGGAATTACATGACATATTTTAAACTTTAGAGTGATAGATCCGTTTGTTTTTTAACACGCAATTAATTATTATGAAAGGAATAGCTGCGTTCGAAAAAAGCAGCTTTGCAAAGTTGTTGTAAGATTCTTTAATATAATTGCTTTATACATTTAAATCTAATAAAGAACTAAGAACCAATCATATTAAAAAATTTTACAACAGTTGCAAAGCTGCTTTTTCCGATGAACACCCACTGTTAGGTTTATATTCTGTTAACAATCTTTCGTAATAGCATTGGCAAAAAATTATACACATATAACACATTGTCCTTAAAACAGATATATTCGATAAAAGATCTTTTTTATGAAATTGCTGTTAAAAGTTCGAAATTCACAGCAACATTTTTATTGCTGCTTATTTAAACAGAAAGTACGTAAAAAGAAAGACATTTATGTGCGATCGGTGACGCTTTACTGGCGTAGAACAATAGAGCGCGTGCGACACTTTCGATAAAATCCTTTTATTTCGTCGTACGACGCATGAATTCCGGAACAATGCGCGCCGAAAATTTCGAGCACGGTCACAGGAGTCTTCTTTCGAAGAGGACGGACAGAGTAGCGTGGCGCTGGACGGTAGAGAAGTAATGGGACAGGGAAGTGCCATTGTACGTGCATAAATACAATTCCGGGATTAAAAAAGTGGAGCGAATCCTCGCCGACGAGGGGCCGCGATCTCTTTCCTGTGACGCACTCGTGGCGCAACCGCAATACTCGTAAAGAAGATCCGACTGGCGTGCTACCATTGCGGATGCTGAGCCGCCGGAGCGTAAAGAGAAAGCAGAGCTATCTCCATTCCACCCTCACCCCCTCCCCGGGGTTCGAGTACACCCGGTAAACCCTTCCGTTACACCCGCCTGTCGCTGCTTTTTTCGACCGCCACTACTATTGCGTCTTGCATTTGTTTGTCGCTTTTCCCCGTGAACTAACATCGACTAACACCGTCCATAATATCGACCTCGTTGCTATGTGTTGTTATGAGATTTCTACCGGAAGTGAATTTTTTTTAAGATTAAGGTTGAAGAAACACAAAATTAAGAACAGAGAGACAAATGACAAAAATAATATAAATACATGTTCCTGTATATATATATATATATATAT
>NW_017259356.1:603506-657253 GCF_001594045.1 Atta colombica
TATATTATTTTTATATATGTATATATATATATTTTATTCAATTACGGTTAAAGTGTTCCGACCTAATATAGATATTCTATATGAGGCACTAATAATATTGTAAACTTGAGCTTCTCTTGTAATAAAATTGAATTGATAATTTTACTAGATAGTACTTGAAATATCTATTATGCAATAAGCGTAGCAACTATGGATAATGTCGCAGCAAAAAAAGTTGCAGCAATCTATTTATACAAATGACATTCTAAATCTGTCGTTAATGCTGATGATTAATCACTACCAACATTTTATCAAAAGCCATCTATCTTTCGATATTTTCCTACTAGACGTGATGTCATATTCATGATATGACGTAGAATCGAGGCTTGTAAATAGTTGAGACCGTAAAAGTGTCGACTTGGCTCGTAGTAATAAAATCGAGTATAGTACGTACCTGTTCAGCGACCACGATTTTTACGGTTGACGATCGATCGACAACTCGACTCAGTAGATGGATTAGTGAATGACGTTAGGCAATAACGGTAATGGAAGGTGGCAGCGTTTAACCGTAGGCTATCGGTGAACGAACCGGAAGTTATCCAGCCCATCGCTCGTGGAATAGACAAGAGAGAGAGAGAGAGAGAGAGAGAGAGAGGGGGGGGGATGAAGTAGGCCATAGATCGAAGTATGGTAATTGCGTCTCATGCTGGACCAATTCGCAGTGCTCCGAAATAGAAGGTTGGCAAAAGTCCTTGGATGCCTGAGTGCGTGGACGATCACGATCGATCGATCAGAACCGCCGAGTCGAAGGAGACAAAGCGTGTTGCTAGTGTTAAAGTGTCGGACGTCTGGTAATACCAATTCACTGTCGGTTCTAGATACTTAGCAGTGTGCGACGTGGCAGATATTGAAAGAGGAAGCACGTAGTATCCCGCGAAATTGGACAGTATTGACAAGTATCCTGAAGGGATAGCAAACGTACTACATATACGCGTATACCTATATATTATTACAGTTTACTAAGGAAACTACATCTTTTTTTTTTATTACGCGTACAGAAGATAATTTATTCTTTTACATGAACCTTATTATTAAGATTCAATTTAAGTTACGAGATTATAAATATTTATAATAATAAGTATTAATAAATACGTATTTATTGTATAATGAATTTTCGAAAATACTTGCGATATTTTGTCTTGATTCAAGATACTCGTAATCGCGTAACATCTATATAACGTTACTGAAAATGGAATAGTGACATAACACATATTCAGGCGTTTGCAATTACGAGTAATCCCCATTCTTATCGGTAGCATCAATCTGACAATATTGATTCGAGTATGTAGTCGGGCCTTCCGGCTGCCCATTTCGACCTATTGGCAAGTGCTCTGGAGCACATTATATTCTCGATTTATTGGAAAGGCTTGCGAATTGGTGAGTGAGTGAGTGAGTGAGTGAGTGAGTGAGTGAGTGAGTGAGTGAGTGAGTGAGAGAGAGAGAAACAGAGAGAAGCAAAAAGAGAGAAGAAAAAGCAAAAAGAGAAGTTAGACGCACTACTAGCGCGAGACGGAAAAAGTCGTTGTTGAAGAGAAAAGAAAAGGAAGAAGAGGAGAGACGAGCGGAGACCATCGTATACTCAGAAGGATGAGGACACGAGCGGCAAACACTCTCGTGCATGGTCCCCTCTTGGGGAAAAGCTCCCGGCTACGACTCATTCCCGTGGTCCGTAAAGAGGCTAAGAGAACGTTGGGGGGGTACGCGGAGACGAGTGAGCCAGAGAACGTATAAAATGAAGACCAGGTCTGAAATGATAAAACTGAGGATATTTCTAGCTTACGCCGGTATAAAGGGAGGTCTTGGCGAGATGGAATGTCTCCGGCTGGATGGCAGAGAGGCTAGATCGAGTCTCTTTCATATATGGACAATATCACCAAAATATGGTCAGTTTTAAGAACCATCCTGGCTCCAGAAAGATTCCTCTCGTCGTCGTAGTGATTTCCGCGCCGCGTTTATATACCTCTCTCTTTTTCTATCTCTTTTCCGTCGCGAGGGACACCCATCGACGGACTCTTTGCACGCCCGTTGAACTTTGCGAATTTTATTTTTCGCAAGGACGGAAACCGGGAAACGCCACTCGCCTTTAATAAAGTTACACGCATTCGTTCCACCTCTATGAATACGTAAACGGCTGGGCGCTTATACTCCGATAGAAATATCCTCTTTAAAAGCGATTCCTTTCAGGATCGCATTTGCAGCGCGCACGGACGCCAAGTGGAACGCGACGTGGGCATGCCTTAAATCCTAGGATATGTTCGGGCAACTACGGAAAGAGACGGAGAATTATGAATAAGACGCGGCGTTTATCTCGGAACGAGGTACGATAAAAGTATCCGGTATGTGGATATATCGTCAGAATTGCCATCCATTCGAATACCGAGTGGCGTATCTTTTGATACAGTTCGCGACGGAGCTTCCTACCTCCTTTCCTGTCGCAGTCGCGCGACGAAAGAAGTCCGCGAAGATCCGCTCATTTCCATCGCAGGATGAGAGACTAAGGCTACCTGATACACCGTTGCGCTATTGTCAAAGAGCGAATTGCAATTTTGGGCTTATAAAGAAACGCGCAGATGGGTCTCGCGGATCCTTGCTGTCGCGCTGCTAACACTCGTCCCGCGCATTAATGCAGAATGAGATTACTTAGGTACGTAAGAGAGGGTCGCCTTCCAAGCTCTCTAGCACTGTTAATTTAAATTGACTATCGTTCTCGAAATAATGGCGGTGTCTTTGTCGCCTTTGCGCTGAGCTTCCGCTCCCTCATCCTCGCCCTTCCAGGTCGTTGGTGCTCATTTTCGTCCCTCTCGCATCCCCGACCCCCCCGATTTTCTCCTTTGAACGAGCGAAGAACTTCGTGTCGCGAAATTGTATTTCGTCTCCAAATTAACAATTACATCGTTTTAAAAAGCTGCGCGCTCCGGCTTAAGGGGTCTTCCTTCTGCAGTCGTTCCGTCGAATAGCGAGAGCGAACAACCGAAGACAGAAGGCAGAAGCGACGTCCGGGGAAAAGGACATCCCGTTAAAAAACTCTTTCAATTATTTGCCACACTAACGCACCCAGCGAACTTTTAGTTTTTAATCTGGCAGCCACGACGTGGCTACCGGGAAAATGAAAAAGGGGAAGGCTAGATGGGTTGCGTGTCCCTGCTAGAGCCTCTCTGCGAAGCAAACGGTGTCCGGGGGTCAAAGAAAATTCCTGGACCTTAAATTGCTTTCGAGACTTTGTGCCTTCTCTCGCTTTTCATCGACCGACGATGGAAATGCTGATATCTGTATCAAAAATGTAGTCACGTTCTTTTCACGTGCCTCCGTCATATTATACAAAGTTGATATTTGTCTCCTGTTATGTTCGATTTTTCTATTTTTCAATAAACGGTATCGTTCACGAGGGTTATCAAGGAGTCGGTCAAAGCACGCTCTCATCGTCGTGCGCGAATGAATCTTTTCATCCCGAAGCAATTTCCGTGAAACAGTTTTGCGCACGCAGCTGTTGGTAGACATTATCGTTTGGAGTCCCTTCGCGATTTCGCGCAAATCAAATGGCGGCTCCGGCGCGTTCGGCTTTTTCTTTGATGCCCTTTCGAGCCTTCGCCATGCTGGAGAGAAGGCAGTCGAGTGAGAGCGTGCAGCCATCCCCTGGCAGGGGTTGGTGAGGCGATCGCGACGTAAGGGGTGTTCGGAGTGATGTTATGCGATGCCTCGACGCCTCGTACCTTCGGTACCCACACAAAGGTCTCTCTCTCGCGTTATTGGCAGACCGCTTTACCGCGTCACCCTCCACCACCCCTTCCTCTTTCTACATCCCAACACCATTCTGGACGTGTTACGTCGAATATTCCACCGTATCGCCGGATCGCAAGATTTTCTTTCGTCCTCCTTCGCTCGATAGACGAAGGAAAGATCCGTCACGTTGCTCGTGAAAACCGATATCTTCTGTGTAACCTCTGCAAAGTCTGGGCTATCCCCAACGTTGCTAGAATTTTGATGGCACGCGGAAAAATCAATCGTTGTGACTTGAAGTTTTGGGAAAATATACGATCTTTCGAAGGTACCCGATAAATATATTCGCTCACGACAATTCCTCGATCGTTTCCTCCAAATCTCTCTCTCTCTCTCTCTCTCTCTCTCTCTCTCTCCTCCTCCTTTCTCTTTATCCCGGGATATATATTTCTAGATATATATTTTGGATATGTACCGAAGATATAGTAGGTTTTTACTGATTTCTGTTATAGTTACTGGAATATGGTGAAGTAACCGAGCGTTTCTATTGGTCCTTTCTTGTTAAAATAATACTTGCCGAACGGACTGCGAAAAATATCTTCAAAATAGCAGACACGGTACGAGTGCCGCGAACGAAATCCCTTTATTTACCTATGAACGAAAATCAACACGTGGGCAAAGTCGGAAACGCATACGCTCGCACAGGAAATACACATGCGGGCAAAAACGTCTGGCCAGCTTGCCGCAGAGCCCTGACGTACGTATACCCGTGGAAAGCACCGCAATTTGCGCGATTACGTTTTCGGTTTTCCTGTCGCGAGTCATACGAGTTTCTACTCACATCCGACATGATGGAATATTACCGAGCAAAACGGCTGAAACTCTGCCACATAAATCAGCTGGACCCCAAGATGATTTATTTATTTGTTAAGAGGAATAGAACTGCCACTGTCGACGGCTTGTAGGAAGCGAGTCTGCACATATTGCATACGTAAGCCTGGAAATTGCTTTAGGAAGAGCGTATGCTAGAATATTGCGAATGTATACGGAATAAAATATTTAAACGTGAATAGCGGCAGTTCTTCGTCAATGTCGATGATATTAAACATTTCTAGGCAAAGTTCTTCCATAGACTACGTGACAGAAACATAAAAATGTATGATAAATAAAAATTTCAATATATTATAAATTTCATTTATAATATATTGAAAAAAAGCCTAATTGATATAGATATTTTATCTTCGTAAATTGTAAAGGAAATTAAATTAGATTGACATAATTAAAAATTTTTTACTTTAAATAAGATTATACCATTTTAGAGAAAATCTTATTCAATTTTATTCAAGAACAAAAGAAGAAAAAAGCATGATAGATATATAGATGCTTTTATTATCTCCTTACTGTACGGGAGATTAAATCAGATTGGCATAATTAAAAATTCTTTACTTGAAGCGAGTTTATGTCTCATTTTGGAGAAAATCTTATTCATTTATAGAGACTTAAATTCGCGAAGCATTAAAATGCGTCGGACGTGTTATAAAAATTTGTTACTCAATACGAGAATAAATGAACATTTTAACAATATAAGGGTTGACTCATTATATGATATTCGGTGATAATGGAATATATATTGCAATACAATCATAATTTTGATTGGAAGCATAATGGATACTGAATTAAATTACAATAAAAAGACTCATTTCTGAAACATTATACTTTAAAAAACAGTTAAATGATATAAATTTGAAAAAAGACACTGAATCTCTAGATGACATATATGTTTATCTGTTAAATTTATTCTCAAATAATAACAAAACGACAGCGCTTAATTCTTTGTTCTCTTGAATTCTGACATACATGTCTATCAGTCGCGTATAAACTCTCTTGCAATTAAGTGAATAGGACATCCGATTCTAAGTTTTTTTTTACTTTGTAATCGTAATAGCTGCTAACTCGTCAAAATATATTATGTGTATTTGCCTCATGAATATTGTAAGTGTTGCATAATATAAAAAAATTTATTCTCTGTTCTACTATATATCAATTATATACTATATAATAATTATAACTCTTTTTTATTTGTTAATTGGCTTTATATTTAACTAAAAACAAATTTATTTATATTCTAGTATCTTGACAATTTGGTTCAAATTATATACAGAGTGCGTCACCAAAATCCGGACAATTAAAATTTTCCGCTATATTGTGAGAGAAGTTGTTGTTCTGAGAAAGCCTGATGCTTTTAGTAAATAGTCATATTCTCAAAATGCGATGTTGAAACCAAAGTGCGAAGTATAATCGAAGAATCGCGACCATCGAAGGCTTTTGCGCTGGGCGGTCAGCAACAGAAATAATTCAGTTCTTTGGATATCCGAGATCAATCGTTTATGACGTTTATGAAGTATAAATGAAAGGGTCACAAACAAGTCTCGGCATCCCAATATGACGTCATTAAGGACCGCTATTGAGCAGCATTCATCGGCATGGATAGCGCTACATTACAGCGTACATGAACGCTTCAGTTCGAGAATAGAATCTTCATTCAAGCTAATGGGGGATATATCGAGTAATTGTGCTCTACAGGGATCCCCCAAGTGCCAAGTAAAAGGATTTTTTGTAATATTTAATTTTTTTATTAAAAACATTTTGTTTAAAGAAATTTTTCGATTTGTCCGGATTTTGATGACGCACCCTATATATTTATACAAAAATTTATAAATTTCATTGTTTTTATCTACATAATTTTAATTGTTAAAACTTGTTTAATTTTCGATCTACAACGATTTTATATCTTTAATTTGACTATATTATTTATTATTTAGTTATCTACCAATATTCTATTTAGTTATCTACTATCTAGTATTAAGGACGACGCACGTACAATCATTTTATACAATTTGACATCAATCTACATTTGAAATTTTACTGGAAACTTTCTTTTACTCACTGATTGTCCTTTCTCGCTGTTAATCGACGAATTGGTCGGATTACGATTCATTATTATTATGTTTTATTGTTCGACAAATTAACTAAATATAATATGATTGCGTTTATATTGACTATTGAAAATCGAAGTTGAGATGATTCTTTAAATATGTTAATTTAATTTTTGTTATATTGTATTTCTAGTAAGTAATTATATTTCTGCGACTGATGAGGACTAAGTATAGTCAAAACGTATCGGTGGAAAATTATATTGTGAAATAATAAATTTTGCTTTGTCACATCTAATTATCATTTAATTGTTGTTGATCTGGATATTATTTATTAATTTGTTTGTTACATAAGCTCTCCCATATTCCCATACTATGACATGCGCGCGTATGTATCTTTCCGAGTTCGATGGTTTTGGCTTTTGTGTTCGGGCGGGTTAAAAGGAATAGAAGGTTGGTCGTAAAAAAAAAAGAGTCGGTGCGCCGAAAGAATTAGCTAATTGACGAAACCTCTTAGAAAGAAAGAAGCTAAGAAAGGAAAGCTTTTCCAGGGAAGACAAAGAAGTAAAGAACCAAACTTTCAGTTCTATTGTCCGCCTCGAACAATTTGATCCGCTCCAGTATAGGTTGACTTTGTGAAACCCAAGGCAGAGCTTCATGATTACTTACCCGAATAGAATTCCATGGCGTCATGGATATTTGAGATATTTAAAACTTCTTTCCGCCCGCTTATAATAAATGCCTTTCTACACAAACCGTTACAACCGTTCGAATCCCCCCATTTGGCGTACGGGTATCTCGAGTTCGCGCTCGTTGTTCGCGCTTTGAGCAATTTCACCCTTGACTTTTACAAACGATTACAGTCGCTATGTTCCACATTCCCCAACCTTCATAATCGCAAGCAATTAAGTGTTCTCGACGTGACTAATGCGCGAAGTAAGGCGCTGCCTATCTGCATAGCAAATGCCCGCGCCAGATTTTCGATGCTACCTACAAGATACGCGAAGTGAAATTGTGAGAGCTAATGCGCCTGTCTGAATCGTTGCTAGACTCTTATGTCTTCAGATTCTCGGTTCGTGTCTAAATTATTGCTGAAGCCTCTTGAAACTTTCTGCAATTCTACATCTTTCTAACGAGATTGCAGACGTTGCCTCTAATTTCATGATTATGTGCAAATCGGTGCAATTATGTAACAATTACAACATACGCGTGAAAATTACAAACAAAAGAAAATATAATTGAAGAAAATATAATTGAACAAATGACTACAAAAAATGGAATGAAATTAAAGATTATACCCTCTTTTAAAATGCTCGGTTTTGTACAATCGTTTTTTCTTGGAAGTCTCTCAAGAATTTATCTTATTATCATAGAATATTGTTTAGACAGTTTATGTTGTAACATTTTGTTCCGTTGTGAAATCCGGTGAAACACAAATACGCTTGAACATATATTGACAATTTATCATTATCAGAATACGTATACAGCCCTCAAATAGGATTTCCTTGTCAGTTATTATCATCGTTATTCCATATGCCAACTATGTGGGCGTCGTTGTCGATCCGATGTTATGTCGTATCAAATCCATCATAACTCCCACATAACGAGATACTTATCATTAGGAATGCCTTCAAATTGCCACTCATTGTTTTACTCTTATCGTACTTACTTATGACATATATGAATGATTTATAGAGAAAATGTACAAAAATAACTTGAATAATTTTCGAATACCATCGTAATATACATTATCATTATATATAATTAAAGAAAGCTACGCAGTGGCCTTATTTTACAATATTACGCGAAAGCGTACGAAGACTTTTTCGGCTAATATTATTAATTCTCCGTCTACAATGAATTTTTTGATACAAGCAAAATTTTAAAATTCCCTGAAATAAAAGAGGACAGATTAAATAAAGATTCTAATTGTTAAATTAAAAATCTATTTGATAATTTAATAGAGATGTTGAAAAATGAACCTCGGAATTTTTTCACGTTTTTTGAAAGTCTAGAATAGTAAAAAAAAATTTGGACTTGGATAAAAAAGATCTAGATAGATGTGAAAGATGTAGATGGATGTTAATAAAGTAAATATTATTTTTAATTAAAATATGCAAAATATATACATAATAAGTGTATTTTTTATGAAAAATTGTTGAAAGTTAAAGAAAAGGTAACGCAAAGTTCTCCTCCAAGCTGCATGTAACTTAAAATGTCTTATGGTTCACCAGACTAGGAAAAATTTATTTTATTTTGTAGAGAAAGCGCGTCATTAAAATGTAGATCGGAAATACTGAAACATTCTATGTATATGTATATTCAACATATACTTTTATCAAACGGAGCTCTTGGTATATGGTCACCATGTCAACCGGGATACCGGACTGCGGGCGCAGTTTGTGCAAGGGACACGCCTCTGAATGGGGTATAATTAAGTCACAACATCGACGCGGTCCCCCAACCGCGTGGCCCTTGGGAAAGGACGGGCAAGAACAAACACGGCTAAATGAGCGCCGTAGTTTCTCTCGTTACCGCCCAGCCTACAAGCTTGTGGGCATCTTCTATCTTCGGCGTCGTTATCAAGGACTTTGTGGATGGACTTGTCCATTTCTGAAAACTCATCGAGGTCGCGCGAATCTATCGATGGTCCCTCGCATGGCTATAATTTCGTTTCACGACACGCTCGCCGGAATCTCAATGCCGGTATACGAACGATGAAATCACGCTCTCACTCTGTGAGAATATCTTCTTGCAATTCTACATCGATAGTTTTACTAATTTCTTTTCTGTCGTTCGGATAAAAGAAATTCGTTACTCTGAATCTTATATTACACAATTAAAATTAAAATCGAATCAATGTTGAAATGCCAATTATGCATAAAGTAAATAACAATTCATAATAAATTCTTTTTGTAATTTCTAAATATAAATATGAAACCTCTAGAAATCTCCATTATATTTTTTTCAATAATAAAAGTATGGTAAATGTATTACGTATAATTATTCTATTTGAGCAATTTATAGCAATGAAGCCAAGCGAACGAGGGTACGAAATAAGACGAAACAACATGGTGCGACGATGCATATGTCACGACGTGTTTAGTTGCACGCAGCGAGAAATCTTGATTGCGCCTTTTCATCAGTACCGACTGGACATGTAGTAATAAGAGCGAAACACGACTACGAATTACACGTACGAATCACTACACTTGTACGCGAACTTCTTCCTATACGTGTCCATTTCGTTGATTTTCAAAGGGTCAATATAGTTTTCGCGCACGGAAAATCGTAATTAAGAGCCGTTGGAAACAGTCTGTCGTCGATGGTAACCTGCTGACTTTTTTACGCGAGGCGGAGAGAAATATTGGCTCCATCGCTACCATTGTTTACGTCACACTTGGCGCGATTTCAATTGAATTAGTCGGAACGTGAAACGCTTGTGTACAGGCTATGTGTTTGCGAAAGCTTTCAGTGCAATAACACCTAAATTTTTATTTCTTTGTTAGCTTGAG
Source organism: Atta colombica (assembly GCF_001594045.1). Taxonomy (NCBI): domain Eukaryota; kingdom Metazoa; phylum Arthropoda; class Insecta; order Hymenoptera; family Formicidae; genus Atta; species Atta colombica. Next base: position 613,711 of record NW_017259356.1, read on the forward strand.
CGGCATAAGACAAACAAGCCGAATATTTTATCGGAAACTATCAGCAATAGTGCACAATTTTTTTCTAATGACTACGAAAGATAATAAAATACACTTCCGACGTACTTCTTGAAGAATGGACCGTCCAACGATTGCGATTGGTACTTCGCGCAAACTCTCGAGTGGGCAAATTTCGTGAAGAATGAGGCGTCCTCGGGGAAAAAGATGCGAAGCAGATCGGTGAATGACTTTTCATTAAGGCTCGATTCATTCCTCATTTTTTCCCCTTTCCTCCCATTCTAGATAGTTACAGATAAATTACTGAATCTTTGGCACTTCTTTCTCGCCCTCGAGCTCTTCACGGACAATTTAGCTGCGCGGCATCTTCCGCCTCTCGCTCGCAGAAGCATGTCTTCTCTCTCGCTCTCTCCTTTCCTCTTCTGTCCGATACAAACTTTTAAATAAGACGCTTCTGGGCGAATTGACTTCCTTCCTACGACGATGCCGCTTTGAGGGAGTCGATGCCTCGTCTGTACGCCCTCCGTTTCTACCTCGCCCCAACCTACGCCTCCCTCTTCTTTGTTCTGTTCTGTTCTCCCTCAAGGAGACGTCGGCTATCGAGTGCATGTCATCAACATTGTTATTGTGGTATCAATTTCCGCCTGCGATTCCAATTACCCGGACGCCGGTGTAAAATTCATCCCTACGTCTGCGCGGACCCCAATGAAAACTCGGAACGAAGTTGAAACGAAACGAATAACGGCGGGTTTATGAGAGAAAGAACGCTCTCCCTCTGTATCCTAGTCGGTTGTTCTTGCGGAATATTTTCAGAAATTGACAATAATACGTTTATTTTCCTCGGGTATTTCACGTAACATTATTTGCGTTCGCAAATAACTTTATGCGCTGTTCCCAGCTTCTAGGAGAATTCGAATACTCCGTGTATTCGAATACTTTTGTGTACTTTAACTCATGTTTTTTAACTATAATAATTTTTGCCAAATGTTATGCACATTAATGTTTGCCATTATTTTTTCTTATATTATTTGCACAAAAATACAGTGATTGCCAAAAGTTTCTATTCAATGAGTAAGGGAAATCGGGTTTGACTATAGAGGTAAGTATTGGGTTGTCCGGAAAGTTCGTGCCGCAAAAGATTTAAATTTAATAAATGTATACTAAAATTTAAATCTTCTGCGTTTCAATTTTCCTTCAAAATCGGCACGAACTTTCCGGACAACCTAATAAAATAATCAAGGCTATATTAAAAACAAAATACGCGAGACACCAGTAAACGTGTCTGAGCACGTAGCAGCGATTGCCGCTAAGTCTGCTGTAACATTTTGTTGCGAACACATCTATAATAGAAGTTATGCCACAATTTTTAAAAATCGTACACCTAAGTAAATACTTTTATTCTTAAAATTTGTTTTACAATCGTATATGATTGTCAGAGATATTTGATTTCTATTTAGACAGTAAGTGTAATTCTTACTTAATAAAATCCAACAGATTTTTTTTTTATTTATATATCTTTGTTATCGTATATTGTTAAAAAAATGAACGGATGGGAATAGTAGACTAACCACAGCATGGAACTGTATGACTCATTTAGTGACGACTCTTATAGTATTTACTCAAAATTTTATTCCTTTAAAGAGATTTTCCTCAGTAGTAAATGTTATAAGTTTAGTTCCCTAATATCCAATCTCTCGAAAACTAAGCTCATTCGACGTATTTTTGCACGAAATGAATAAATTTTGCAAAAAGGAGCATTGTTTTACCCTGCGAAGCGAATGTTTATGTTTAAAATATATTTTTATAAAAGTTTTATTAATATGTAGCCAAAGATGTAGCTTAAAATACATTAATCTTTAATTTAATAATCTTAGTTGAATTGAGCCCCGGTCTCGAGGCTAGTTGAATCAGATGGAATACATTAGAAAAATGCATTTTTTTTCATTAATTATTAGTTTCCCCTTATTATTAAAATATTATTAGGTAATCAAATGTATGTAGTAACTGGTGTAGAATTCAATTTTTCGATAAGTCTCTTAATTTCGTTTGTAAAAATTCGAAACTGAAAAATGAGTCTATTAGCCCCCCGTCTCCCCTAATTTTTTATTATATTGCTTAGATAAAGAATTTTTATAAATAAATATAAATATACTTATAGAATACAAGTCCTTAATATATTTTATTTAAAATATCATGTTTTTAAAATGATTATAACAAGAATCTTATTGATTTATAATATAATCTGAAAAAAATTGACAAAAAAATATAAAATTATATCAATAAAAGAAAATAATGCCAATGAGAGCCGGCACAGTTGTACGTGTGTATTCAAATATAATATATGTCAATCATCAATTATAGACGTTTCGATCATAAGATTAGGTCCTCTTCAGTGTATCAGTAATATCGGAGGCAAATTAATATATTGTAACAAGATCGGAGAATACAATCATTGAATCATTAGGCTGTTGTCCAAAATTAATTATCGGCTGTTGTATTTAGCTGGATACTCAAACAAGAATTCAGTCATTCAAATTGTACAAAATGTAGCATAACGATGATCCGTTATAACGTGATTATAACTATGTCTTGAAAGCGTGTTAAAATTATATCGTTGGCCAGAAATTTTTTACTGTATTCATGACACGGAAATCGTCATCCATTTTTTTGAATACAAATGCGCAGAGAGCTGTGTTAATTATCGAATAATTTTGATTCGTAAAACATTCGCGAATGCTACATCGAGGAATGTTTTAGGTAAAACAATCACAAAGTCAGAATATCTAAAGATAACATTAGCAAAACGCCAAAGTTGAGAATGTGACTTGAAAATCACTTGTCTTCCACTAATTAGAGCAGAGTGCTCTACCATCTTTGTGGTCTTAAAGCGTAACGCGAACTTTACTCGAAGTACGGCAGGAGAGCAGACAATCTCCGGCATACGTATCCCCAACATTTGTTAAACATACCCGTTGAATGTACTCACGAAATTTCCATATATATGGTATGTAATGAATGTTATATCAGACATCGTGCTTTGGCCGGATGTTCCTAATTCACGCGGTAACGTTAAATGAAAATAATCGACATTCTTTCGACGAATTCGGCTTGAAATGTACTAGTCGAGAGATACACAGGCGTATACACATGACCTCGGATAGATCGATTTCGCTATTTGGTTATCCGACAGCTTCGGAATCCGGGCCGTGCCCGTGGGACAGCTGAAATGGGATCACGATGGCTCGCTTTCGGGACAGGATAGGGGGAAAGAGGGAGACGAAAGTTCGGACGATTTCATGAATCACAAATGAGGGACGAAATGACATTAAACTCGCGGACTTTCGTACGTACAACCGGCATCCGAGCTACGTAAGGTGCGTCGCGCTGAAAAGAGGATATCATCGCACGTAAAAGCACCCTTATGGTGTTATCAGCATTTATGGCAGCTGTTTTGTCGCTAAATGTGCATTGAAACGAATGTGCCATTATACTCACGCTAATTCAACCTTATGTTCTTTGTTGCAGGTAAGTTCGGTAATCGTGCTACTGGGAATACCTTCGGGATCCCGACACTTTGGTATCCTTAACGTGGTAAGAGGGTGAGTTTTCGCGCCGACTCTTTTAAACTTACGTGAATAGAGATTTCTCTATATAAATATACGAGAGCGACAGATAAGTATCCACTTTGCCAAACTTAATTTGAAAGAAACTTTCGAAATGAATAGTATTGAAATTTGAGTCTCGTCTTGTATCACTTTGCATAAAATCGCAGAAGTAGAATGTTATTCCACAATTTCAGTAACTAGGTCAAAATTCAACGTAGAGATTATATATATATATATACATATATATATATATATATATATAAAACGATGAATTTCACAGAATTTACAGTTTCAGCAAATCTTCTTGCGAAGATACATTTCGTACATTTACGTATTGTATTATTGCGCTTAATTATAGAAGATTTCGTGTGTTATAAAGATAACCAAACTGAAAATCATAAAATTTTGATGTCCTTCCTCTACACAAATAACGTTAACATATGTTCCAAATGCGCTAAAGAGACAATAAAGCAATTTTATACGGCTGTTAAAGCTTTAAAATAGATAAAAATACATTCTGCGGAAATCTACCGCACGTGCAAATACATAGTCATGTTCTATATCACACAATAAAATACACGTACATTATATGAAATTGTATATATTATTTTTTGTCTATATTATTTTGCTTTCTTTTATTATTTTATTATATTGCGATATTTCCTTCTTTTTCTCTCTCGGTGCAATTAAAACCAGATATAATACTTCTTCGGAATTAAATATTTCCATTTAGAGGCTCAAGGTAATCATCCCTACACATAATCTTCTATTTTTCTATTCCGAAATTAACTGCTCGTGGTCCATCGAAATAAATAGAAAGACGGCAAACGGATATTTTTATTCGCAGTAAGGCGTCATGTCCGTTTCTCGACGAATAATTCACGGGGGAGCCTAAGCAAATACTTATCGATGCCTTTGTATTTTCCTATCGCAGACGATCAGTTCGCGCCCAACATCCTCTCTAGCACAACTTGCGCGATTTCCGTTTCTCGGTCACTCGCCTTTCGTGACTTTGACGCTATCTTTAGGTGCGTGATAGTTAATGACCACAGTCGATTGTTCGACACTTCAACTTTACTCGATAGCACAATGGATCCATTTAGCCTACGGTTGATCGTCTACTCGAAATCGTCATCCCTTCCGCGCCCTCGGACCGCAGAAATGTTTGCATTTACCAGAGGTAGGTTGTGTATGTTCCCGGTGAAAGCTTTTGGGGTTGTTCGAAGTGTCAACTCGGAATGCGTCCATCTATCGTACGGTATACAACACATGGCTATCAGAACGAGGACAAGTACTGAGACACTTTATCTTCGTACTTCCAGGAACGAAAAATATTGAACGATAAAAAAAATCGGTTTAATAAAAGAAAAATTGATATCTTATAGGATTTGTTGCGAATCGATCTTAAAATTTGGATCTCGGATCAGTTTTCTAAAATACTCAGTTGTTTAAAATCGTTTTAAAGTACTATCTCTTGTTGCTGCGCGGATATACGAAATTATTATAACGTGAATAAAAATAATTCTTTCAGTATAAACTTTTTAATGTAAATGAGAATTAAGCCATCATAAGCAGTTGAAAGGAGAGGATGTACTTATCACGATTTTTCAATCCTGTTATCGGACGCCAGTACATTATACGAGACGTTACGTTGCGCTTTGTGGCAACAGTAACTAAGATAATATTTTATCCTTTCCAATCCCGATGTATCCTAGAGGTAGCTAGCATCTCCCGTAAATGCGGTTATTATGTTATCTCAATCCAGCAGGAGGGCGATGTATCCATATGCAGGAAGCGCCCCTGGTATTGGACGAGTTCAGCTCAGGCAGCGAGAAATACGCACATTATTTTACCCGCTCTCATTTTTGTCACGATTTTAACAACCTTCGTTACGGCGGGGGAATTAGTATAATCTGTTGGCCGTCCTAATTAACGCTTAAAGCGCGGCGTCTTTTTTTCTTCGCCTTACGGTTTTTCTCTCTTTCCGTCGTTAATTTTTTCACGGGAGACCGTTAATTTTTATCAACCTCCCTCGTGGAACTTGTACTTCCCGCTTTATTCCTGGCGGAGATATACATAGGTAATAATAACGGCGGAAATATATTCCTCGGGATAGTTATGATATTGCCTAGTCGATGCAAGTTCGATAATCATTTTAGAACGTGAAGTATTACTATACGTAAGAAATGAGACACAAAATTTTTATAACTAGATATATTTTTTGATATCGAGGAGAACTGAATATCATTTAACCTTCCGTGCATAATTTTGCAGCTTTTCGCACCATGTTTTCCAAATATTTCTGCTAAAAATATAAAAGTAAAAATGAAATAAAATCTGTGCAAAATTGTTCTTTGTTGTTCGAAGAGTGAGATTTTTGAGGCATCATAATAAAATTCACGTAAAAATATAAAAATATTTATTATTTAAAATGCAATATAGGTACGCTTAACAGAAGTTAAAGAGTAATTGTATTTTGATATCTCAATCTTTTCTATTTGACTCGCGTTTTACAGAATATATCGTCGTGTTTCTTGCATCGGAAATAATTTGAAACGTGCATTATATTTGACTATCGCGTTTAAATCTAAGATATTTGCATTAAAGGAAACATTTTCGCTTGTGATAGTACCAAAATATCGTGTTCTCCGGCGATGTGTTTCACACAACGGCATCCGGCGTACGCTCGGAAGTACTCGATACTACTTGAAAATTGCGACGCACACACCCGTTGCTAATCGAGATAGCGCGGGATCAAAGAGGCTATAACTAAATACACATTTGGTCCTCGGGTTGTGGTATAACGGGCAATATTTCGCGGTGGCGGCAGCATCAACGGTGACGGTATATTGGTAGTGTGCTTTCGCCGCGCCGATACCTCGAATTAGTTGGCCTTGCTTGGACTCCCGAGTTTGGAGTCCAGCACATTAACGGAGATAGTAGCTCCGCTCAAACGTATAATTGCGGGACGAGGCAATTGAGGGAGTCCCTTGGGAACCAGACTCCCGCAAATCCGCCCGCCCACCAACTTCGAACCCCTTCAGTCCACACGTTTCTCCCGGCAAGGCTCTCTCTCGATAAGATGCCCCTTTCCTCCATTGAGTCGCCTCCGCACGACCGCCTCCTATCTTCTCTCTCACGGCAGATAACCGAAAACGATGATATTATGTGTCCAATCCCGCGCGTCAGCCCGGTCTCCACATCCACTCGCGATTATTCCTTGTCCTCGTACAGATTTTCACTCCTTCTTAAGGAGCCTGTCCTAAAATCCTTCTATTCGTTTCTCCACTTCTTTTCTGTCGTGATAGCTCACTTACACTTTACGGCAGAATGAAACATGACAAAAGAAAGCAAAAATAACAAACTGCAGAAAAGTTTTTTGTCGATTAACAACAGCAAATAAACACTAAATAAAAATTGCGATTGCATTTCAATCATTTCAAATCGCGAGTTTCGGTACGTGAGGAATTGCCGAATAAATGACAGCGAGACGTATTAATGAACCGTTCGTTTTCCGTTCTGCGCTGCAATCATCCAATATTATTTATTCCTTTGATGTACACACAGTATTCACGCACATCATCGATGAATTCAGCGCATGGTATTTCGGCGAATCTAATGTAATGAAATGTAACTTCAAACGGTTAATATATTGAACGATCGCCGCGTTACACCATGTCGATGGGTACGAATTTAACGAGGCGTCGAAACTATAACGGATACGCTGCCCTCGGAAATTCCAGACATATCGTCCCAATTTTCTGCGTATGCGGCTAATGGAGGCTGCATTCACTTGCAGGCTATGCGCCACTCTGTCACTTTGATCGTGCATAATACACCAGGCTAAGTTACGGAGGGACCATATAACTAATTATACACTATTACGCGCCTGATTTCCCCGCGGACGAAAAATAGAGGAAATATATCAGAAAGCCTCCGACAAGAGTAATAAGTGCTATTAAGATCCGCCACCTCGCGCTCGTTTCCACTCCTCTCCTCCGTTGCTCGTGCAACGCAAAAATCTAGAACGAGAGAAAAAGAAGAAGAAAAAGAAGAAGGAAGCGCAAGAAAAAAAGAAAAGAAAGGACAAAAATAACGTGGACGGGAAGAATATGGAAGATATAGCTTATCTACCCGTCAACCAGAGCCGCCTTCGGGTAGCATCGTGGATTGCTTATTAATGGCCGTACTTCATCCAATTAGAATAAATTACCGCTACTCCTTTCGGATGCTGCCCACTCCGGCACGTCTTGAATGGCCGAGGGGAGAAACTCGATTTATGGAAACGCTATCGTGGTGCAACTACCCGATTCGTTCTTCGTTGTTCTTTCTTTTCTTCCTAACCACTTTCGTCATTGTGAATTAAGCGCGTTAATTCGGCAACAAGTGCACGAATTTATCTAGAATTTATTTAGATTACGCGCCATTTAAATCGAATAATCGGATCTCTTTCAATAATTCAATGAAATCTCAAGAACTTTAATCGATATCAAGAACATTATTTATTGTCTTTGTGATCGACGCATTTTGCGTCAAATCTTTGCGGCCTCGTTTAAGATAGTTACTTGATTGCAATTTTGACTGTAGAGTGCGCACGGTTGTCTTATCGGATTTAACAGAGTCTAGACCCCCCCCGGACGGGAGAGGGGAAGAAGCTGGGGAGAAAGCGAATACCCTGGTTAGGTGGAAAGTTAAGGTTGGGTCTTTACTTAACCGTAATCGGAAGATATTGCCGGCAGCACTGTACCAAGGGCACTTTACCAGCCGCCTTAAGAAAGCACTAGCTTCGCGAGGCCCGGTAACGATGGCCCAGACCGTTATTAAAAGAACTCGCTTTATCTCAGTCTCTCTCTCTCTCTCTCTCTCTCTCTCTCTCTCTCATTCTCTTACTCTTCTTGTCTTCTCTGCCAAGATGCCGCTTCCAGTCACTCTCTTTGAAGCTAAGAGTATTTCTATGTCAACCTTTGTACTTTTTAGTGAGAGATCTACGGCGCCGATGGGTCTACTATGCGCGCCTCCGTAACGTCGCAAGGTACGTCCGTTTCAGCGAGCAATCGCGCGCTTAATGGCGCTTCTTAATTTCTTGGTGAGACGGGATCTCAAAATGGTTACGGACGAGAGATGCAGCAACAGGAGATTGCAGCGTCTCTCCGCAGAGACAAATACCGGAATAAGTGTCGCCGACGCGTTTCATTCGCCCGTTCATTCACCTTCCTTTTTTGATAATTCTTCCCTTTATTTTAATTACGGTCTATTCCGCCAAGTACTTAACGTTTATTCGTCAACACAGAGAGCCGTCGTAGGAAACAGGACTAACGGAAAATTTCGACGAGCAAGTAGATGAGTAATGGAGTTTTTATAATCCATTGTTAAACGTCATCGGTCACGTCAAGTCGCGTTTTTCACGGTGGACGCTACCGGAAATTTCGCGTTTGATCATACTACCTCTGACTACCTCCACAGTATGACGCTGGAAAGTTGACACTTCCGGGTCGCGCACCCGATGCCCATAAATTCCCGCGGCGGCGACACTTTTCATCAGGCTCTGATTACTTATTCACGCGCCGACGAACGCGACGATAGAAGAGCGCAGACGACGTGTGAGTGAGAGTGATATGTGTATGTGTGTCTATGTGCGATCTGCTCGCAGCCTGGCGCTGCCACTGTGATTGATAATAATGCAAGTCCGACGTCGACGCTAGCGCCCGATATTACTGAAACATTATTTACGGGGATAAAATGAAATTTTTCGATCCTAGAATGAGAATTATAATGGAAAGCGTGTAGCTGATAAACCGAGGGTACGCTCGCGTACACAGGTAAACTTATTACGTTGACGAAAAGTTGGAAGTTCAGATTATCGAAATTGTTCAAAACGTATCTCTTGCGTACAAATAATCTAGATATTCCATATTAATGATATGGAGTATACTTTCCCTATCTCAAACATTTCTCCGATAAAATTATGATAGAATTATAATCTTCTATAATTCCATCTTTTTAAGGAACTATTTCTATGTTCGTATAAATTTTAATTTCGAAACTCGCAATTCGCCGTAAATCCCGCCGCAATTATTAATTACATTACACGATCTGAGCACGTCAAGCGGATTAAATCCTCGTCCTGCCTAATACCTTCGACTAGTCACCATGAAAATACCTTCTCCTTTAATTTAAAGGTCGTTGGATATTAACCAGGCTAAATAAATCCGTAGGACGGCGATGCCCGACGCGAGCAACCCTGTATTTCCGTGTAGGTACCTTGTTTGTGAAATTTGCGTTACGTGTGTATCTCTAGACATTCGACATAGTTACAGACGCGCGTTATGTGTACATGTGTGCGCCCGCAAAGATCTTATCCTGCAGAATAGTAGCGGATACATCACACGCAGAAACGAGAGAGAGCCCCTTGTTGTCGCGTTTCACCCTCTATCTGCGTCCTTGTCACCCCTCATCTTCTCTGTCTTTGTTCCGTTGGGGAACGACGACGCAACACCGACGTTCCAACTGCGACTGTCCTGTCACCCGCGTACACCCCCTACTCTCGTCGTCGTCGTCATCATCGTCGTCGTCGCCATCGCCGTCGTCGTCGTCGTCATTCCCCGCTATGCCCGCCGCCCTGCTCTGAAATAGCAGGCTACACAACTATCATATTCCCCCTTATTTTTTGCGGCGCTGTCATGCGGCGCCATATATTTTGACGTCCATATTCCCTTTTCCCCCATGCGGTGAGATACACCGTCAACGTTGCAGGTGCAACGCGTCCGAGCATCATTTCCACAAGTTATCGTCGGTACCTTTTTAAACGCATGTGACGTCGTGCTTTCCTCGGAAAATTTTGTACGCGTTATAATATACTTACAAGAAATTTAAGAAGTGAGTTTCATTAATGGAAGCAACGTAATATCATAAACTTAATAAAACAGTGAGTTCTATAATATACTGGAGCGTGCCCTAATTCCTAAATAATGACACACTCTGAATCCTAAATCACAGTAGGCGCAAATTTTAAGCAATAAGATATTGGCTAATCATAGTTGATTATGAGGAGAATAAACGACTATAAATGATTGATTTCTTACGTCTTAAGGCTTACTACACTTATTATGTTTCGAAAAAGTGCTGTTTTCTTTGTCAGGGACTTACCAATTGGCTAATGCTGTGTACAGGAAATAGAAAAAGACAAGCATTTGTTTTTTTTTCTTTTCTTTAAATCGCAGTTTTCTATAGTGTAATATAAGAAAGGCGCGAGCTTCAGTATATTATAAAATTTACTGTAATAAAAATAGATTGCACATTTCTACGAGAGAGAGAGAGAGAGAGAGAGAGAGAGAGAGAGAGAGAAGTTATATTGTCAGTTATATAATCAGAAAGAGTGAGGTAATTTAAACCATATCGCTCTTTCTTTCTAAAATAATTGATATGATTCAATTTTTTTCTAATAGAACACAGATGTTAAGTCCAGGGAACGCTATAGTCAGTTTATATCTATTATGCCTAAAACCTACCAAAAGTACAGGAAAGTCTCCCAATACTAATATCATTATATTCTCTTTTCTCTATCGATTTTTATAAGAAACTATGAAATATTTATTGCGCGGATTTTATTCCTTTGAAGAATTCTCCTTTCGCAAAGAAATTTTCCAGCTTTCTGCCACATTTCATGTGACAAAAGATAATGATTGCGCTCTGTTTTTTTTTCTCGCGACTCGACTGGAGCGTTCCATGAGTCTGTGATAGTAGAACAGATTGAAGGTGCGTCCGTGGGCAGAACGGCGAAGAAAAAGGAAGAAGGGACAGAGATAGTTACGGAGGTTGTTTGTCTCTGCTTCCGTCTACACGGCTTCGGCTGCGCCATTGAATCAAGTCGAACATAGCCGCGGGCTGTTGTGTAAACCTTGGGCCCTGATTGAAAAGCTCCGCACTCAAATATTGGATGATAAATCAGAGAGTCCAGAGTTTCCGGTATCCCGGGTTGTATGTCTTTCGCGAATGCTCATATAAGCGTATCCGTCCATGATTAGCGTACAAATACCTCGAATAGTCTGAAAGCAATGATCAGGATGTTCTGAAGCTAATTACGCGGCAAATAGTACACCGTCTATGTTTGCGGCGATAGTTCTGTACGAGCCTCCACGGCGTGCCATGCGCGCTGAATTATTCATAAGCATCGTCTCGCGCTTCGCATCGTTACGTTCCAAGGCCTCGACTTACATCATTACGCATCGGATGAGAGGAATCGGGTTTATTGTAGCAAATCTGGTCTCGCGTATCACTTCGGAATTCCGGGGAAGCGGATTTGCCAAGTATGAGCCTTCGGCTAGCGCACGTTCGCGAGTCAAGTCGGTATATTGGAACATATCGAATGTAAATCGACAGGCAATAGTATTGACGTCGTGCCATCTTCATGTCTCACGCAACGTTCGCTGCACGACTTCCGATCTCCGTACACCTTTTGCGTTCTTGCCACGTATTCTCTCTCCGCGTCACGTATTCTCCATACTATCTCGCTCTATCTATTGCCTTTTCACTATTTTCTAACTTCTCCTCTTCTCTGTCTCTTCTTCTCCGTCGTTTTTCCCAGCATGCTGTTCGCGCATTCGAGAACACCTACGAGCAAACACTTCCCTGAATACCTCCCCGCTAATACCGACATTGCGACCGAAGTAGGCAGATGCGGGGCACGAGGAGAGACGAAGGTTGCGTGCTATAGTAGTCTCTCGTCTCCTATTTCCCAGCAATTCCACGTCGTTCACAAATTATCCCCTTCGCGCGCACACCGTACGAAAGTGGCGGAACTCGCCCGACATCGCCGCCAACGCCGCCCCTACGGAAAAGGGGTGACGGTCTCTGAGAATGGCGACGATCCCGGCTCATATTTAGCTATCGTATAAATCCGGCTCCGGCTTCAAGGAGAGGTTTAATTTTACACGGGGGGGTTGCAGACCTTCTGTGTCGAAGTAACATGCCGAAGTTCCGAGGAGCATACTACGAGGTCACCGACACATCGACCCAACGACCCATCTTCATATACTGGTCCACCGATCCGAAAATTCCAATCTAACAACGCGATTCCCTCTTCAAATCAGTGACAAATTTATACACATGCGTGCGTGCGTGTGTGTGCGCGCGCGCGCGCGCGCGCGCGCGTGTGTGTGTGTGTGTGTGTGTGTGTGTGTGTGTGTGTGTGTGATCGATATTCTTTTGATTACAATTTTATTCCATCGCCCTATCTACGATCGTAATGATTCAATCTACATTAATATAAATAATTGTACATTCATGTATACTATGTGTGATCATGTTTGTAACATCTGTAAAAAAATATAAACTGTCTAAATGCAATAATTGTTCATATACGTAAACGTAATGATATTCATAGGTATATTGAAAATTTCAGTTCAAGGGGAGAGATAAAAATTTATTTATACAAAATAGATACACACACACACGCACGCACGCACGCACGCACACGCACGCACACGCACATGCACGCACATCTCGAAACCTGTTTAAAGATCTTCAGCTTCTAATTGTTTTTAAGAATAATGCACACATTAGCCAATAAGCGTTTAACTATTCATGTAAAAAAAACTAATTTTCATGAATTAATTGTTTCTCCTTACCAAAATTTACAAGAAGAAACCTTGTTCTCCTTGCGTACATTTATAATGATATGACAAAAGGAAATTTGCAACATTGTAAATTATGTAACGAATACATGTCGGAACAACGATAATGTACACGTACTAATTTTATCGTAGGCGGTAATACGCTGGTAGTCGCTCGAATGTCCTTCGAGGAATGCGAGTCCCGGCGGGAGAGATAATGAAATGAAATACGCTAAGAAATATTTAATAAATTTCCGCAGCTCGCGAGATGCTTCTCCATGGCATCCTGACCCTTAACGAATTTTCCTTCAGGTATGCGCGTAGATTAGAGCCTCATTCTCCCTATTTATCTCTACAGAACTTTTACTACACGAGTTTGTATTTCAAGTTTGTTTTTCACTACGTTTTTAAGAAGGTTACGTACTTTCATAGTATCAGTGCTTTTCGCCTGAATTGACGAATACGCGCTTGCGATGAAACTTGGAATTCACATTCACATTTTTACAATTAGCTATTCGATAGTCGCGATATTTTTATTAATTTACTACATTCGAGTTCGGTAGAAACGTTCGGTTTTTTGACAACATTTGTTTTTCCTATCTGAAAATCTTCTCTTGCGGAATTGTAATTTCGCAAGAAATACCGCCAAATAGTCCAGGATAGTTGTACGATACTCTTTACATGACCTGAAAAACGCAGCTAAATGCATACATATGCAGAACGAGCCGTGATACCGCGCGCTTTTACGTCGAGAACTTTTGCATACGCGTATAATTCCACGCTCGAATCGCGCCGTGCTCATGGTATCGCGCGTCAATCCATCCGCGGTTCCCGCCTGTAATCCCTGATCGTTTGACTGGAGCATCCGCTATTTTCGCCGGTAAAATGTACACGCGGCAGCTTTCGCGCGCCAAACGTGGTTTTATCGTGGCCAACAGCAGCAAGAGGCAGAATTCTATCGGGACTTTCAACGCGAGTGCCTCATATAATTTGAACCACGAAAACCATCCAAGTGAATGAACTCTGCTGAATCAGAAATTGTTTGACAGCTTGCTACTTTGAGATCAGTTAAAAAGATACTAATGTCATCTGTTTTACCGATCAAATGTAATTAATTTTCAATTACTGGCTGTATATCGTTCCAGTATCCCCTTAAAAATATTCGCGCATATACATTACAAGAATTATGAAGTGGCTAACTATAGAAAACGATGCTCGCGAGAGACGCTTAGCCCGAAGTCTTCTTCGTTTCATATTTCTTCTGCATCAGCACGTTGCATTCAATCCGGACGTAACGTCGCGTAAGTGCTTTTACGATCGTGTTCGAGTTACGATAGCGACCATCACGCCGCGAGCTCTCGAGTTGAGAGTAGACGAGGACGACCGCCTCGTTCGATTTCATTGTCGAATTTATCGGCGAAAAACAACGCTTTGCGTACCGGTCCGCTCTTCTGAATCTTCTCTTCTGCTTTTCGTTCCGGAAATAAGTATTTCATCGGCATTCAAATTGACAGCAAGGCCGTCAAAGCTACGTCGATTTTCTTGTCTTTTCTGTTTTGCGGTAAACGTCAATCTTCGCAGCTTATCTTCGCCTTCTTTGGTTTTCGAGGACTTGATCGATTAACGCCACGATATTGTAAATTACAAAAAAATCGATATTTCAACGATGAAAGCCACCCAATAGACGCTGCATCTTTTATCTATATTTTATTTCCTCTTGCCGTGTTTTAACGAGCTCCACTTCTTATCAACTACATCAAACATCTAGATAAGAATAGTCTGGTATATAGGACACAGTATACAGAATGTTTTCTGTTTGCTTTAGAGCCCTCGTATTTTCTTTTAACTAAGCTCTTTCTACTTTTCGAATAGCATTAATTAAAGAGCAATAAAAATCGTCACGGCGACATTTCAGTCCGGAAAACCTTTTGTGCCTATCTATGTTCAGGAATTAATTAAAACCTAGCAAAAATGTGAACCGCTACTATCTATTGGACCTTAAAATACAATCATCAAAAGAGAAAGAGAGTGCTAAGAACGACGATCTCTTTTCCAAAAGATCCATGTGTTGCAAGACAAATTTTTCTATTTCACTCTATTATCTCTTCACGAAAGTTTCGAGAAAAGAGATGCTGGTCTCCGTCATCGAAGGTTCTCTCGCTGCTGAAGTTTCCTCTTACCGGTAATGTCGTAGGATACTCGTCGCATAGTACCTCACATACGAAGTTGCTCGCACATATATACATATACAGATAGAAATCTGCGCACATTCGTAGAACGCACCCTCGCGATCTCGCACACGCGCACCGTCGCCGTTGTAAACGGCTTCGCTACGTTGGGTTGCATTTGCATATGAAAACCAGGAAGTCTCGAGGCTTGCTCGCCTCTTACTCGCAAAGGCGAAGAACGGGGAGGTTAGGTCGTGTGCCAGGTACTGGGACCGAAGCAAACCCCTTGCGCAATAGAGTGACGGAGGGTGCACCGCTACCACGACGACAGAAGCTGTTGCAACGCGCAAGGGGGTGCTCTCTCGGCTTTGGCCGTCTTAAATATTCAATGGCGTCACGTTCTCAGCATGCAGATTAGCAGCGACGAATCACATGTTCCTGCGCCAGGCTTGATTTTGTATCCAGACTCGCGTTCCTTCATTTCCCCGCTTCCCTCGTCTCACTTTCTCTGCCGCGCGCTTTCCATCTACTTCCCCCACCCCCTTTCTCTCGACGTCTTGTGTCTCTCGATGGCTCTAGTTTCCACTTAAATGTTCATCAGTGTTTCTCCAGCGTAACTTTCTGATCTCTCTGGATACGAGGGGTGCACAAGAATTTCTTACTGCTAAACTACCGCGACTGCGACACCCTTATATCAAGTATAATAAGAAGACTACAGCATTTTAAATTTTAATTTTAACAATAGATTCTTCAATAAATTAAAAACCATTTTTAAGATTATCATTATTTAATATTAATAAATTATAAATTACAGCTTTGAAATATTTTCAAGATAAAGTTGATTTTAGATTAAAAAAATTCATTAAACAAAGTTGATATCAATCAAAACTTATTGCACATTTTATATTTGTAGAGAGCATGGAAATAATTACTATGTTTACGTAATATACGATAGCGGAAACGAAATAATTGCACGTCTTTAAAGTTTGTATGTTGCGTAGTGCTAAGTAACCTCTCGCGTCATAATGCAATCCGGAAAGCTTTGTGCAAATGGTTGCCGCGTAGGTAAAGCACGAGAGACCGCTGACAGACGAGCGGAGGAAAATACGTAGAAGAAAGGAAAGAGCGGAAAGGCGAAGTTACTTTATGTTTCTTAAGTTTCCTTTTAGCCACAGATCCAAGTTGACTGTTCGGCCCCGTAAGGTTACTCCATATAAATGCAAAGGGATCCACGGTTCTTTCGTGTTGTTAACGTAGCTTCTACCTCTCCCTTGTCACTTTCTCTCTCGCCCCTCTTATTCCCTTCGCTATTTCCTTTTCATTCTCGTCATTGCTGCGTTAGGAAAACGGATGCCAAGCGAGTCGAAGGCAGAAGCCCATTAAAATCCGCAAAAGCGACCGGTTTGAAGCAAAGCTGAAAAAAATTTAATGTTTCTTTGTACCAAATCGCTGTGAAAGGGAACGAGCGAAGTTCTTAACTTTCCAAGTTTTATACTCACTTTCATTCCATCCGCCTTTATTAAAACAAAGATCGTGACTAACTTTCTGACGACATATTTGCGAGATTACGAAACAAGAAATAAACGAGAAAGAGGGGAAAAGGAGGGGGGAGAGAGAGAGAGAGAGAGAGAGAGAGAGAGAGAGAGAGATGTCAGATGTTATAATATAACTTATATGAGTTACGAGAATACTATATTATTAAATACTTTTTTTGTTTTTGTTTCATATATATTTCAGTTGATTTCTGCGTATTCCTGATATTAGGCTATAAATTCGTTAACACGAAACTATTAAAGCTCTAAAAGTAGATTTCTTTCAATTACGTAACATTTTGTTCCTAATCCTATCTCAAAGAACTAAATTCCGATTTCGCCTGCACAATCGTCTCTCAGCAGCTTACTCTCTATCTTCCGTTATTCTTTCGTACGTTATCTTGCTGGCGCTCGGCAACTGTTGTTTTTCGTTTTCGCGCCACGGATCTTTAGTTTTAATTACCACGGAGACCTGACGTTTATTGCTGCTTCTTGTGGCGTTTGCCGAGCACGAGGGATGAGTTCGGGGTGAGTTTCGCTGTTAGGGGCTGCATAAACCTTAGGGCTGCTCGAAATTGTTCGGAGATGAATTCCCAAAAGTAGACAGGTTCCGAAACAAACTTCCTTCGAGGAACAACGTAAGAATTTATGAAAGATGAATTATCCTATAAAATAATAACACTTAAGAATATTTGGGAGAGTATTTCATTAATCAATTAAATCGAATATCTATTAATTAAATATTAAGGATATTCAATTCCTTATATATATAAGATAGATTTGATAGATTGTTTCGGTTTTTATGTCAAAACTAAATCACTATTTTTCGTGTTTTTATTTTTCCTAACTGTTACATAAATAAATGATATGTAAGCGGTGTCATATATCCATTCAGTCTCTATTGTCATAGCTGATACTTGTCCAGAAGTACTTCGATATATCGCGCTGAAATGCCACGGAGCTATAATTGGCTTGCCCTGCAATAAAGTCCCTTACCAGAGCAGCTTGGATACACGGACAACCCAACCATGATATAGCGACGATAACCTCCGATACCCTCCTACTTGCTCGGGGTCCTTCGCGTTAGGGTCCTTCTCACCCACTTACCGTGATTTACTTCCCGGACGCGCAAAACGTGAGACTGCTAACAGACGGTATTTCAGGGCAAACGTATCAAAAGGAAATGGCTTTTCTCCTTTCGTTATCCCACAAATTGAAAGGCAAGGATGCACCAGATATCTGGTATAATATTTCAACGCGCAACGCATACCAATCGATGTTATTTTTCGTATCCGTCAGAATGTTATCATCGAAGTAACGCGCTCTTTACGAGCTGCATAGTTCCCAGGCGGTAATACGCGGCTGGCGCGTATCTATCTTCTCCGTTAGAAACATCCGTTTTAGCGGCAACTTTGGGCACGTTTGTTGGTTACCACGTAGAAAGTAACGCGCGTTTACACGAAAAGCGCGGCCGAGCTCGGCGCGAAGTAATAAAAATCCCGGAACAACAGATTACCCTTTCGTACCCGCAACAACTAATCACGGCTTAGCGCTCGTGTAAAAGCTCCTAGTTCCACGCCGCGCCCTCGCACCCTTCGTGCACACCCTCATCTCTGCCTGTCTTCCCTTTTCCTCCCGCTCGGCCCGGTCCGTTCGGACGCGCGCGCCTTACGCCTTACGCGTCTCGGATGATGAATGAGGGATTATTTCCAACGCGCCCGTGCCCGCGGCTAAGAGAGTTTGCGATAAATTTAAAGTTTCTTTAAAACAATAAGTTTTAGCGAGCGTGCGCGCACGAGCGCGCCGTCGAGTCGATACGAGGAACCGTCATCTTTCATAATCGATTATTAACGAACGCGGGGTACCGCGCGTGCTGAAAGAAGGAAAGTTTTCTCCTCACGAGGCCGGCTACTGTGTATACATAAATGAACATTGCGCCACCGCACAGTGATGGACGAGCACCAGGTGCAGCCAGAACCGTACTTAAGTCTCGTTCGATTAATCAATTGCAGAAATAGATATCCGCGTAGAAGGCAAAATATAATGACGGTAATGCCGCTGGCGCTTTTCCCGTCTTTGGCTTCATAGTTTCATATTTCGCTCGCGAGTTTTCCGCTTCGGTGCCTTCGTGTCAAACACGTGTGTAACGTGATGCGATTTTCTTCGATAGTATACATGTGAAACATCACATCTCATCCGCACACGCCTGCATCACCAAAGATTGCACCCTCTATCGTTATCGAGTTTTCGTTATTTTCCCCTGCGATGCGCGACGTCCGCCGCTTTCGCGTTTCAAAAAGAACACTAAGAAACAATGGAGGACGCAACGGCTACGATTTATTCGACATCCGCCGGATTTCAGATATTACAGTTTTCCACGTTTCCCCGGAATCGAAATCGCCGCTTACCAAATCGCATTGCGTTAGCCACATCTATTATTCCTGGTCTCTCCTGTCGTCCAATCGGATTCCGGCGTGACAACGACAGTCCGATTCGATTCTCATCGGATGCAACGGCGGAGGTAGCGGAGGCGGCGGCAGCCGGGAATCCCAATTCCCTGAAAGATCGTGTTGTAATCTTCGGCTAAAGCAACGGGGTGGAACAACAATTACGGATTGTATACGATCGACAGAGAGGGGTGATTCCCAGGCCGGAGATGCTGGGTTACATCAATATATGTACTACACACACACGCGCGCGTGCCGGGAGCGCATGTGTGTGCGAGCATGTCGGTGAAACACGGGCGCGTGTCTGCGTGTAAATCAATTGTCGTGGCAACCGCAAATCCTCGTGCTACGGAGTGACGCGTGAAGGCGCTGCCGAAGCCGCCGGGCATGACGGAGAGTGGAGACGAAAAAAAGAGAACTGGCGACGAGGTACAGAGAACGAAAAGGAGAGAGAAAAGGGGAGAGACAGAGAGAGAAACCTAATGGAATATTCGGAAAATGGAACGAGGAGATTAAAGGGTTTTCCCTAAGCGCGACCCATGGCTAACAAATTACAGATTTATTCGGAGATAGAGAGTATTCTATATTGAAGTGCGACGATGAATATCGCACTGGCACCTCTCTCTCCTCTGTCCTGGATACTGTAATAATAATAATAATAATAATAATAATAATAATAATAATAATAACAACAAATCGATAATAATATCATTGATCATAGAGAATCCAATCATATTTTGCTAGATAACTATATTTAGAATTAATCCATATCGCGTTGATTAAATGGATTAGCGAATACGTGATGCATCTTCAAAAAATAATTTATCTCGTTTTAATATACGCGAATTCGCATTCCTCCTATACGTTCCATCAATGCCGCGACTTCCTCTAAAAATGTAAAATAATTTATATGCATATTATGAGAATGAGTTGAAGGGAATTGAAAAGTTTCAAACGCACAGCTTACCCGCGTGTGCGCGCTGACAGGAGTTCACACCGCTGAGTGACACGCGGCATAACTTGCAATTTGGTAACGGCAGGTGCTCCGGTCACGCTAAACCGCAGTTTAATTACTGTACCCGCGCGAATTGGCTCGCTGGCGGCGCTGTCACGTGCAACGCCGTGCAAATTGATCTCGACCGTCCTCAGTTTAGCGCTCTAGACCCCAAGCAAGGGATAAGACTTCTCTGACGGAATCGCAGTAATAAGACGGACAGTCGATATTTTCCGAAATTCCGATGAACCCGAAAGACGTCATGCACATCAATTCTTAGATGTGATACTTCGAAGATGAAATAGAGTAATGATAGATGTTGACGACACTGACACATCGATGAACAAATTTTATGTGATAAATAAAAGAAAAAAAATCATTTGAGTTAAATTAATATATTAATATAGAAATTAATATAATAATTATTATATTATTTACTAGATTCTCTCTCTTTTTGCACATTTAATTAATTGGAAATTTGCAAATAATTCAGATAAACAATAAATTTGCGCAAATGATTTAATAAAAATACTCATACTTTTGCGATTTTTCTGATATATGTCGTAAAAAAATTAAACTGTAATAATTATCTATAATAAATTTTTTTATAAAATATCGAGTCTTGAAGTCGTCTTAATTCATATTGCATTATATAGTAATTGATTCAGTTGTTAACATCAGAAGTCTTGGGGAATGCAACGCTTCCACCAACTTCGGCGCCTATCTCGCAAGTTGAAGCAGAAGTTATACCCAATTTCGCGATGGTTTTCAACGTTATAACGAGCTCTCGTTATATAATAACGAGCAGCTTTCTCGGGCTTCGTTTGTTGGTTGCAAGCACTAATACCAGGCGTATATATTCATTCACATCGCTATGTGGTTATAGCGGCTTAGTAATGGGAGTTGCTAAAACATGACGTTTTGCTGATTATTTTGTTTACGACGCGAGGAGAACATATATACATTACGTATATTATCATGCACATAACGGTTGCTTCGATTAAATATGAATATGAATGTGCTAGGCTTTAATATACAAATTCAGTTTTTTGTGAAATGATAGAAATTTAATATATAGCAAGCAGCTTACTTTTTCAAAGGAATATTTATATCGTATAAAATGTTATTTCGTAAAGTAATTATTCATCAATTTGCATGCTAAATGATGATTTTCACATTTTTTAGTATTATACTTATTTTCTTGTAATATGTGCGCGAACGATTAAAAGACATGAAATTTATATTTCGATGAACCGTCGAATCATATGAACCGCAACAACGATAATTACGATGATGATAATAATAATAAGAGTAATAATTTTATTTCTGTCCAAAACCGCGTTAAATCATTATTAAATAGCAAAGGGGAGAGAGAATTGGAGAAAAAACTGTCCATGTGCGTAGGTAGGGACAAGTTTAATAATGATAAATGCACATTATACGGTTGGAAGGATATTTGTTAATTCATTGAATGCACACATATCCTCGTCGCCCTTTTGCATAATTTCAACCTGATCATATACTGTATTTCCAATAGTATCGAAAACACCAAATTCGTTTATTCTCGGAAATCAAAATGCTATATCTGACTTTGAAAAAAAAACTCAGATGAAAGTTATTATTCGCGGCCGCAAGAATTAAGAAATCCAGTTGAGACGATCACGTAACACAAATAAAGAGGTGCACGCTCGTCAACGTCATCATCGTATTTTTTTATCACTGGTTACGTGAGAAAGGAGTGACGGACAGACGGAGAAACAGCGAGACGCAAGTTTAATTATGGAACTGGCACTAAAAACTTCAACCTGGCAAAAAAGGTGTGTTACCGCACGTGCCCGCGATTCGTTCTGACAAACGTATGAGAGTGGAAAGAAGAGAAAAGAGACAAAGAAAGAGGAGAAAGAGACGGGGGGAGAGAGAGAGAGAGAGAGAGAGAGAGAGAGAGAGAGAGAGAAAGGACCGGAACGGGAATAGAGGAGATGTGCGGAGGAAGGAACTCGTTTTTTAAAACGTTTGCATCTCTAACAGAGGGTACAATTCTACGTGGAGGTTTCGCCGTTTTCATTCCCGGCGTAGGCGTTGCCAAGTGTCAATGCTCCTAATGGCGTTCAGGAAAGCTTTCAATGCTTTTAATTATTTCCATCTTTTTTCCTTCGGCTCGACTTCAAAGAGTACTCGATCGACTATCCCCGCGCCCCGGTAACTTCATCCCCCGTCCGTTCATCGACGTTCATCGACAACGATCCTCCGACTTCGAGCCGAGTGTCGGACCGATCGACCGTTTAAAAAGTAAAAAGGGAGGGTAGAACCCGCGCCCGGCGTTGACGATAATTGGCTGTCGGAATAGCTGCAGCTGATAACTTAATTATGAAATTTCTATCTCATTTCATCGCTAGCGTTTCTCAAACCTTCGCGAATTCCACCTTGGCGAGTGTCGACTGTCGGATATTTCTCGTATTGGATTGAAACAGTCGGTTGGTATACCTACCTTAGAAAGAAATGATTTATAAACTTCAACGACCGAGTAAGAAAATTACCGATCAAAACATAGGTGGGTAACTCAAAAATGCAGTTGGAATGTTATAAATTTTTCAAATGGAACAATAGTAAACTAGTTACACAAAACAAATATAGATACGTAAAAATTAGTAGTTATTTTAAGTATGTTCAACTAGGTCAGACTAGAACGTACATAGATGCTACGTTCTCCATACGCTATAAGCTAAAAATATTTTATTCAAAGAGCTTGTCAATCCACTTACAAATTACCCTTCTTTAGAACAATGTACGCGTCTATATGGGCGACTATGATAGGTTATCATTTTGCAAAACCGTCCACTGTTCGCAAGTTTTTATCTGTCCGCAACAGGCCGCAACTACTACGTACAATGAACGAGGATTACCATCTTCGTTGAACGAGCGGGTCAATCGTTCTCAAATGTTTCCTCATTGCCGACCATTCCTCGGTTAAGTTTTGCAAAGAAGGTACATCGACTGGCGAACCCCCAGAAGAATCGGCATGAAAGGCAGCGCTGGCAATCGGCATCGAGAGCCGGGAATGGTGTGCGCGGGCAACCGCCAAACTTAGTTAAAAACTTTGCAGTCAGCTTGGAATTCCAAGCTCGCCTTCTCGGGCACAACTCGCAAGCAAGAACGAGGAGAAGAAAGACACGTAGAAATCTAAGAAAGCGAAGGCTGCATGACTGTCTTTTTCTTTGGCCTCTGCACGCGCGCGAGAGAGAGAACTCGCATTCTACGTGCTGCCGGGAAACTATTTCCGAATTTTCAAACGATTCCGAAGTCGGTGGCGCGCCGATGCCTGTTCGAGGTCTTAAGGAGACCCGCGGAATCGGCAGTTATCCTTTAGTACGTCTCTCAGTCGACCGATTACTATTCGTCTGGATAGTGATATAAAGCGCGTGCCCCGTATGAGAAACATGCGATGACATGCATGCCGTAAATTATGAAGATAGTAAAATTCGCAATATTGCATTACCGAGTTATTGTTAGAATCACGGTAGATATCGTCGCGTTAATAATATTGCACTGTCGTTTTGTCCCAAGTCATCGTACTGCAACAGCAAGCAGTCTAGATATACTCATTGTGATTTCATTGATAATAAGTCGCAGTTTTTTGCTGCAGGTTTTAACGCGGGAGATTTCAAAAATTATGATGCAAGAAAAACGAGTACGCAGAACGAAAAAGACAAAGACGACAATGATGACGAATACTTGCGAAACAATACGATGTCGTAAACGTATCACTGTACTTTTGATGCGATAAAATCGACGAAGTACGAGTAATGTGGCTAATATGAGATGAGGAAAACAAGGAGAAGTAATTTCTCTCGATGATCTAGCGCGAAATCGTGGCGTACGTACTTCCGGAGGCACAATTCCTCCTTGGCATTATCGTACTCGCCATTAATCTCGATCATAAACGATCTGCGATCTCCACCCAATGCAACTGCGCCGTAACCACTTTAACGTCGTGAACCGCTCTAATCATAAAACTCGTCGACCGTCGAGCGTCGTACAGTCACGATTATGCCGCGGTCGTTAGTAAGTCATTTCGTGTCACGGAGACGTCGCCTCCGAAGCGATTTGAGGAACGACAAAAATGTTTTCGCTGGCACTGTATCTGCGACAGAGTCGAGACAAGGAGAAAATAAAAACGTGAGCGGCAATGGAGGAAAAGAGGAAAAAGATGGGCGGGCTCCGATATATGACCGAGCTCGCACACTTCGGGGGCCATCGGGCACCGTAAACGACGGTGATAATAACAGTTGCAGCTTTATCGTCACGTTCCGTTAATGGAGGCTGAATCGGAAATATCATCGCCGCCCCCATCAAATCGTTCTACGACGCTCGCAAAATCCGAGACGTGCCCTACGAGCGTTTTGAGAGACTCTTACGATGAGAAAAATGTATCTTCGATCCTGGGACGTTTACAAACAGCCCCTTAAAATCTTCTTTTCCCATTTTCCCAATTTCTCTTTCAGATTTTCCAGCTTTCCGAACAAGACGCTCATATATACCTTTACTCAATTATTCCACGAAGGGCTCAGACAACGGCGGAAATTAAAATTCACAGAAAATAATGTCATCCATATACCTCGCCGCTATGTTAACTAATTTCGGTAGCTAAAAACCGTGTATATAATATGCAAACCGCTCACACATATTAACGTTTCTATTTTCAATCTTTTATAATACAATATGATCATCATATTACCAAACTGATATCTTTTTTAAAAAAATAAGCGCATTCTTGCCGGTGTAATTAGATCAGATTTTATTATGCGCGGCATTCGTCCAAAATTACACAACTCACGATAAGTACGGAATTCTTGGACTTCCTCCGATCGAGTAATAAAAGATTCTAAGACTAAAGTCGACCGATAGATATCGGATCTTACCGCAGGTACGACGAGTAGCATGGCGGACCATTGTCATCTCACTTCCTCTCCAATAGCCGTGTACCTCCGGTAATATCGCATTATGCCCTCGCGACTAATGGAGATGCTAATTCTGTCTCCGCAACGGCTTCCTTGGAAGGCGGCAAGAAGGTTGATGGCGCAGAGAGAGAGAGAGAGAGAGAGGGGGGGGGGGGGGGGGGGGGGGGGGGGGAAGTGATGGTGTGGCTCTTCCATCTCCGAGTCACCTCAATCTCCCGCAATCGTGCGGAATATCATGAATGCCGGAGTGTATCTCGATGAATGGCTGCAGTCGGAAGGATGGTACTGTCGGTTAAGGGTGGCGGTAGAGGGAGGAAGAATGGGCCATTCAACGGATTGATTGATTTACTTCCTCGCCGCCCAACCGTCGTCATGGTGCGAAACGAAAACGTTACGTTGTATCGTCATCTCAAGCCCTGGCAACTCACTTCCAGAACAATGCGATCGCTCTTTGCGAAATGAGAAAGAACACGAGGATATCGGTCGCGTAATTGTATCTTCAACTTTTCTTCGCAGAAAGCATCAAGGATTCATTTCGGACTCCTACATATTTTATTATATTTCGTACCAACGTTCAGCACGTTTCGCAGAATGATTGTATTTACGTTAAATAAAAAATTGAATTTTACCGAAAAATATGGGCGAATCGTGTTATTTACCGTGTGACATATTGCGTCGTTGCGCACACATCGCGTTATTGCCCGGTTTCGTTATACCGATCGAAAGTCTGCCGACCAAATTTCATGTGGATTGCGCAATCAAATCCGACCGATATAACAAATATATGTCCTTCTCTCTCAACCTTCTATAAAAGAACTCAAATATGACCAACCAAGTTACATTCCTATAATATATTTCGATTGATTGTAATCTTTTAGCGTTTCGTGCCAAACAATGCGACAATCAAGCTTCCGATTATCATTACGAAAATAGAATTTCGCAAGCAAAAACTTATTAGCCCAATTTTCTCTTATCATGAATACGCCATGAAGATCTTTCCGTTTCTGCTGTGATTAGCTTGCTCTGATCAAGTTTAACAATGCGGGATTGAGTCGTAGGCAAGATTGCGTGGCGTCCCTCCATGTAATATTCAACAAGGTGAATCTAAGCAAGCATCGCGTGCATTCGTAACACCAATGGCCTTAAATGTCCCACACGACTTTGTCCCCTGCTTCTCTGTCCACTATTTCCTGGCTACCATTCTGCTTCTTCCTCCCCAGTCCTCCACCGGTCGTTCGGTCGTATAACCGTTTCCGTCTGTAACTTACCGTCTATGCCCTTCTTCTATCTATCCTTATTCCTTCAATCTCGCATTATCCCCGCAAATAGCTCGATCATCTCGAAAGTTCAATTGCCTTCGTTTTTAGCGCATCATAATCGATATTCACGTATGAATCTACGATTTTTTTCTTCGCGAATCAATTTCATGTAACTTTTTTATACATTAATTTAATAAATTCAATTGATCTTTATATGTTCTAAAGAATTAAATTATAAGAATGATGACACAATAAGTCAATGATGGGATATGCTTATTAATTTTCGCATTGCGAGTGATGCTTTTAGCCAATTACAAACGATCGATAAACACTAAGCGAGTTTGGGAATTCTTTCCCTCTCGTCTACTTCTTTTCCGTCCTGCTGCTTCGAGTCTTCCTCTAGAAAGCATCGAGAATTCAGTGGCTGGCAGTGCCTGCGGCGGCGGCGCCTTAAATTAATGATCTTGAAAGCCTAAAGCGTCGGTAGACACTGCGGAACAGGAGAATGCACTCAAGGGGTGACCGCTAGCTTCTAAGTCTCTTAGACCACGGGTGGCTCTCGCTAGCCCCGTATAAACCCTTGGCTCCGTCCAAATGTTAGTAAACTAAATATCTTATTAACCCCTTAAGCTGCCACGAGTTAAGCCTCGTGTTACGCTTCATAACTTTTCGCGGTGGTTTAACACCCTTATGGGACTAATTCGATCCATTCCTTTGTATATAAGTTAAATGACGGAAAGATGGATATAACACAATTAAGTGAAAATCGATTAAAGTCGAGCTTGACTCGAATTCATTTCAATTAATAATCGACATTTACCCGAGGAAGTTGATACGTGAAAAAAAAAAATCCCGAATCATCATCTTCAAATTAATCTTCAAATTAAAAATGTATTTCTTAAATGCCTAATTCAAATTCTTGATAAAAAAAATATGGAGATCTGAGGATTCTATGATAATCTCTCCCCGTTCGCGAGCTCGAATTTTCGCGATTGCTAAAGCAGAAGCAGCCGGGGCAAGTTAAACCGGAACTTTCGGCCCGCTGCCGCGAAACGACGTGGAATGTACATTAAGCAGTAGTACTTAAAACATAACCGACTATTTCATTAGCGCCTTGTCTCTGTACCGACGCCTTCTCACTCGAGCGAACACTTAAACTGCGCTTTTCTCTTGCCCTCGCTCTCTCTTTCCTCTCATTTCATCTACCCGACTTTTCCACTCGGACTTTCGCGCACCACCCCTGGCCTCTTTTCCTTGCAACTCGGACTTTCCTTCCGTCTCCTAGCAAACTCAAGCCCACCATTTTCTGCATACGTAAACGGCACTGCACTCTAGTTAACTTTGCTAAGTACCAGTTTTTACTCTCATCGTCTACCTCGACTCGCAGAAAGGGTTTCAACACAGACTTTCTTTCTTTCATTTCTGCAAATTTTTGATCTCCATTCCATCTTACCAGTATAAAAATGTTTTCTACATTTCTACATTTTATTTCTGATTTCTGAAAAATATCATTATATTTGTAATATTTTTCATTTTTAATATTGTTATTAGGTAACTATAACAAAAAATTTTCTCGTTATTTATTAACTATATCAAATATAGTTTTTTTTCTCGAAGACTGATTAATAAACAGCGAAAATTTAGCTAGATTGGTTAATCGCCACATTAAAATTCAATCTGATATTTTCAGTCCCTCGTGTATAGTTTTTAACCAACGATAAAACTTTTCGCCATATATTATCGTAAAAAGAACAGGGAGTCTTGAAAATGATCAATTATCTACGTAAAATAAACTTGAAAAAGAAGGGCAATTAATGTTATTTCATTAATGTTATTAAACGTAGGAATAAACGCATTCAACTATCTCGTTCACGCTTTTTCACATATTCAGTGCATTCATTACGAATGCACAGCGCAGGTGTCGTTAATTTGTAATACGCGTCGTAAAAAACATGAGGGTTGCTAAAAGACTGCAAGAGTTGTGCATTAAACGCGGATGACGAAAGGTACAGGTTTCCTCCTCGCGAGCGGTAACGCGGGCACAATCGATACTTTTTCATTATGACTACCCGAGGCAATTACTCCGCGTCATGGTAAAAGTGAGGTACCTAAATGTAATTAGTTGTCGTCGGCAGGGTGCTTACCTAGATGGTCCGCGCCATTGTATACGTGGTGCAATTACAATTTAATTTTGTTTCCTCGGTCCGTTATAAACGAGTGTGCTTCATGGCCAGCTTCCTGCGTCGAGACGAAACTCGGGCTAACTTTCAGCGCCCGTTCTAACTAGACGCTTCGTTCGAACCGCCGCTCGCGTTCTCTTGTATCCGTTGGTTCCCTTTGATTCACACGCTAATTAATTACATTTCAATAAAGCCCTACGCAATTTTCGCGTTGCAATATCGCGTTGTCAGTAATGCCCTCGGGGGAACGCACCTCACATGTACGATACAAGCGCATCCCCGACTTGCTATTCTCAGATTCGGATAGAAAGGGGGAAACGTACCTTTCGATGCCGATGCAAACGGTGCGGATGAAAAGAAAAAAGAATTTAACGAACCGATTAATCCCCGATAGCTTGGCGCTCGCAACGACAAAGCGACATTAACGTTTATCGTTATTACCGGCACGGCCGTAAGTCACGGCGAAAGACCGCGGGCACTCTTTTATTGCGAGAAACGAGCGCGGTTTAAAGGTGGTACGGAAAGAGAAAATGGGCCGACACGACAGAAGCAGAGCAAGAGCAGGAGATCCTGGCAGCGGGAAGGATAGAGAATAAAGGACGGTGAAGGAAGAGAGGTGGCGCGCAGTCCGGAGGTACCACAGTACGAGCCAGGGTCCAAAGTCTTGAAAAGCCGCGCTAAAATTCTTCGCCGAGAAAAATTGTTTTCCGATATTGGATTCACATTGGCCGCGCGTGCTACGCGCTTTGCGGCAGTGCATCTCAAATGAGTCGAAGAGAGAACACACCGAGTATGATGAAGGGATATAACGCGGACCGCTGCGCATCGCGACGCGGAGATGAGACGGCCGCGGTGGCGGCCGCGGCGCGAACGGAAATTGTCGCATTAGTCCCGCATCCGCTTTTTTTGCACAGGAAAAATTGCCTACGATCGCGTTGCACATTGTAATTACTTCCGATACGATTGCACGCGTGATTACTAGGTATGGGCACAGTTTGGAGCACAATTTGTCGCTAGCAATTTAGCGCGCGGCTGGTTTGTTTATCGGCTCTCTGATGATACGTTTCGCTGTTACCGAAGTCATACAATTTCGGCTGATTTTCTGTATCGGATTATGACGTTGAGGCATAAATTCGCATTGAATAAAAATTTATTTTTCTATGCGACGATAGATATAATATTTTGAAATGTTATTAGGTACCTTCTATGCGCATAGAAGGTACCTAATAACATTTCATACCTATTTTAGTGTACTTATGTAATACATTAATAAGATACACATGCAGAACGACTTTTACAGTCCAGAACTAAGGAACCGTTGAACTTTTCGAGTGATATTTACTCGGGCCGCCGGGATGAGGCCAGCTATGAATATTCAGGGCAAACTGCTGCTAAACTAGGCAATGAATGAGTCGGTTAGTCCCGAGCCAGGCTCTCACCACTCAGCGAGAGAGCAATGAACGAAGGAAACTGAAGAAAGAGGGAGAAAGCTCCAACTATGAGCTCCTGGAAATATTCGACGATTATAATATTCGCAAATCCTGCATTTGGAAGATTAAAGATATATAAATTCTTCTAATAAAATATTTTCAAAATGATTCATGAATTGCAATTTTTGAAAAAAATCTTATTCTAAATCTTATTTCTAAATTATTTAATGTCCTAAATATATCGTCGCATTTCTTCGATTTTAACTGAGATAATTTTAAAATGATTATCGTTTCTCACAAATCTAAATATGTTGCTTTCACACAATGAGAAATTTAGATTAGTCTTCTTGCAGCAAGAGAACGTAAAATGATTACACGTAGAATTAACATCTCATATCAAGTAATTCGGTAATATAACTGATACTGCAATTCAATAAGTAAGTAGTTACTGTTGAATAAGAAGGCTATTCCTGAAGCATAAGTTCATGAGTTATGCATTCCAAATCATAGCAATTCTCATGCAAATACAACGTTCAAACTTATCTAAAGCGGCGTCTAATGAGATTTTAAGATGGAAAACTTAAACTTTAAGCAATTGTAAGAAATTCATCATAGTCAATTATTCGACTGTGACTTATCAGACAATTTCTTATGGCTTAAAGCTCAAAGATTAAGTTTTACGTTTTAAAATCTTATTAGAAACGCTGCTTAATATAACACGCATTGATATGTTTTATACGATTCCGATATAAAAAAAAAACATAATTTGAGTACAAATATAAAACTAATTAAATTATTTTGTCATATCGATATTACGAAATTTACTCGACAGCATTGACGTATCTCCGGAACTGCATACGCGATTAGTTAGTTGAAAAACTAACATGACTGACCAGTTTTGAGACGTAGAACCGTTTTATAAGGAGCGTTAAAAGGAGGAGTCGTGGTCGAGTGTGCTCTCGGATAGCCTTAAAGGGGCCAACTGTTGCAATAGGTGTGCAAAAAGTCGACTGCGGGCGTGCCGCTGGCTTTCGAAGTCTCAGTTCCCAGCCAGGCGCTCCCTGCCCGAACAGACGCGGATGCTTAAACTTTGTCGACAACCTAGAATACCTTCGCCATCCATCTGAGCATACGTCTTGCATAATTTATACGCAGTCGGCGATGCACGTGGCGAGAGCGTCGGAAGAAGTACGTAGATACTATGGTGCAATACTTCACGTGCGAAGCACACATCCCTCCGCGCCGCGCTACTTTAATACGTAATCATTTCGCATTCGCGTTACGGAAAACTCTCATTGCGTATGAATAAAAAGACGCGACTACGCCAGACTCGTGAAACTCTAATATGATGATGTTGATGTAACGAATAATAAACTGCGCCGCGGAGATGCGTATTGTAAGCGCGGAAATTTATTTCCGAATACATAAAGCTTTCTTACAAATAAATTCAGCTCTAACGCAGTTTAGTGGTCGTTTTTTCACAAAAATGGCGTGGTGTATCTCTACGGGAGAAGAGACAAAGATGCATTCAACGCGGCAAACGCCATATTTTCTTTATTGGCCTTACGTCTAGCCGCCAATTTCAGACTCGTAAGAATCCGGAATATTCCTTATTCTGCCGGTAAATCCTACTCTTTGCTCGGAACGAGTTTCCATTGTGCGCACTGGATATCATAGTCTCTACTTTCACAGACCCTGCACTTTCCTCCTCATCCCCGCACTCTAACGGCAGTGGTTGCATTTACGAGCGCGAAGATAGAACGCCTATTTCTTTCTCTCGAGGCGTGATTTCGAAAAGCAACAGAAGCGGAAGATAGATCCGAAAAATTTTTTTCTTGCGTAATTATGTTTCTTATCTCGAAGAAAATATTTTGTTAGAGTTAGAACGTGTATTTGTAGGTTACACACAATGAACTTTATAATATATTGGGACAAGCCTTCCCTAAACTACGACTCAACAGAGAAAAGAAAGGCAAGCAAATACTTGTTTTCCGATTTAGAACATACATACTGGAAGGACCATAGGTGATAATAAGGTGATGGTTCCAATATCTATCTGTCCTCGTCTGAATAATGCTTCACCGTAATAAGCATGCGTCGATTATTGTTATGTAGTGTTAAGAGTGTTGTATTCTCACCACTCTTGCCTTAGAACGTACATATATATACAATACGTCCAAAGCTTACATATAAATCACGCGTAAACGCTCAGCAAAACAAGTTTTCAAACAAAGAGACAGACGTTGGAGACACTTTTATTACATTGATCAGATACAGTGTGACCCTTCCAGTATATTCTAAGTTTTCTGACTTTTTTCTATTTATGATAGTAAAACATTAGCTAATCAACGAATCTCTGATAAAAGAAGAAATACCATTATTAACTAATATTTTATTACCATAAATAGAAAAAAGTCAGAAAACTTAGAACATACATACTGGAAGAGCCGTAGATGATTGTCGATGATTCTAATATCTATCTGTCCTCACCTGAATAATGCTTCACCGTAATGAGCATGCGTCGATTATTGTTATGTAGTGTTAAGAGTGTTGTATTCCCACCACTCTTGCCTTAGAACATACATATATATGTATACGTTCAAAGCTTACATGTAAATCATGCATAAGCGCTCAGCAAAACAAGTTTTCAGATAAAGACAGACGTTGCAGACACTTTTATTACATTGGTCAGATATGGTGTGGCCCTTCCAGTATGTATATTCTAAGTTTTCTGACTTTTTTTTATTTATGATAGTAAAACATTAGCTAATCAGCAAATCCCTGATAAAGAAAGAAATACCATCTTTGCACACAGAATATCCTTATTTTTAAGTAATCGAGATATTCCTCAATAACTCACAGTGTACTATAGAGCTCACTAGCTACACATAAAAAATCACATATATTTTTTTCATAACAACATGATATCAAAATGACTGCTAACCTTTATACTTATTCACTGTGGTTTCCGGGGTAATCTACCTTCCGCTTTTCCTGCCTCTTCACCCCTTGCCCTAAAGTTGCTCCCTCGAGTTGGCTAACATGTAGGGGGAAATCGCGATCACGTTTGGTGTTGCGGTCACGTTCGCGTATTTCGGAGTACGTGATGTTTGTGAGATGTCCACGATCATTAAGCTTCCAGCTGCGCGCGATCAGCAAGCGTCGGAGGCCGGAAATTTCATTACACGTGCGGAAATACCAAATTTATCGGGCATCGAATATCACGCGAGGGATTTTCCCGCGGGATAACGAAAAGCGATTTCGAACTGAAAAAAAAGGGGTAGTCATTTATCTCCGAGATCGTATCGGAGAGTGGGTAGACTCCGACATTATCGAGGCTCCTTTTAATCCCATTAGGATTTACGAGTTTAACGGGATCTCATTATGGATGCAACTAATTGCTAGTGGGATAAAGTCGTCTTTCATGAGTCGTATAACTGATTCGAGAGGCCACGAGAGATGCAAGGAAGACCGTCGAATCTCCGAAGCCTCATTGCTCTGTTTCAGCCT
The DNA here is from genome assembly GCF_001594045.1 of Atta colombica. Classification (NCBI taxonomy): domain Eukaryota; kingdom Metazoa; phylum Arthropoda; class Insecta; order Hymenoptera; family Formicidae; genus Atta; species Atta colombica. The sequence continues at coordinate 647,402 of NW_017259356.1, forward strand.
CCGGCGCAATTGCGACATAACACTCACAGCATCTTTTTGCCCTTTTCATTCCTTAAGTAACTGTTACACGCTTCGTTAATAAGAGAAAAAAATAAAGAGTGATAAAAAGAGAGAAAGGCATGCTATGTGACATCTAAATTCATAAAATCTAGACGTGTGATTTTAGCAACAATGCACAACACAATTAAGAGCTTAGGAATAATAGCTACGTTGAAATACTATTTTTCAATATGGAACATTCGTCATTATTTCGCTGAAGATTTCACTCATTTTCCGAGCTAAAAAGGGAGTTTAATTTGTGCTTCGACGACATGAACTGACAACGTACCACGCGATAAAGTCAGCATTGGAGTCTCGACTGCGTGACGCGGATGCGAATGTGCATTCGCGAAAAAGGGATAATAACGCCGGTGCTACTCGTGCTCTGCATCGCTCTCTTCCCCCAAGCCCTATTTCTCCCTGCGGTATTTCCGCACTCGGATTTCCGGCAACACACAGTAAATTCCTCACTTTGAGAATATGAAATTTCCCGCGTTTATATATCCACACGTGCGGGGCGGTCGACAGGTTGGGCTCTTCTCGTACTCGTACTCGGGTCTCCACCGAGATACAAGTCAGGTAAAACCGGCGGAACAATATTTTCTTGGCGGGCACTTTGCCAGAAGCTTTGCGGCTAGGGTGAAGATTAGCGCAACCTTGGTAACGACCTTATAAAACACCGAGCTCAGCCGGCCGCGGCGTGCGCCGAAAATATTGCCTCGCAAATTGAAAGGTACGGCGGAGGCGTGCTCCAGCTTCTGCTTCTCTACTGCTACTCTCTTTCTCTTTCGCCTTGTCATTCTCTTTCTTCTGTGTGCACTACTATCTCCCTACGGTGCGCGTATTCTCCTTGTCTCGAGGAGAACAGATTCGCTCCCGAAAACGCGTCGCGGGAAGTTTCGCTTCAAGATTTCGCTGAATAGTTCGTTCACGAACAAAGTCTCTGCAAAGTTTCGCGAGGATCAATGGGCGTGACTGTTTTCTCGATCGTATAATGTGAGAGAGTAATAAGTTTATATATACGTACACATTCACATATTTGATATTCTATATTATTTTGGAAATGAAAGATAAAATTTCGAAGACGAAATAACTAAGACTGATGGAAATTGTGATAAAAAGCAGATATCTATGATAATTATTATTAATTTAAATGACTATAATAATATCTAATGAATTTATTCAACAGATTGAAGAATAAGATTGAAAAAATAAGAATGATTCAATTATATTTGTATAAATAAAAAGACAAATTAGATAATCGTAAACTAAAAATAAATTATAGGGACTGAATATTTTTAAATTATATGCATTGAATAAGAAGGAAAAAACGATTGATTAAAATTGAAATTTATGAAACAGTTTGCATTAAACCATTCATCTTCCTTTCAGTTTTGTTCGCAAAGCGTTTTGATACGAGCAATTACGAATGAAAACGACACGAGTGCACTCCACGGATACGGAAATACACAATTTCTTCGTACTCGCAGCCAACGCAACACGTTACATGGATTTGTGTTGCATTCTTTTTTTTCGTCCTATGAAGTACCATCTCTCCCGAGGGAAAGCGAATCGTTGCAGTACCCTTGAAACCATGAAGTATATATTCCCCGTGTATCTCTCTGCCTAACCCACCTCGCGTAACCGACCCTTCTGAAGCGAGCAAACGCGTGTGCGGCCCAACGTAATTATTTCGCAATTTACTACCCTTCGTAGGATGTAGATTTAAAATAGTTCGTATTTATTGTATTCGTTGGTGAAATGGGACACCCGAGGGAACAATAAGCTGCTACTCTCGCGCAAACGTACTCGTACTCGGATACCGTTCATGTAAGACTCACTTCGGAATCTTGCATGTGAAAAAAATAAGATACACACCCGACTGCGATAATCTCTAACTCTGAGTATTCGAAGAAAATGGTTATCTTTACTGTAAAATGTAGATAAATGTCGTACATACATACAGATTAGAAATATTTCAGAGATCTACTAATATTTAAAAATCAATGGATTAAAAAAATTAATTTCCGACTTTTCTTTTATAATATTATAATCGTACAATTTATCATGTATAAAAATGCATATACATAAAGCTTGTTAAATAAAGTTTAATATTATCGATGTTGACAGAATCATAATTTAATTTGACACGTGTCTTATGCAACAAGATATAAATTACAACTTGCATAAATTTCTAAGAAATACTTGATAAAATAATAGCGATTTTCACAAAAGAGAATTTGTTTCCAGATTTAATAAAATTATTTATTGTTTCTTTACTCTTTAGTAAGCACTTTATAAACACATTTTCATGAAATACAATTTAAGAGCACTATGGAGATGTGATTTTTAAAGCTATTTAAGAAATTTTAATATTATTAAATTTACGAGATTACTGCTTAGATAAAAGACAAAATTTATAGAGAAAGGAAAAGAAAATAAGACAAGTACTAGCGATTCTTAGAACATAAAGGGTTTTATTAAAATTGTTTTACGTATTTATATCTCCATGGACCAAGAAAATTGGAGGAAAAATTTTATATTATTGTATTTATATGAAATAAAAATAAATTATTATTTATAAAACGTACAGCAAAAAATTGTTAATATTTAGATTTTTGTCATTTTATTTTGACTTTTTTTCTTTTTCCAAATATTTTTTTAGTAAAATTTGAAATCTGCATTTTATTTCCCTATATTTTTTTCAGGGTTAAACATTATATAAAGTGATGCAAGAGAGAAAGAAAACAGTATCTATTTTTTATATAAACATGTGCATCACAAACATAGCACAAAATATCTTACGGTCACATTCAAAATTCATTTACTTATGTTTTATCTTTATATTTCATTGTTCATTATTTGTTATTTATTATAAAATTGACTGTTTGGAACAAAAACGATTTGACGTTCAATAAACAAATATTAAAATTATCTCAATATTAATCAATTATTAATTATACGAAAAAACATTTTTATTTGAGAAACGAAAATATCAATAACAAATAATAGATTAGTATGCGTGTAAACTTATACTATAGGTTTAAGCACAAAAATGTAACGCAATATTATTTGTCGATTTCACAGTCGCTAATAATTCATTCTCACTAAAATTTTCACATCTTGAATATTAATGATTATATCAGAATTCTCAATTTTTATCAATTTTCAGAATGCGTCTTTGAAATCGTACGATGATCTATTTTCTAAAATATTATTCAAGAATACTGAAGAATTAATGCTGGAAAACTTACAATTTTAAAATCCTTATTATTTATCTCTATTCTGTTTATGCGTGTTTATTATTCGCATATATTATTCGCACTGTAGTATTCCATCTCCACTATTAATCCCTCTCGGATCAGTCTCCGGTCGTATCGTATGGGATCTAGTCATCCAGTACGAAAAAGGAAGAGAATGAATCGAGTGAGCGGAACTCAGGGAAGCAGTGAGTTTAATGTCCGTCCCGACCCACCGCGAATTACCTCCTCGCGGAGATTTATTAAAACCGTAAAGCAGAAGAAACGATTTCGCTCGAGTCTGTATGCTGGGTGTTCGCAATGAAAGCAATGAGAGAAACGGAAAACGCGTGCGAGAGAAGAAGGACGGATACGGGGTGCAGAGAGATTACGCGTCTGTGCCTGACGTTAGTGACCATGGGGCATTTTCTTGGTCAAGCTCGCCTGGTTCACGTTGGATTAGTTCCCGTTTCCTAACTCGGGGCGATGCGCCCGGCCAATTAAAGCGCCGTTAACCTTTTCTCTGCAGTGCCGTTGTAGGTACCGGCTTGATTCTCTTATCCACAGAAATGGACTGCCCACTCCGTAAAAGAACCATATAATACGAAGGAGAAGTCCGTGGCCAGCTTCCGAGACTGTCGAACCGAAGGATTACGCCTTACGTTTTCTTGTTCCTCTGCCTCTTTTCCCAATGCGATATACACTCCTCCCGTTAAGCTCAGATCTGATATTTATTTTTAAATAGATCAGGTAGAACAAAAGATAATTTTAAGCAATCTTTCTCCTCAGGTTTTTTCTTAATAAACAGAACTTTCCGTAACGATCGCCAATATAACGTACAGGCGGCTGCTTAATTGAGAACAAGTTACTTAATTGAAAACGCTCTACCTTGTGCGAAGTACAAAATAGTATTTCACGCTTATCATAAACAATAAGAATCTCTCTGGCTTCCACGAGGCCTCATCTTTTATTTTCATCCCATACTTTGTTCGCAGCGATAATCTTATTAAGAAAACAGGAATCTGTTTTATTAATGTTAAAACTTTGTTAATTTCACTGATTTTTCGCGAATCGATGCAATTTTTGCTAGCAAGAAGAGAGCTAAAATATTTCTACTGGATATGAGATTGATGTTCGCGCGATGAAGCGAAAGTTCCGCCTCCGATCGGCGGAGCGAACTTAGCGTAGTCGCAGTTACACTGAATATTCAGTGACGCGATAATTTTTTTTTTTTTTAAGAACATCGATATATCTGTCTCGGTGTATGTACTCTTTGCTTTTCGGATCCCCGTACTTCTCACGCGAAAGTCGAATAAAGTAAAGCGGTGCTTGGCTGCCATCCAAGCTCCGGATCTCCAGCCTCTCGCGTCGGCGAGGCGAATCCCGTGCGTTCTCGCTGCGCGCGGCGTTACGAGCCATTGCACACGCCGAATCGTCTCTAGTGCCCGATGCACGGAGCCAAGTCCGGCCCACCCACTATCCACCTACTATCTACTCCTAATGTCACGACATCACATAGCGCGCACGCGGAAAAAAAAGCGATTGCATGGACGATAATTATCAATGATCCGGTTGCTTTATATTTGATAGAAATAGCAGACTATAGTTACGCAATAATACAGTCAGGAAGAGTATTTTCTCCTCGCGAATATTAAAACAAAATATTACGTAAAATAATATCAATTCTTTTCGTTCGTATAATTTACAACAAATTAATAAATAAACTCAGGTCAAAAAATTCAACGAGCTATAGTTAGATGCATAACAAAGTAGGGGTTGGATTAGGGGGCTAATAGATTCATTTTTTCGAAGTTTCGAATTTTTACAAACGATAGAGACTTATCAAAAAAAATGAATTCTACATCAGTTACTACATACATTTGACTATCTATAATAATATTTTAATAATAAAAAGAAATTGATAACTGATATGAAAAAAAATGCATTTTTCTAAATGCATTCCATCTGATTCAACTAGCCCCCGGGACCGTAATTCAACTAAGATTATTAAAATAAGATTATTAAAATAAAGATTAATGTATTTTAAATTACATCTTTGGCTACATATTAATAAAATTTTTATAAAAATATATTTTAAACATAAACATTCGCTTCGGGCAAAACAACACTTCTTTTTGCAAAATTTGTTCATTTTGTGCAAAAATACGTTGACTGAAGCTTAGTTTTTGAGACATGAAGGAACTAAACTTATATTTATCACTCTGGAAAATCTCTTTAAAAGAATAAAATTTTGAGTACTATAAGAGTCGTCACTAATGAGTCATACAATTACATGCTGTGATTAGTCTGCTATCCCCATCTATTCATTTTTTAAACATTAACATTAATACGATAACAAAGACATACAAATAAAAAAAATCTATTGGACTTTATTAAATAAGAATTACTCTTATTATCGAAATAGAAATCAAATATTTCAATCAAATATCTCAATCATATACGATTGTAAAATAAAAACTTTAAGACTAAAAATATTTACTTAGTACGATTTTTTTTAGATTGTGGCATAACTTCTATCATAGAAGTATTCGCAACAAGATGTTACAGCAGACTTAGCGACAGTCGCTGCTGCGTAAACGCGTGTCTCGCATGTTTTCTTTTTAATGTAATCTCGATTATTTTATTTATCCCTATAGTCGATTCCGGTCTCCTCTAATATTTAAAAAAAAAATTAGTTACTCACCGTATAGATTCTCTATTGACATCCGATATTTCCCCAAATTTGATCCTTCTCTTCTTCTCGGATTGTTGGAGATGTCACACATAACGTTCACCTGAAAACGTAATTAATTACAATCAAAATATGCAAACTTAAATGCAATAACTACGTGACATTGAAGATTCGCGACATTAATTTTTAGAGGGCGGTAGTCTATTTAAAAAAGCTTACAGCTTTTCCTGATAAGATTTGTTAGAATTCATTATTTTTCACTGTGTTTCTTGCCTCAAAATACGACACTATTTCAATGCTATTATAAAGGCTTTTCTGTTAAAAGTGAACTATTCGGAATTGATGGTGGGTCTATTGAATCCAATCAATTATATTCTTTATATATTACGCTAAAATTAAATACTAAAATTAAATATAAATTTAAACTATATTGTTATTAAAATAAACTTAATATTTAAAAACATTCTTTTTTAACGAGTTACGTCATTTTGATTCCTTGAAATTAATCAATGCGTTTCACAGATCCAACATTAATAACTGCAGTGTTATAATTATAAATTTTAGCGTCAACTGCGGAGAGTTAATAATAGTACGTTTTCTTTTACTGAATTACTCACTATCCGGAGTTTCGCTTATCATTTTGCACTATCGATTTAAAATGATTGATATGCTTATGTTTAACACGACAGTCAATTAATCACACAATTATTAATTATTCGTAAGAAATGATCATGTTTTAAAAAATAATAAGACAACAGACACGCAAAGAGAACATCTAACTGCTCGAATTTCAAGATGCGATTGATAACACGACGATCTTGACATCACTACACACACGCACACACAAAACCGCGCGCGCAGAGAGAGAGAGAGAGAGAGAGAGAGAGAGAGAGAGAGAGTGTACAAAAAACAAAAACTATTAGATGTCTATATTTTTACCGGAATATTTCAACTGTAAGATAAATGATAAATATGTTTTGCGTTTCTAATATTTTTAGTTAAAAATTGAAAAATGTTCAATGTATCGACTTTTCATTACTTGAATTATTTCCAGCGATTTGTGTATTACTCCGCACTTCTAATATAAAATACGATAAATGAACTACATGTAATAGCAAGATCATATTACAGTCGGCCGATTGTTGTCGTTTATAGAAAATAATTAAAATTGTGTCATACCCATGTGTGTAATTACATTGCCAAGGATTTTACATGAAATAAACGAAAATTGTCTGTATCTTTGCCCTAAATCATAAAAAAATTAATTAAAGATGCGATATGAAATTAAGAACGAAATAATTATCTTCCGTAAGTATTACGAAATGATAATTTGATAATTTGTAATTCTCTCTCTTATTCCCTATCGTATTTTAACTTCCGACATCGCACGAAATAATATCTCGTATATAGGTATACAGAGTAAAGACTATAACAACATATGTTTAAAGAGAGATTCCTGAAATTATTTTGAGAAAATCCTAATATCGAGGCTATAATAATTTTTTAATATAATAAACATCAATAATAGAAAAATAAATAATTTTATCTTCGCATACATAATCTTTAAAGCAACAATTAATTTTTTATAGCATTTTGCATTGTATCACACATGAAAATTTTAAGTAATATGATTCGTTAATTTTAAATGCTTATAATTCAAAAATTACATTCCAACATTTTGGCATTAGAATTTTCATCTTAAAATTATCTCAGGAATCTATCCAAAAACGTTGCCTTTAAGGGATACCCTGTATACTTGAATAATATCTCAATCAATCAATACGCTTATGGTATGTTAATCGATTGTGCGAACTTGTAGTTGCTAATTGTCCATAAGGAATAATCGCGTTTCAGTACCTATCGTAACGTTTCGAGAGCTAATGCGACGGAACACAGAGCGTCTTACGATACTAACCGCTCATTGGAATCTAGAACACACGAATGGTCAGATAGTGCGACTGATGTATACAGAACACTACGCCGCGCGCAATGAAAACAAAGGTCCAGCGTCGCCTGTCAAATATCAAAATATTTAATGTTACTAACGTAAATGCTGAATATTTTGGATTCTAGCAATTTTAATTAATGTGGATAGAGGAGCTATTATGAAATATAAAATTAAGCATTTATTTGAAGAATAAAATTTACCTCATTTTAGTCGAAAAGGTATTTTTATAACATAAAATTGTGTGATTTTGTGAAAAAAGAAAAAATAAAATTAAAAATCGTGGAGCATAGAGAGAGAGAGAGAGAGAGAGAGAGAGAGAGAGAGAGCGACTCATTCTCTTTCTTTTTTGGTTCATTAAAATTTATAATATTTCACTCTTTTTTTCAGGATGCAAAAATTCTTCAAAAAATGTAATAATAATAAATTATTAATTTATTTATACATTTTTCAATCACAAAACAAAGAAAAACTTTATATATTCTTCACAAATTCAGATTTTAAATTAAATTTCATTTTAACAATTCTTTTCAAGCAATAATTAATTAATCGCTTCAATTACGAAAAGAAATAAAATAATTTATGTACAACTTGTTACTTAATTTATTAATAAATAATTCTCATTAAAATTAAATTAAATTAAATATATTAATTGCAGTGTATATTATATCTGTACATAATAAATATACAAAGTCAACAAAGCGATAAAAATCGACATTATTTTATATAAATTAATAGTAAATATGTAAATGTATAATTAATGTAATGTAATAATTTGAACATGGAAATTAGATTAGAAATTAACATATAAGCACGGTTATCTTAAATTTTATCGTTAGTCAATATAAATCACTTACACTTCAAAGAACTATTACGCTCATTTTCATATTAAAATTTTTTACTCTAATCTCTAATTAATCTCTAAAATTATTATAGCTAGAATTATTGATTAGAAGGTAACTTAAATCAGTTAAAGTAATGCTCGGCAGATTCTCCGCAAATATATATATTCTTTTTTTTTTGTAATATTTTGTGACATATATTCATACCCTCATTTCGCTAAGTCCAACCAGGAAGACAAGCTTTTAGCCAAACGTGCGAGATTAGCGTCACTTTTAGAGCACGTTCGTGCTGGCGTGACTTATTTTCGGCTTTGAATTTTCGTTCCTCGCGAGTGACGCGCGTTTTAATCGTTGGCCGATCGCGGCGAGCAATCTTCGTGGATCGTGGGTTGTTTGTCAAGCAAAATTCTCGTCATGACGCTCGCACGCGCATTTCACCTATCTACCACTTCCTCGGTTATCTTAACTCCGCCGCCAAAGAAAACCGCTGTGTTGCGGTAATGTTTATCGAACATGATTTCGGCGGGTTCGCGAGGATTAAACGCAAGCTGGATTGCTTTAATGAACCCAAACGTGCCAACTGAACCGAATTTGCACCGTTACCGGGCAAAGGCACGGGCGTTACGGTAAATGAAAATTTAATCTACAGATCGATCCTGCCAATAGCATTTTGCGAAGTAATACATCCATCAGTCATTAATTTATAATGACTTTCACTACTGCTGCTACCATTACAGTATACGAAAGCCTCAATGCATATGCTAATGTTATTAGTCAATAACGTTCCTTTTCTTTCTTTTCAGGTGAGTCAATATGTCACGAAGCTACTTCATATTTATGGTACCTGAAAACGATTGGTAAGAGCAATACAAAATAATGCCCATCGGTTGTGTATTTTTTTCGCGAGATTTTGAAAGAAAGATTTTGCGCGTTTATCTTGTAATTCGTGATCGCAACGATCCTTGAGAATACAATGAAAACAGGAATTATGATGTTTGAGTTTCAAGTTTAATAAGCTAATAAACTGTTTCGTGAAGTGTGTGTGTGTGTGTGTGTGTGTGTGTGTGTGTGTGTGTGTGTGTGTGTGTGTGTGTG
>NW_017259356.1:657353-678201 GCF_001594045.1 Atta colombica
GTACATATAATCGCGTTATAAGAACAGACTCTTTCAAAGATACGAGGAAAGTTTAAAAGTTGGTGAACGTCGCGTATAACTCGCAATATTTTTCATTCTGTTTACGGCAGTAGAGTTGTCAGGCATAATGGCGTAATCGTTTGTCAAAGTCGAACGGGGGTCTCTTCGCTCTCGTGAAACATAAATCCCGTGATTTACAAAAGTGACACGTAATACGGACGGAGGAAATGGCGATTTATGCATAATCCGGAACGCAATTTTCCGTACATCAACGAAAACTTATCCTGTTCCCCGGTTTTCTCCGAGTGAGAGTAGATGCACAAGTAGAATACTGCGGTGTTCTCTTCAAAGAAGAGTGGATACAATCGTGATTTTAGCAAGGTCCACGAGGCAACATAATAAAAGTCTTATTCCAGCAGAATAAGAATCCGCCTTTATCTTATTGCATTCGACGACATTTCATTACTCGGCGACTCGGTACGACGGCGTTGCGGGGCGTACGACAAATAAATGCGAATTATTCTGATACCGGATGGGACTCTCTGCTACGCTGAGGGGTTGGCTGGTGCAAAGAAGGCTGAATAGGAACGTAGGTAGCGTAGATCGGCTCGAGAATGAGAACGACTGACTGCAAGGGATGGTTTGTAGCCCAGGGGTATGTTCGCAAAATGAAGGTGGAGCGAAGAGGGTCACGAGTGGGGGAGGGTGAGAAGGAAGATACGGAGACGATAACTCGATCGGACATCCCGAGGCGGACGATGCGATGCAATAGTTTGTATCCGGTGGAGGGTGAGCCACCTCCAATCTTGGCCACGAAGCGCCGCCGCTTAAACAGCCACGACAGAAGCCATTACTTACTCCCACGTAGCCTGTAGTGGTGCGGAAGAAGAGTACCTACTTGAATTATTTTCACTGATTTAGACGCTTCAATCGTATTCACTGTCTTTGACTGATATGTGTTTTTTATATGTATCTCTTTCGAAATGAGTACAATCGAAAGATCACAAATACTGCATTCAGAAATTTCACTTAGATGCACTTATATATTTTATATTTTATTCTTATTTAACATTCAGAGAGCAACAAGAAGTATCCAGTTTTTGTTCGTATTACTGCATTAAAACTCTCTTTCTTGCTTTCGCCAAATTAAACATATACTTATCTCTTTTTAAGTAAATTCCAAAGTGTATAAGTAAATGTGAATTAGCCTTATCAATTTAGCCACAGAAAACAGACCTAAGGATAAAATGATACCTGAATATATCCGAGTAAAATTTCTAAATGTGGTCAAAACTGTCATTTTTCAGCGTAACGCACGCTGATGGAAGCAATTAAAGTCGCTCGTTCATTTACTGCCTAATAATAATGAATTCGCAAGGATCGATCGCGTTTAGCTTAGCAGGCTGCTAAGACGTTTCGACGTTATAGTTATCGCGGTGGCTGCAACGACGCGGGGGACGTGGACATTTAACATTCAACGTGTATGATTAGGCAGTCTGGCGGCGCACAGCGGCCGGGAGAGCGGGTGGAAACTTCGGGATGAATTATGTAAGGCAAAGTACTTCATTCGTCTTGCTCTTGTTATTTGGTGGGTGTAGTTAAACTCCGCGTATTACCGCGTCTGAAATATCGCCCGTAATTTTTAAGGCGAACGTGCCACCGACTATACCCTATTCCCTTTCCGCCAGTTGTTATTCCGTCGCCTCCGTTTGTAAAACGTACCGACGTCGCCGCCGGTACGATGTCACTTCCCCGAATGATTGAAATTTCATGGAGAACGTCTGTGCGTGTCTCGTAACAAACCACTAAGGAACAGTGCTAAAATATTAGGCTTTTGAATCATCAATCAGTTATTTCCATGAATTGATTCAAAGATCGATCTTGAAAAATTTGCATGATAATCGAGTATCTAACTTTTATTATATTTAAAATATCACCTATAATACATTCCCATCAATTAACAATAACATAACTGATCGTTATAATTTTCCACTCAAGAAATAATTATAATATAACATTATATTGTAAAGTGGAAAATTATACACTTAAAAAAATATACTACATTTTAATAGATATTTATTTGAGTATTAACTAAAAATTTACTCTTACAGTAAATAAATATTTACTTCATAAAAAATGATACTTAAATCAAATTAATAGTTCTTGTACCAAATAAATATACGTTAACATTTAGTAAATGTTTATTGGTACTGTTCAAACAAATATTTATTAAAATTTAGTAATTTATTTTTCAATGTAACTGACAGTTACGTTACTGTTAGTTGATGTTTGTTGAATTTTGTCATACTTAATCATACTTAATCCTTTAATCATACTTAATCCTTTAATCATACTTAATCCTCATACTTAAAATGTTATTTCTCATTTCGCTTGAATAACGTCTGATAGAGGTCCAGTAAATTTCTGCTGAAATAGACTGTGCACACCAAAGTTCCGGACAAGTCGTTAACTATTCTAACCTCAAGATTGAAATCGGAGAGCTTTCGCCTACTTATCGTGAATACTAATCTTTTCGTATACACAGAAGATTATCACACAAAGCAGGTTCAAGTATATTCAGGCACGAATATATTCGTAGGTGAGTTTGTACAAGACCGGATGAAGATTGACAGCTGTGTTGGTTGACACATATGAGCTTTCTTCCATTTTAGCGATACACGATAAAACGTTTATGAGAAGATATATGTAAGAGGAAACTACTGCTTGCTGAGACAGGAGAGAGAAACGAGGGAGAAACGAGAGTAACGGAGTAGCGTCGGAACCGTGCAGAATCAACGAGAAACAGATTTGTCGCGAAGGAGGGAGAGCTGCATGTATAGAGGTAAATTGCCAATGTAAGCCGCTCATCCGGCAAACATTACACAAGCTTACTGGACCGCGTCTCAGCTGGACTGTACCTAGAAATTTGCTCGTTGAACACGCAGTGGGTATATGTAGTATACAACAGGTAACTGCTTGTTGTACCCCTGTGCATCCTTGGATAACTCTATTCGTGAGACCTCCGCTCTGAGAGACCTCCGACCTGTCTTAAACCACGGCAAAGCGGATGTGTTTCCAGCGAAAGACGACGTAGTGTAAAGCCGCTGTGAGATACCATAGAACCGAACAGTAACCGCTCAACCGTGCTTGGATGACTACGGGTTTTCACGCTAAATAAGGAAACTGGTGCTGTGGCACGATACACGTGGTTCTCTTGGCAGGATGCTGATAATAAAAGACGTGGATGTATCGTATGATGTACGACAGAATAACGTCAGTCAGTAATATATATATTGTGCGCCTCTAATTTCAAAATATATAAATGAGAAAGTAAAAAAATATGATACCGTTTCGTATCTTATTTTTAAAGAGTAAATAAAATAAAATAAATATAAAGGAAATAAATATAATGGACCATATACGTTCCCTAATAAGCTTTGCGATTTTTTTATATTTTCTTGCTAAGTCTAAAATTGAAATTTAATGGTCACATTCAAAAGAGAAAAAATTTTTGAATATTAATAAAAAAATATGTGATATTTTTAAATATTTATATAGGTGCGGCGCTGTAAAAATTAAAAAAAGTAATATCCGCGCATTCTAGATACATATGTACTCAATATGACTTATAAGTATAAGTTAGTCCTCTTTTTTTCGTCAAAAAAGCGTTAGAAAAAATAAAAAATGAAGTCCAATATTATTTTTATAAGAATATTAACATATAATACTCATATATTTATTATATTAATGTATAAAAATACTATACGAAGAACTATTTTCCAGACAATGAACATCTATTTATTTACTTATTTATTTTCATAACATTTAGCAGGCGAATTAAAATCCATAATAAATCCATGCTCTAGAATAACAAAACTACTAAAAAAAAGATTACGATAAATGTGTGTACACTCATATGATCTAATTATTATTAATCATATTAATTTTATCTTACAAAAAACTTTCTCTCTTTGATTATAAACATTGTGATAAAAATATAAACTAAATATGTAGTGTTGTAAAGTATGAATATAGAGTTACAATAAACATGAATACTCAAATTTATAACCATCTTTTGATAGTTATAGGAAACAATTACTTATTATGAAATATTATTACATCTCAACCACGATATTCTGTATTTCGCTTTACTGATGATAACAAAATGGACAAATTGAGTAATAAACTGTTGCAATCGAGTCACAACTTGCAGGAGCTACTACTGTTGAATTAATAGTGTAATTACTCACAAGTGTTTTGAGTACACGCTCATTTTGGACCCAGTTATCTTAATATCACGAAAATTACATAATAAATGATATATAAAATGTAAGAGACAGATCTTTAATATATTTTTAAACTAGAAATTCTAGAAACTTTGGAAATTGGTATGTCCGGCTTCCTCTTGCATAACCATGTTCTATTCGGAGAAACAACCGCAGCGGGCTTGAAAGTCGCATCGGGCGAAGCATTCCGTTTACATCAGCCTAAAAGGTTTCGCCCGGTGGAATAATTAGGAAAGCCGCGACGAAGATTTAGGTAGACATTTAGGTGCCGGTGAGATGGCGACGATTTAAAGCGCGACGGCAGCAGCGGCGTGGCGGCGGGCGACGCGTCACGCGGACGTCGAGACGCTGCAAACGCCGGTTAATCGTCTTGGTTATACGCCCGGCATACCCGGGCGGTAGAAAGCGCGGATTTAATTAAAACTAGTAGCCCACGGCGAACATATTTTCCGAGAGAGGATACGCCCTCCTCGTACTCCTCGTTACACGGGCGGAGAGAGAACTCGGTGGGCGTTTCGGTTCCGGCATTCCGCGCAATGCCGCCGGCCTTTTTCCGCCGAGGAGATGAGAAAATGTACAAAGTGCATCCAAATTCAGAACACGGTAATACGATGAATGGAATCTCTGCGCGGGCAAGCGTAGGTTCGACGCTCCGCTGCGACGCGGTGATAAATTATTTATTAAATGCGCGAGACAACAAAACGGATTGTGTTATGTATTAACGAAAAAAATATGCATTCATTTTGGCGATAGACGCTTCTGTGATTCGCCCACCGACTCATACAATTCGTTGTTACAAGAGTATAATTGCTGTATAGAATATAATATGGAGACTACATAGTGATAATTAGGACCAGTCTGAATGCTCGCAATTCAGGTAATAATGCTATTGATTGAGAAGAACCATTACGCATGTATCTCGCGTGTAGTTATTAATGTACGATAAATGCACCCGGATACAAGCATCTACGTGTATTAATTAGTTCCCGTGTAATCACAAATGTACACACGCTTATTCATCCATTCAGTCTACAAAACCTATACACCTCTATTGATCCGTCGGTTACACGAAACCGATGAGTATTCTTCCTCGTCCATCGTGCCGTTCCGATTCAACGCTATCGCGCGATTGGATGGACTACTCGCCAAAGTTCCACACAAAGCGCCGATATTCCTCGCCATTAAGTGGACGACAATTAAATAGATGAGAGAGAGAGAGAGAGAGAGAGAGAGAGAGAGAGAGATTGCGCGTACGATCGATGCTGTAATTCGTGTCGGCCATTTTAACGGATAAACCATCTTGGCATATTGCGTATCTCTGCGTCGACGAATTAGCAGGTACATCCCGTGACCTTCCCGTAAACGTTTTATCGTCGTCACGTCGAAATGGATGCACGCGCAATCAAGAACTTGCACACGCTGCTCGACAGAGTCTCACGTAAATGACAATTTACAACGTAAAACCCCTCGCCTGAGGCTTCAACCGTTCCGGAACGGATATTGTCCTCTGGGAAGTTTGAAGGAGAGTACGAACGCGTAGAGGCATCCTCGAGATGCGCTGATACGTCCGATCGCCGTGAAACGTAAGCCGTACTGCGCGACATAAAAGTAAGATCCACCTAGCATCGACGTCGTGACGGCACGTAACGCATGAAATCGCTGAGAAAGAGCGACATAAACGCGTTTGGTCGCGCCGTTTATCGCTTCGTTCCGCGAGGCGTGGATGACGCGCATCGACGCAATTGCGTGGTCCATGGGCGTGATAGAACAACGAGGAGCACGGTAATAACAGTAAGAATAACGCGATACGCAAGCGGTAACATAGGAGATACAAATATACGATCGATTACAAACCTAGCCCGGTAATTCAATTCTAATGCAGATGCAGGATCGTCGCTCATCGTCGATTTTATGTACGTTTGGGATAGATTAAGCAGGCGGTTTACGATCTCTCGAATCGGACCTTCGGATCGTCTAACAGTCTAACCCGCTGATAAATAATTTACAGGTCGGATCGAATGACGAAGATTAAATGGGTTTTAGTGTTCGAATGTAAATGAAATCCGACGTGATAGCCGGTGCATGATTTAAAGCAGTGAACTAAGAACGTTGGAAGATTCGAAGGATACTTCGAATGATCGAAGAGTTTTATCAAGACACAATAGAAGCTATGCGGAAGTTCAAAAAACAGAAGTAGAGTTTTATCTGATTCGAGATTTGCTGCGCAATGATCATCTAATATCTAATCTCTTTTTATGATAATACAGAAAAATTTTGACAATTGTTCTTTTCGTTGTCGCACAGCAATGCCATTTCACTTGAATCGCGACTCGAATAAATATTATTCGTATTCTTCAGATTTTATTGCTGTTGCTCAAATGCATTCTAGAAAATCGAACACCAACGCAAAGAATAATTTTCTGAATTGGGTCAGAATCAAGAACGCTTTGCGTATTGATTATTATGAAGAACATTTCATAAATATTTTTATGATATACCCCCTGAACAGGAAAGAAATTCAATGCTGTAATGTATAAAATGGATCAGAGATTTCCGTCTATAATGGAGCTGCAATATCAATTAAAATAATAATACTTTTTTTTTATTGAAATCTTTCCAAAAGGAGCGGAAGGAAAATCATATTTGTTTGCTTACGCATATTCAAATGTCAGAAGAAATGAACTCACGGTGGTGAGGACTCCGAAGCGTCCTGTATAATTTTCAACTTTGTATATTTAAATTCGAACGTTGTTACCGTGAAAACGACGAAAGCCCGCCGGTACACCACGAGTTTTTCGCAGAATGTTTTTGCGCGATATTCTCTCGCGATGCGATTAAAATCACTGCCTTTGTACGAGCAGAGCGTGCGCACTTATACAAATCGAACGTAACACACCAACGCAGATATACCATCGCGACTCTAATGCCGGGTAGCGCAACGTATTTCCATGACGAGACTGTACGCCGCCTCCGGTACTTTCCGTCCCGACAGATCAATTTCCATCGCGATATCCCTGTGCCTGCCTCTCGACGAAGACCCGCAGGCCGGACAATCGAAAACCTGGCCCGAGGGTGTACGCGGATTTCTCGTTTCACGGCGCCGCCTGCGTCGGCGACGCTGCCGTGTTTTCGGTGTCCCCGCGGATGTCGGCACGTCTGTTTGTCCACTTCGGTCTCTACGGCCTCCGAGATATCCCGACCCTACCCCTTTTCCACCAGCCACCCTCACATCTCTCGCACGATCGTGCACGTATACATATACGACTGAGTATCGCGCGCGCGCGCGCGCGCGTGTGTGTGTGTGTGTGTGTACGTGTATGTTGTGTATATATGTACATCTCTATCTATATGCACGAAGGTATACGCCTCCGCCTCCGTGAGAGACCGTCCCTCCGGTGTCAGTTGCGCGTGTTTGCTATGCTCGCCCAGGCATGTTTCCAACTAAACTAACCCCGCCACGCCTCGTCGCATCGACGACGCCGCTGCGACGAGGCGCGCCGCCCCGAATCGAGTCGTTCTCGAGACCTGCGGATACCCGCGCTATAACGACGCGGACGAGTCCGTTCGTCCATCGGATAAAATTAAGGAAATTTGTGTGCTCGCTGAGGGAAGAAGTGGAACGGCGGCCATTGGCTAACGTAAATTTCTTTACTAATTGCAATGGATGTTGAAAGTAACATAAATCAACAAATTGTGTTCGTTCATGTCGAACATGATTGAAGAAATCTCAGAAATCGTTCCGTCGTTGGTACAGCGAGATCCTACTGAAGACAAGGAGCGATAACTCCGGTGATCTCCCCAACTGACGACGGGGTTAACCGAGCGTCGCTCGGCAGCCTTCGAGCTTGCTTTTACATTTGCATTCGACCGTCCGTCCGGTCGGTCCTTTGCGTGCTTAATTCGAGCAGAAAGTAGTCGAGCGAACCCGTAGTGTACAGGGACTCATAATTTCTGCTCGACGGCGCCTTCAAAGACGTGGAGAAACGTAATAACGTGGGGAAAGAGGGAGGGAAAGGGCGAGAGAAAGAGAGACAGAGAGATAGAAAAACGGAGGAGAAAGGGAAGAGCGTGCTGGAGAAAGAGCCATCGAGAGAAAGAGGGAAATGAGAGTCAGAGCGAGACAGGGGCAGATACGGAGAAATGGTTGAAATCGTGACCAAACCGCCGCTTTGATATACTTTATATAGTCCCTGTTCCAGAGGAAAGAGAGGTCGAGACCACTTTGATTACCAGATGATATACTGAAAGTCCGCGACGAAATGGTGATCCGCCCAAGCAAGTCGAGGATGTGCCCAATCACAAAGATTTCTATGAGGAGTCTTATGCATCAGCATACTTGTGCACGTTATTTCGTTATTCTTTTCGAAGAAAATGTTAAACATATTTATATTGCAATTAACGTACACACCGAATATAAAAGCGTAATTCATCAAATATTTCTAATTTTATATCACTCATTGACACATTTTTATCTGAATCATCGTAAATTAGATTACTCTTTCATTAATTGTTTCCTGCCGATACCGAGATTTCACGTATAACGTTTGAAATTCTTAAAGAAACACTTCCTTCCTTCCTTTGAAGTGACGGGACGAACTATAATTTCCTTATTTGAACGTTATAAAGCGAACCAGCCGGGATAGAACGCGGAATTCCAATATCGACAACGAACAATATCCGCGCGAACTCCGGCATCGGGAAAGGAGAAGAGAAAGAGAGATGGGGATGGAGAGAAGCGAGAATACAACGGTGAGCTCAATAACTAGGATGAATAATATCGAAGACGTCGCGTAACTATGTATTATATACCGGACACGGCACGAGGGATTAAAAACTGTATTTTTATAACGGGATATTACTTGCTACCAAATCGCCACTAAACGTAATCTCGGCCAAGCCTGCTGCTTAATAAACGAAGTTTCGCAATTGCTTATATATATTTTGTAAATATATATAATCAACCGCGCGGTTTCACCCGACCCGTATTTAATAGTTTGGATGTCAGTTTCCACAAAGTAATCCAGATGAACCGCAAGAGATTTAGGCCAAGGACATTTTATAAATAACATCAAAATTCATAAATGCGCCACTATTCCGCGATGAGTCCAATTTACAGATGCAAGTAATTAATGTAAAAATTATCTTGTTCATTAATTTATTTATATCTGAAGTAGATAACAAGACAAATCTATTTAGCATGACCGAATCAGCGAGTTCTCAGGCACTCTTGAATGCGAATATCGAAACGTCGCGAAGTTTAGCGGAAATTCCGAAAACATCGGATTCCACTTGAAATGTTATCAAGTATTCGAGGCGATTTTGCAGATGACGATATCATAGATTCGAATCCGCAGTTTGATCGTCCGTCGTCGGTTAATTTTTCAAATTATTCGGAATAAACCTGTAACTGCTCGAAGTAGAAACCCCAGAGTGATAGCCGTAGTGTGATTGTCGATGCAAATACATGCTCTCTCTCTCTCTCTCTCTCTCTCTCTCTCTCTCTCTCTCTCCCCCCCTCCTCCCTCACTTCCGTTTCAACCTCCAGATTCCCCCCTCCCCCCCTCTCTTTCGGTCGATCTATAGTCTGATTCCGTTGCTTGTCGAGGGAGGAAGAGAGAAGAGATAAAGCTTTCTGCGGCCTGCACCCCCTTCCCCCCCCCCCCATGAATAATGCAGACCCGATGTAATTGATCGCCCAATCGGAATGGCCTTTTATTTACTTTCCTCCGTTCCTAACCGTCCGTTCATTCCTTCGCTCCCTTCGAAAGTTATTTGACATCGCTTACGAGTGCGGAATGCGTTTCGCTCTTCCCTCCGTCGCACGTCCGTCTTCCCATCATCCGTCGATGTCGAATGCCACCGCCGTGCGATGATGACATTAAATGCAATCGGTATCGCGTCGTACCGCTGTCCCCAGATATCCGATTTACAAGTAACATTACGAGAAACTTACATGACAGCAATCGCATGGCGCAATCTCGCAAACGTGCTTGTTCCGTCGTAGCTGCCTCGAATTTCGCTATGATGACATGGCTACGTACGCATGGTAAATGCGCCCTCGTTCCGAAATAACTATGGCACGTAGCTAACCATAGAAGTCATTTGTATGTCTTTACCCTGTAACTTCGCGACAATTATGCCTGCATCCTGTAACATTACAGAGCACGGCGCTTCGTAGAAGATTTGTGGTTTCCGAATAATAATTCCCTCGCGACTAATTCGTGACGACTCTATCGCGCATCATATATGATTGGTTTTGAATCGAGTCCAAGTGTCGAAATAAATCAATCGTACAGGGCAGTCATACACTCCCGCCTTGGGAAATATCTTTTTGATTCAGGCGGTTCTGACACGACATTGGACATCGCCGTTGCCTTTGGGCACCGGAAACTTTGATACTCACGTATTCGCAAGCACCTAGATATTGCTTACTCCCCACGTTTCGTCCTTTTCCCTTCACTTCACTTGAACTTCGTTGCCCAAGATCGAGACATGAGCAAAGGGAGAGACTGCGTATATCAGTATAGCTTGAAATCCCGTTGGGGTTTGGGCGACCCAATTCAGTTCGGTAGGAACGAATAGCAGGGAGGCACACGAATTGGATAGGAAAATGTGTGGGTGAGGGCGAGATAGGCGGAAAAGAGAGGATGGCTATGTTAAAAAGAGTGAGAGAGAAAGGCAGAAAGAGAAAAAGAGGACAAACTAAAAGGAAGAGAGTCACGAGGCTACACAGTAAACGTGGGTCATTTCGAATCCCAGGCAAGCCCTTCCCCAGTCCCAAAAGTTTCTTTCCGTCCTCGAGTACTATAACTCGACAAATTCAATCTAATGCCGGTTCGAACCGAATCCCGTTTTATCGAAATTTCAGGCAACATAATTTTCGGCGCTTTACGAATGGAAAAGGATGAACCAAGTTAGCATAGGCAGACAGGCTGCAAGCAGTAGACAGGCAAGGTGGCAAGCAGCGCATAGGTCGATGTAGGTTGGCACGAAAGGGTGGCTATGAAGGGGTGGTAGCAGCCGCTTCCACAGAGATAATGCAGTTATTTCATGCCCGGGCACCGGTAATTGGCTGCACGTTCGCGGCGGAGGCAGCTAACACCAGCTCTTCGTCCGCTCTCGCTCGCGAGACATTACGACGTTGCCCCGGGCCAATTTCTCAGTCACGAAGTTAATGGCTACTTCTGACGAGAATTATCTATTTTTTTTCCGCCTTTCCCGATTCAGCAAACTCGATAATACACCACGTCGTTGATCGGCATCCCGCCGATGTTTGGTGTTTTGTACGAGCTTGTGACTCTAACGTTATAATTGATAAAAATTTTCGCGAAAACTCATTACCCTGTCGCCTCTCGCGCAACAACATTTTCCAACTTTACCGCTCTAACCTCCCGTTCGCAGTAATTGCGTTTATCGTTGCCTAACTTTTGATTATGTGAAAATGATTCATGGTGTTAATAAGATTTCTATTCGGATGCGCCGAGTTATCCGAATGAGGCTTGCGTAAATTTAACGGTAAATGCGTTCCGCTTCAAATTATCTTCTTCATCTTTACTTACAATCATCTAAAATTTTCCTATCTTCAGACTTCCATTTAATTAAGGATTCTGAAACTGATTGCTACAACCACCAAAGTCAATCTTCTCATATTATGACAGAAATTCTATTAAGAGAAATATTATTTAGATATTACTTCTATAAAAAAATTTTTCGTAAACGATAAAAGTGATATATAAATAATATTTCCCTCTAGAGATCGAAGATTATATAAATTTACTGACAGTTTAATATTTTTACTAATTTACTACAAAAATCTAATTTTAAAATTTAATTATAAAAATTTAATGGTTATAAAAAAACGCTTAGTAAAATTCTGTATGTCTCTCTTATCAAATGTTATATTTCAATAGCTTTTATTACATTTTAATAACTGAAAAATATTTAATAATGCAGACAGGGAGACCAATAAATGCGAGACCAACTGTTAACACAGTTAAGCGGTAAAATTTGTTTTTTTTTTGTACACGCGAATTGTGGAAAAACACACTTCAACGCCGCTTTATTTGCGGTGCTATATCGGTTGATGTATGCGCGCCGTGAGAACGGCAACGAAATTTATAGTCGACGCGCACTTACAGAATGGCAGTACGTCGACGCGGTACAAAGTTGGCCTCTTTCCGCGAAGTCGTCGATGTCTCAAGCTACCCTTTAGCGATTGTCTCGTCCGAGAGGCCATTACCTCGGATAACAAATGCTAAGTGTTTCCCCCGATATCCAAGATACTTCGGGAAAATTGAAGCAAAGTAACATTGCACGTTCTCAATATGCGACTCACAAGCATGTGTTTATGCGAACAGGGAGTAAAAGCGCGTATCAAACGGCAAACTTTTTTCCTCTCGAATACTAGCTTTAAACTGTTCTTATATCAGACTCGTAAATAAGCGATGCCAATTTGTATTTACAAATTTTTATATGGAAAGAACGGTTTTGCTGAAGTATCTAAAAATTCAGCTAGATACAGAACTGAAAATAATTTTATTAAACTGTCAATATAATTATGTAGGAAACTGATTGCTAGAATACCAAAATTTTTTGCAATATTGCTCATCATGCTTGAATTTTTTTACATAAATACTTTGATGATCCTATAAAATTATTTTCAGATCTGTTTCTAGCTAAATTTTCAGATATTTCAGCAAAACCGTTGTTCCTGTGTAGAGCTCTTAGAAATTTAATAACGACACATTTGTGTCTGTAACGATCATTAAACGTTAAATTATTTCCTTTCTTCTTTTTTTTCTTTTTATCAAAGTACTAAAGAATGCTTTCGCAATCAGAAAAGAATATCTGTTTTGTAAAAATTTTTATTTCTCAAATACCACACTTCCATTTAAAATTTATTCTCATTTTTATTCGTGTTACACTATTTCGTCGAAAAAAGAAATCCTTCTCTGCTCTTCTTTTCCCTTTGACCTCTTGCTATTGAGTGAACAATATCCTCCACATAATATGGCTTTAGTGTCTCATGCTTTTACTGTTCGCTCACTAGCCTGATAATGGAGAGTGACAGATCCTTTGATGATGTCTGGGGGAAAAAAGGTGAAGAAAATGTGTATAAGAATAGTACTTTGGTAACTTTCCAGCTGTCGGCAATAACAACGACAATGCTTGCTAGATCCTATCGAAATAGGAGGAAAAAACCAGTAATAATGCAACTCTCCATGATATTTAAAAAGCTATTTTATTGTTAGATCCATTGCGTGCAACGAAATATATTAGTTTAAGTGGTATTGCAAATTCTCTAAGAAGAAATATTTTTGAATGTTCAATTTCTCAGTTCAATGTTCAATTTAATTACATGCATGTATAATTTAATAATACTTTTGCTTTCTACTCATATGTTTCATAATTTAACAAGATTACAAGTGCAACGAAGAGATGAACTTGTTTTCACACGAAACTCGGAGCACGTGCAATATCATTCTCGGCGTGTACGCAACGGAGATGCGGACCCCTGACGGGTATGATGATTTCGATCTTGGTGATGAGAGCAAGGAAGATATGAAAAAAGCGACACAGACACCAATGGTAGACGACGTGGTCGACTTCTGAAGGCCAAGCAAAACGCTCCAAGCACCAAGACGTCGTTCTCCCACGGCATGCAGTTGTACGTAGAAGCATCCGACCCAAAACCATCCCTGGATACACGTACGCTTAAGTAATTTAATTAGAGCAACTCCGGTCTAGAGACGTGACTCCGTCTCTTTGGTCTGAGCTCTCTGTGAGAAAGAGAGGAAGAGAAGGGGGGCAAGAGGACGCTATGATGGATAGAGAAGGTCGCGCAGACGGTCGGGAGATGAGAAGAGAGCGGGACAAGTGTAAGGACGAGGAGAGAGACGACTGACAGAGACGCGGAGAGATATTACGTGCTGAACTTCGCGTGTGTTAGGTGAGAGAAGAGAAGTCCTGGTATAGAAACACCGCGAGCGTCACGATAGCATTGCTCTCGGTTCGTGACCTCGGAGTTTCCCCAAAGGCTCGACGACAACCGTGTCACCCCCTCGCGGCCTGTACGTCGCGACGAGCATGGAATACGTTAAAAGAATGATGAAGAGACCATATTATGCTCGCGAGCGGCAGATCAACGCGTCGCACGATCTTTTAGGTGCATTCGCGTGTTACGCGCAGGTTTGTCACTTCTAACAGGACAGAAATGCAGGGCAGGATATTAATATCATTCGAGAGTTCACATTTCGAAATCGGCTTGTATTATTCTAGTCGGTCACATTCTATCATTTTTCGTGGCAAAATATACAATATATTCTGAATACACCTGATTGAATGCACGATTTTGATTGGTTTCGTGGGTGTCATTTTATTTGACGCACATGAAAAAATATATACGAATGATCTTTCATGAATAAACAACACGACAACGGTTTTAAGTTTCATCGGCCTACTGCAGGTATATTAATTGAAAGTCAATATTAGTGGACGAGTTGCGCAGCGAGTAACGAGTTAGCACGACCAGCGTTATAACGGTGCGGCCTGATTACGTAAATGTTGTCATCCCATCATTAGCTGCTGAGGCCATATGCGGAATATAGACATGAGGACATAAATCGAATCGCGCGCGTGGGCCCGAATCGCGAAAGTGAATTTCGTCGTCACGTGTACTGCCAAATCTCGGGCACGAATCGAATTACGTTCGACAAATCATGATTTAACAAGACTTGCAGATCTATTTCTCGTACGTGAAATGAAAGGTTCAACGCCTCTAAGGAGATCGCGTTCGCGAGGATCGGGTCGACCTTTCTTAGGTCCTTTCTTACGCAAGAAAGTCGTGCTTGGCATTTTCCATGGTACGTGACCACACTCTTTCAACCGTGAAGGATAGAAAATGGACCCGTTCTTACGAGATCTCCCTCTTTCTTTCCCCGTACAGTTAACTGTTTAATATTGCATTGAGTTGGCGCGTATTCTCTTTGGCACTTTTGCGCCACCACTAAGAAAATCCGCGAAAAGTACAATTTAGCCGAAGACCAATTTCACCCTCAGGCGACGGGAAACGTATTCAACGATTTTCGAATTTCAAACCAGACCGCTCTCGGTCTCGCTTCTTACGTAACTCCTCGAAAGCCCAGTCCAATAAACGTCCAATAAAAGCGGGCGCGATTTGAAATAACGATTATATACCTCCTCGGCGATTTTACGAGACCGACATTGCGCCACGTTCCACGGTCGTATCGGTTGTATATACGGTCGGTGGGGATTCACGAGACATACGAACATATATGGACGCGCGATACTTATGGTATTCTTTCTTTTTTTTTCTCCCTCGGTTTCAGCAGCTCCCAACGACGCGATCCATTTTTCTTCGCGGATAGACAAACGCATCTTAGATAACTGGGTGGCAAAGCATATAACGCGAGTGTTGCTCGCATTGCCGGATGATAAATACAATCTCGCGTGCAGTAAACTCGGGCTGCTTTATCGGCAGCCATTTAGACAATGAAGATAGTATTTTTCTCGCGGTTTTATGTTGTATATCAACCTCTTCCCTCCTTACGATGAGACGGACGGCGGTGCAGCTTACGCCGAGATACAGGCACGCTACCAATAACTGATTGTGAGATCTGCCGAGGGAAAAAGGCGAATATGGAGAAGATGAATAGAAACCGAGAAGGCGTAAATGCGTAAGTAAACGAAAATCTGCGGATTTTAGTGATACAAAAAAAAAACGTAATAATTCGTTGTCATAGATACTTAAATCATTCGCTAAAACGTGCTCGCGCTCATCGTTCTCCAAATTAAAATTTGTTGTTGTAAATATAAATTTACCACTGCAAGAATTTACAATTCGTGAATTGTCGCGTTGTCCGCTCGCGAGAAACAACCGGCTCCATTAACGATGAGATGATCTCTCGGGACTACTGTCAATCGATGAATTATCAAATCGCGGTCCCGACGCAAGTTGTAATTCCGTAAACCGGGAACGCGCGTCACAGAATCTCGTGAAAACGCATTTAGCCACATTTGGCATGGCGGTCTCGCGGACGCGACAAAGGGAATTTGCGACACAATTTCCGCGATTGTTACAATCGCGTCCTGCAATTGAAGTACACGATGCTGACAATCGATCGCGCCGATACCGAGTGCTGCGGGTAGCAGCGTAGAATTTCAGAGCGCCGATTCGATACACAACCAAACGATATCGCACATGTTCAATAATAATCATCTAATAATATTTATCGTTATGGTACGTTCCATCACGATCGATGTTCTGACTTATTGTTCTGGAGCGCTTCCAGGCTGGCTGACAGATTGCTATAATGCCACCGAGACCTCGACCGTGATTCCAATTTGGCCGTGAGGCCAATATGCGGTGCCAATAACTTTCTATACCACGATACTTAATATCACATCGGAAAGGAAGAAAAGAGATACATTTTTCACTGTTTCTGTCATGTAAATCATCTTCCCTTTTTGCAAAGCTGCACAACGTATACGGCACGTGATGTACGAGAAATGTGGTTCGTAATCTCGCAACGACAAAATGTCAAATGTCTAGCAGGAACGCGACGGTGCTCTCTTCTACGTTATATTAATGGTATATTTATAGCAAATTATATTCTGAAATTATATTCTGCATTATCAACTTTGCACATTAAACAAAAGCAATAGAAAGTTTATGCTTTATCGTCGATTTATCGTCAGGACCTGACATCGACCTTTGACATCCGCCTCTGGTGAATAAATCGAAATACCGAGCCGTCATCTGGCCATGTCGTACCAATATTGAAATTAAACTACGGCACTTTTAATGTTTCATTAAGGTCAGCCTATTATTTTCTCTCGTGGAACACGATACTATTTATCGCCGGTCGTTTCGAGGGTTAACATTGCATACTTTTTTATTGGTTAATCAAGTTCTCGAATATTTTCAATAAAATTTATGCCATTAAGACGAAGAGATATCCCTGTGGACAAACTCTTAGACTTTTTCTTCTCTTATTACAAGTACGAACTTTCATTCCCGCTGCTTGGATGGCAATTATAAGAGGAACAAAAAATAGATGAAGAAGCGTTATTCCTGGTGTTACGACTTGTCGTGAGTCGAGTTTTACGACTTTATGCTACGTGTTCGTCGAGTCGAGTTCCAATTCGTTGTTTCCGACCCCTTGATCCCTCGGACATCACACGAATCCTACAGTGTTCGCGATCTTCCCAGGTTTCAGGAGAGGATTCACGCTCGGACGTTGATGAGATTGGCTATAAATTTATTTGCTCTTTTAAACGTGATATTGTTTTATTGCTGGATAAAAACGGACAATCTTATGTTTCGTTTCTTGATTCACATTACATCTCCGGAGGATGTCTCTCATGTTATTGAAGGAAGAGACTACGTCCCGAGCATGAATGCAGGTACCACCTATATAAGCACAGTGCACAAAGAAAAAAAAAAACAAATAAAATAAGAGGTCATAAAAGGGCAACATTACAGACTAATCGGGTTTAAGAATTATTATACTAAAATCTAGTTTAACTTATTATTGCTTATGACGTAGAAGTTGAAACTCTTTGAAATTCTAAATTGAGTCCATTTTTTTTTCTTGTTACGCACGCGATGTCGTTCGATATGCTCGGCGTCAGGATATCAGCTTAGTCGATTACCTGGCTGAGCCGAAACGCGCGCGCGAGCCCTACCTTTCTACCGGCAAGGGCGCCGCGAACTTTATAATTGCGTTATTGTTTAGAAGTTTGGATTTTATCGAACTTGTCGAACTAGCGTCGTAGTTGATTACCGGCACTGCGAGTAACCGCCTCCATTAGAGGCGTTTCCCACATCAGGGCGCTTTCTGTGTAAGCAGACTTTTCATCAAACTTAATTATCGTTGACTCGTCGGCAGACTGATCAGCGCCGCTTCGCTCAGGGAGAACGAGGCTAATAGGAATTAAACAAAATTAAATTAACCTTCGCGTTACATACATATGCCGATGGCACTGGCGGCGGTCCGTGCTGCACATGAAACGACGATTATTAATGTTTCACTCAGTCGCGTATATATTACATTGTTAATCAAATAACACAACCAATGCAGAGGCGTATAGAAATTCACAAAGGAGACTACGTTCTATAATATTTAATAAACGTAACAATATGATACGCGTGCGTTCCAAAGTTATTAGTTTCACTGTCACGCTGTATACGTTGCTTTGATCGCATTACAACGGACAATATATTAGATAAAATTACGTCACAGAAACTTTATCACAGTGGTATCCGATATTTAATATGACGCATTACGATAAATTTCCTAGCGTTTGTTGAAATTTCATGTTGGCTGTAATTGTGTGTAAAATATTAAAACCATATTCCTGTACAAAATCCCCATAGAGAAGTACTCTTTGCTATTTTAAATTTTACAACAATTTCTGCATTATAACTGTTATTTAATTAATGACTGATTATATGTCAGTGGTATATGAATCGTCGTTTGTCACGCGCGATTTCCAAAAATCATTATTGTCGTAGCTATCGTATATAACTTGATATAACTCGACGTTCGCTCGACATTATGAACAACTGACAGATTAAAACTAAAGTGGATATCGATTCGATAAATTGCGCCCAACTAATCGTTACCGTTTCAAAAAGCATTATAATCGCCCGCAGGCTCGTCATTTCCTGTCTTTACTTTTATCGGCGATAAATGAAACTTTGTTAATTAGGAATCGTTTAGTAATGCTAGTAACTAATTGGCACCTAGGGCATAAGCCAGACATGAAGCAGCCTCGCTCGAGTTAAACTCTAGCAGATTGTTACTGAAGCGAACAAGCCTCTACGTGTTGAGAAGAGAACATCGCAGATGTGCTTGATCATGCATAGCTTCTTGAAACTTTGCAAGCTACCGTTACTAATTATAAATGTTATCCGACCTTTGTAGGAATTTTTGAGCAAAAATAAAACGTGCGCCATTATGTATTAAATTATGTATAGCTTTTTACTCACAACACGTGACGTATAAAATCTCTGCAAATTAAAAGCGTGCGTAATGATATTACACTTAAATCACGTTCAGCTCGAAATTTATTTTATTTATCGCGCCACGCAGAGATTCACAAAATTGCGTTTCCGTTAATACCGACCGCACGACGTAATAAAACAACGATAGACGCGTACAGTAGCGAACGTGTTAACGTAGAAGTCGTAAAAAACAACGCGGTAGGGGACCAGCTTACGATACCAAAAGGGACATTTTAACGGCACCATAAATTCCCGCGGTCATCTTCCGCCTCGCAGCTCCGGATAAGCGTTCCTGTAAAACACGAATGAGGTAAGCTCGCGTACTCTGTACAAATTAACCCGTTAACCCATTTGCTTTTTGCCTCGACACGAATCACCAGATCTTCCATTCAATTCAAGGTCCCCTAAATTCACCGTGCAAGACCTGCGTGCACGATCACTCGCTCCCATTTGTGTGATAAACTCCTGTCGTACAGCGTTATCGCGTCGTGCACAGTATCTCGTGGCGCAAATTCCATTAAATGTCGCGCGGGTTTTCCGAATTAATCGCCTGGAGATGTAGAAACGACATATAACCACGTGCATCGCTAACGTTTCAATTATCCGTCCTCCGCACACTTGAGTTCTGATCAATTGAGTTAAATCGGCTGATAATTTGCTGATGAGACGCACTGCATGGCTCCTCGGTGAATCGCGAGAATTGAAATTAAGCCGATACGAGGTCCGCGTTATCAAGATTTAAACAAATCCATGGCTCAAGTGACTGATCGCTCGCAACAGGTGGGACATGTTCTCTCCAAGCAGGTGGAGCACTGCCGTCAAGCTGAGCCAGAAGCTTTGGCTCGAGTTAGCGTGCCAAGAACCCGCCCACTTTCGGGCCGCAACCTCAAACTCCTCGTCGAGCAAGCCGATATTGTAATTGCCGGTGCTACCCAAGTGGCCTAAGATTGATGAGGTGGAAGGCAAGTTAGTCGGAGCGTGGCAAATGCGAGCTGACTGTGATCCCGAAACCAGAAAGCGTATTTCGCGTCTTTGCTTAAACCGTTTGTCATCCGGTCTGGCACTTGGGGGCCTCGTAATTTCCTTTCCGCTGCCGAGCTTTTTCCCATCGAATACTTCTGCCATTCGGAAAAACTGCTGACAAATCACTATTAGCTGTTGCGAGTATGCCCAACGCGAGCCGCGCTGATTCCACAGCTTTGTGGTGAACGGCTAACAATAACAGCGATATCACTTTTAATATTATAGCTTTAGATATGCTTATTTCTATACAGACAAGCTTACCCTAATTTGTGTTCCACTTCACATTTCTTTATCTTTCTAGAACGCGGCTTCATATTCAGTATTCGAAACGTCTCGACATACACACGCCAATGATGCTATCAACTGATGGCGACATGATTCTCCATCTCGTGGTAACATCCATCTACCTCTTAAGCGAATCACACATTCGTTTGCGGATATGGAAAATTCACAGTGCTCTCTCTCTCTCTCTCTCTCTCTCTCTCTCTCTCTCTCTCTCTCTCTCTCTCTT
>NW_017259356.1:678301-725578 GCF_001594045.1 Atta colombica
CGCCCAAGAACGAAAAGAGGAGGCAAAGACGTGAAACTTTGTCGGTTCCACAATTCCACGGAAGTCGCATCTAACAAACAACTCTTTTCTCCGCTCGCCCTCGCTACTATGTGACCCACCGCCCAACTACCCCCCCACCTCCCCTCTCTCTTGCTCTTTTTCTTTTTCACCCTCACCATCTCTCTCGCTCGTTATCTTCCACGCTCGATTGGACGTTTATTGTTTCAAGTGAGAGAGCGCTCCACGAGCGAAATGTTTTCCCGGTCGTCTCGCGCGTCGTCTAGCCGCTTAAGTACAAACAACCCTAGAAGTCCCGCGGTCCGAAGTTAGGTATACGACTAGCGGGGCAGGAAGTGATTTGGAGAGTCGCCAGGGAGCATCTAGGCCGCACTGAATCATTCCGACCACCCCTTGTTCTCTTCTGTCCCCGCGTATACGCGGCCTCCCCCCGGGGAACGTCGCAAAACTGCGATAAAGAAGTTGCAAATCACCGGCGAGATGGTCGCGCCCGACGCTTCCGTCGTTTCACCAGTCCAGCCGAACTTCTGCGATGATTTCTTTCATCAGGAACTCTATCTCCTCTCTGATACATCGGATTTATTACTACTTCCGTGAATTCTCTTCTACCATCGTAGCGATGAAGCCAAGAAAACATAAATTTTCAATATTTTCAGCATTCAAATTAAATTCGACAATAAAGAATTTTTTACTAAAAAGAAATAAAGTTTAAGAATTTTTGTATATAATATAAGTCATATAGATGTATTCCTAAATTCAATCAGTGATTTAATTTTCCAACAGACAGAATTTCAATCAAGAAATTTGTTACGCTATATTAAGATAATCATTTCCGCGCAATCAAAAACAACAGCTTGCTGTTATGAAACTGTCTGTGAGAACAAGAAGAAAGGACAATAGCAACAAAGATTGCTGCCGAGGGTTGTAAGTTAAAACGGCGACAGAAGGAATCCACGTTAGCTGCCAAGGAAGAAGGCGATAAAGGAATAGCCGGCAATCGTAAACAAACTTTCAGGTTTATCGAGCGAGGCATTGTTGGCTAAAGGCGCTGCAAATATTTGATAGCCGTTGCTCCTTCCACAAAACAGAGGCAGAAGCAAGCACGGGACCAGGGAGAACGCGGCATCTCACCGTCATTCTCCGCTCCTTTCAAACTTTGCTATTCCTACCCTCCCCCCCCCCTAGCCTTCTGCCCCGGATGGCTTCGTCATTCTCTGTTTTCAATGCCCAACCACCACGACAACTCGTCCTTCGCGTTGCATCGTTCAGCTTTGCCCTCTTCCTATTTCAACAACAACAATCGAAATATTCCGGAGCTTCTATCGTCGCTGCTCGCACATCTCGTTTCTGATAAAGATTCGCCTTAAAAATGTTATCATTTATTGACGCCGTATGACGTCACCATTGTGAGCACGTTCTCGCACTCGCCACCACTCTTCGAGGAAGGAAGCTCAGATAAAGACTTTCATAGACTATCTTCATCAGTAAAATTTCTAAAATTGTCGTTCCAGAGCATTCCGACAAAAGCAGTTCGCTTATATCACCGCCAGTAAAAAGTACATCCTGATGTGTTAGATATGTAGCTATTTGAATAATTTCGAGCGGTATTCCGGTATTCTTATATTCTTCTTTTTAAGAAACGAGTGAAACGTAACATGTTCATAGAACAACCCTGAAGCAGAATTTTCTACATTGAATGAATCATAAAATCATATTTTACAAGCGAAAAATTTATTACTATGATGTTAACATAGTAGTACACTGATGATGTCAATTGCAGAGCATAAATAAAAAATTATATTAGTAGATATATAATTAAGAGAGTCGTAAGAATTTATCTTATTATTATAACAAATGTAAATGACACTTATAAATGACACAAGGATCACGAGTTCATATCTATTTTTTAACTGATAAAGGAACTTCAATGTTCTCTTTCCTGGTAAAATTATCCAATTGACAGACTTCTTTTTACGATCGTTCTCAAGTACCTATCTCGTTGCGGCTGATCCAAGCGGAAAGTTTCATGGAACAAAAGAAGTCGCGCGAGAGGGACTAGCTGGTAACAGTGTTAGCGGTACAATTTGCAATTAATTGAGTTCGGCAAGTCTGTTTGAACAGTACGGCCAAACAACGAATAATCCCGAACTGTAACTCGGAAAATATCGTATAATGAAAATGTCTGTCGTTATGGTACTTTTGCAATTAATATTCAGTCCGATTGCCGCAGTAGCAAAATGAGCTGGCTAATTGATTCTCTTCGAATAAAAGACTACAGTATGTCCATTATATGCACGTGTATCAAAACGTTGAATAACAGAGGGGATTCTCCCCACATTCCGGGAAGAACAGATGAGAAGGCGGTCACGGTGCGCTTGCGAATACTGTGTATAGTTAATTTTATGTTCGCACAGAGATTGCGCGAGAAAGTAGAGAAGAGAAAGGGAAGACATGATGAAGGCGGAAGGAAGAGACAGAGGGCACAGTAAAGCCAGACTAAAAAATAGAGAGAAAAATGTACCTATATGGATGGAGAAGTGCAAACGAGTAGGAATTTTCAGCGAGCGAAAGTCTCTTCGAAAACGCGCACGGTCCCTGCAGGCCGTTTTCAGCGTCGGGTTAATTATACCACCCCGCGCGAAAGCAGGAAGAGCATAAAAAAAAAGGACCCGACCGGGCAGCACACATTAAACGTGAATTAAACGTCGAGATTTCCGTTTCTCCGCAGCGAGCAAGGGATGACGGTGGCCTAGCTCGGCTCTCTCTCTCTCTCTCTCTCTCTCTCTCTCTCTCTCTCGACTCTTCCACGCCTCTGAGGATTTGACTTTAGTTGCGCGCCAGTGTTCATTCGATTTTAGAATCTTCACGAAAAAAAAAAAGAAATGAATAAAAACTGAGAAAGAAGACGGCGAAGTTTCTAGTGGAAATACGATAATCTATGGTGTCATAATTTTTATCGAGTTAAACTCGTTGAGACTATAGTTAGAGGGAACGATAAGACGGCCGGAACGCAAAATTACCTTTTTATCTTGCTTTAAGTTATTTTCTTAAAAATAGTACAAAAGTCTAAATTATATTATGCATGTACTTCTAATAGCAATACTTATAATCTGCTGCCGGCACGCGCAACAAAGGGAGCTAATCGCAGAAAATGTTTAATCTCACATCCCACGATTAGCTTGTGAATTAATACTCCTTTGAGAACTCGTCTTGCCCCGAACTCAGTAGCAGTAACCCCAACCAGGTTCCAAGGAAACCTTACCACCGTCACGGACTGACGGACTGGATTGAAGAGGGTGAGAGCGGTAATGAAAGGAAAGGGGGAAGAAGGAAGGGAATGATGGTGGCATAGCGTTTAATTTTAATTGCGGTTCTCTCCGAGAATCCTTAGGAAAGACCCTTTGCTCTCGGGATCACGAACTTGACCGCTCGTGTATCGCTTATGCAACGTCATAATTTATCCGTTCGTGTTCTCTTGTACCTTGGATACCGTTACGTAGCCTTGGTTACGTATCACTCGCTATATATTTGACCGATGTTAATTGGAATTATCTTAAAATTACGAACAACCAATTCTAGTATTGCGTTATAATTCATTTTCCAGTTTCACTTAACTTCTTAAAATTATTTCAAATCATTTTCCAGTTTCACTTAACTTCTTAAAATTATTTCAAATCACTTCAGTTTATGAATACGAAAATAAGAAACAATATCATATTTTTCATAGTTCACTCGTTCGACATGAATTTTATCGTTAATAATTTCCAAAAGACATGTTTTCGTGTTCTATAAAAGATCTTTCAGTTGAAGGAGAAACGGCGTCACATCGAGTCTAAGATACGCTCAGAAACAATCGCACGTAGTCCTTACTTTCCAGACAACGTAAGTGCCACCCGATATCGAGAGAATGGGCGTGCATCTGAGGAAAATGGAGCACGGCAAAAACGAGGGGATAAAATAATTGAGGCACGGTGAAACAAGGGCTGCCTGGGCTAGACTGCCTTTTGCCTTCGTTCGATCAAAATTCCCACCTTGAAAGAAAGACGAAAACGGGAAGTCTGAAACCATGCGTCTGATAATGAGGAATCCGTGGATCGTTGTTCTCTTTGCTTAAAATAGGATCGTCTGGGCTTTCAAAAGTGATGGGACAAAAAAAAGGAAAGAAATTGAGAAATACTTCGTAGATAAAGAAATAAATCTAGCAAAATCGTTATCATTGTATAACTGCTATAACTTACTAATTAAGCAAACACAATCTCATGTCATGAAGCAATTTAACACGTTCCGTTAAATCAGTTTGGAATTAAATTTAATGTTATATTTACTTTTGCTTTTTCCTCCAAATGTTTCAATATTCAAAGACTTTCTATCATTTATTCTATTATCTACAAAAACTAGATGATTATATAAAAAATATTATATAAAAAATTCTTCTCTAAAAAACCGGATGATGGGGCAAAATAACTTATTTGAATTCAGTGACTTCAAAATTTATAACAAATAAATTCTCTGATTTATATATTATTTTTCAAAAATTGCTTGTGTGATCCCGTGTAATTTTTGTTATTTTTTAAACTATTATAAAGCATATTATTTATAATAAATATAACAAAGCAAATAAGAATATCATGAATCATCGATGATGACCCACGCGGTGTGGCCAAGTCGCTTAAAATTGGCGCAGCATGGAAAACGCGTTGAAGATTACAATTTCGATATTTTACTTTATTAAGTTACAGTTCTATCGGTTATTCGAGCAACTGCAAAACGTGAGATCACCTCCCTCCTCGTAACTATCCATCCCGTGGTTTTCTGTAAAGCGTGCTGTCGATACTATTCACGCAGCTGAGCGATTAGACAAAGGTACGAGCAAAACATCGGTGCGCAACAAACTCTTTGTAGCGAAAACAAAAAAACTCACCTTCGCGCGAAAGAAACACGTTCTCTCCTCGTACGATCGATTCTACCCTCTTCAATCACATGACCACGAGTGTATCTCGTCATCTGCCATGAAACGCGGGACAGCAGGAAAGCTTCGCACGCTGCCGGTACAATCAATCTTTGTCCTGCGAATCAGGCGCTTTCCCCGCGACCGTTCATCATCGCCGGTCGAACGATTACGTCCGACGCCGATGTGCGACGTAAAGGAAAAGACGGCGAGTACGGCGGGGAAATACTTTTACGCGATTTTGTGAACCGGCGAGCGGAGAGGTCAACCGTACACGGTTCTCCAACACGTAGGAGGCAAATAGGAATCTGCGGCCGCCGTCGACTTTTCAAACGACGTTTGTGTACACAGACGTTAAATTCCACGTGCAGGTACGCGAATAGGTACGTTCGCTTATATATCCCCGATGTACGGTCGCGCGGGTTTGCGCACGTAACGTTTCGTAATGAGTCTAACCTCCGAGAGCTGTAAAAAGGAAGGAGCTGACGCGAGCGTTACTTTTTGCTCGCGCCCGCAAGAAACGCACGCTTACGCGTGTAGAAATGCTTTCGTGTATGTGTGCTTGTGTGGATATGTCTGTGTAACCGGGGTGCTGCTGAGTTACACACGCGCGGCAATGTGCACCGTAGTAGCGGTAAGTGCGGTCTGTGATTTCGCAGCGAGTAAGTACGACGTCGTCCGAAAGAAAGAACGAAAGAAAATACCGCTTTTTTGCGCGAATGGCGAGTCCTTCTTTCTTTTTCTCTTTCTTTCTTCTGCTCGAAACGTAGCATTAAATTTTTTTTTAACGTTAATCTAAGGTTTTTCTTTTTCAAGCAAGCTCTATTTAGAATTCTCTTCTATTCGATAGTTTAAAAGTGTTTTGCATGTTGGATAATGTATGAACGCTGTTCAAGAAGAATTTGAAAACTTTGCGAAAACAGAGCAAGCATATACAAGGGGAGGGAAAAAAAAATGTAAGGAAGACACTTTCACGTTTTAGACAGGCATTTTAGATCCAAGGAAGATATTCAGTCCCGAAGACATAAAAATTGTGTCTGAAACCGGAAGAAAGGAGGCAGAGATGGGATTGGTAGATAGGGACGTAGAATGGAGGGAAAAAGTGGAGTGGTATCGGCGTGTATTCTCGAAATTTCGACGAAAGCGAATTCTCGCGCTTTCACTGTAATTTCCTCGCCACCGCCGCACGTGAAAATCGCATCAAGTGAGACGAGGGGGGGAGGTAGAGCGCCGTATCGCCTCGCTTTCCGCCGTTCCGCGAATCCGAACTAATATATTTCCGAAGCAACTCGAT
The DNA here is from genome assembly GCF_001594045.1 of Atta colombica. Classification (NCBI taxonomy): domain Eukaryota; kingdom Metazoa; phylum Arthropoda; class Insecta; order Hymenoptera; family Formicidae; genus Atta; species Atta colombica. Next base: position 684,562 of record NW_017259356.1, read on the forward strand.
TGCATCGAGTCGGAGAAAGATAGACAGATAGAGAGAATTAGAGTACGGTAGGTAGGATAGAAAGGAGGAGAGAGACGGAGGGAGAGGAGAGGTACACGGCGGGGACGCATTGTGCCTAGGGCAATGGTATCCGAGTGGAGCTGGTATCCGTGAAGGGATGGAGGATACCAGCTACCCCTCCCTACGTTTCATCCTATTTGTTTCTGCTTCCCGTGTACGACGCACCCTCCAGCGTTGAAAGAGGAGAGAAAATTGGAGAGGAGAAAAGAAGAGGAAGAAGGGAGGTAAGAGGGGGAGGGGGGGGAGATGGTTTGTCAATATTCATTATGTTTGCGCCGAAAAAGGAGAGGTAGTAGGGGAAAAAAAATGGAAGCGAAACGAGACGGTGAGAATACCCGCGTGGAAAACGTGCGCGACGCACGGCACGCAAGAATTTACAGCCATGAGAGCGCGTGTAAAGAGGACCGGAACGAAAAAGGAAACCGAAAAAAATGTGCCGCCGAACCAATGTAGTCGGCCGACTGAATTAATACCCCCACGAAAGACTTTTTTGTCGCTACCATATTCTCGCGATGTGATTTCACGTGGAATGCTCGCGTCCATGGGAACCACGTTTCAGAATCAAAGCGCGACTAATCAGCCAAGTGTGCCAGGGATTTATCGCGGCGATGAATGTCCGCAATTTTTCATTATATTTAATACGCACATGTATTCATTCCCTTGTTCAATGCGACGAACAATGGCAAGCGTGATACGCAGTATAAGCGATATGCGATGCGCGCGTGCAGCGTGCCGGAAGTGAGAGCGATGTCGGTACGCGCGGCATCATCTCCGCGTCGCGTCGCGTCACGTCGATATCCACAAGCGGAATTTCGCGCTCAAGTTTTGTCTCACCACCCGGGATTAATGGCGATCCTCTTTATTACAATTAGTGCAAAGCACGCGGCGCGCGCGTGCGCGCGCCTGTGTATTAAGGGAAATAGCCGTCCGTTGAATATTTGACGCCCCGTTGCACCTGTCGCGTTGCCCACCGAAGCGCGCTGCCGCACCACGCTTCGAGCGTAATTTAATTTGATATTCCCCTTTGTTAATTTGATAGCGGGGGAGAGTAGATGAGGAGGGAGAATAACGCAGGGGATGGACCGAGTGGAATGGGAGAAAAATACTTCAGATTCTCGGCTATATCAGCAGCAGGCAGCCTCCGTGTCATGTGACCCCTCGACACCCACTGGTCGCATCGAAACGCATCATCATGTCGCACGTAGCATTCCCGCTCCGACCACTGCGATGTGACTGTTCGCCGCACGTCGCATACGCCACGCTGCGCCCGCCATCGGGATACTGACGCCTCGCTGACGTTGCTAGTGCGCTGCGCGTAATACAGTCGCAATTTGTGCGACGCGATACGCCACTTCCGCAATCGAGCATCACTGACGTTATATCGCGCAGCGAGGGTCGGTGGATGACGCCGCAGGGAGAATGAAACGCGTTTCTGTAGTCACATATTCGTTGACATTAATCAATGTTTAACTTATTCCAATTAATTATTTATTGGTTATTAAAAAATAATTTCCTTCATGTATTCCTAATATACTATAATTTTTATTCGATTCGAATAATTTTTATCGCTTTTGTGATAACGTAGAAGTGGAACAACTCGATTAACGTTTTGGCATATCTGCATTCTTCCTGCGATACGCGAGATATGAACTTGGACGCGTGGAGAGGATGTAATTTAACGTCCCTCTCGAGTACGAGAGTTTCAGAACAGCCCGGATCTCTCAGCGGGTATAGCCGATGATAGGAACCTTTATGCGGAACAGCAGGGCATCATAGATCCAGCCGTGCGAAAGGATCCAAGAGGTGACGGGCGCACAGTCAGTGTGTGGTCATAACGAAGCTGTCGACATGATGGATGAGGAGGAGGGCGGGCGCGACGATGGTTCCTGAAGGGAGGATGAGGAAGAGAGGCACCGGCCCATCGTCCGGCACGATACAAGGGATGCTATCGCTATCGGACCCGCACACCCTGTCTGTCATCAGCACGCCTCACCACCTCAAACACACTCCGGCCACCCGCTGCACGCATGATGGAATATGCAGTATTATATAATTATCCTCGCAGATACTATCTTGACCAGCGCAACGCGTAATTAGAAACTGTCGAGCGAGCAGAAGCTTGCTGCCTCAAGAGTTTACAGTGCATAACGAATTTATCGAAATAAGATTTTAACGTTACTATTGCACTCGATATTCGTAAGTATCTAATTTTTACTTTGCTTCTTGCTCATTATAAATTTTATCCCTCTTAATCGCAACAAACTTTTGCATCAATATGATTCACAAAATATACTGCTACAATTTTTTTTCTTTCACGTTTATGATTTTGTATTGTTAACGTAAAAATTTTAAATACATGACACTCGCAAAAAATATCCTACGTGTGGCTGTATTTATTATTTGTATTGTGAGTCATTTGTAAATTTATCATTTTTTTTCTTTCAGTTCATTTTTTTTGCTCAATCTGATTTTTTCTAAGCAAGTATATAAATAAATGCTGGTATTTACATTAAAAAAATGATTTTGTTAAAGTATCTAAAAATTTAAATAGATATATATTAAAAAATAATTTTGTTTTATTAAAATAATTACGTAAGAAACCTAAAATGATAACTGCAAAAAGTTTTGACACTCTAACAATCGGTTTGAGCGTCCTACATAATTATTTTGATAGTCCAACAAAATTATTTTCAGATCGGCATCTAGCTATATTTTTAGATATTTCACAGCAGAATCACTTTTCTCGTATCTAATAAAAGTACTTTTATGACTACCTTTATGACTACCCTTCTTGCGTAATATTTACACAAAATCCGACAAAAAAGTAGTTTTCTTCGTTTCTTGTACTATATCGACTTCGATGAATATTACGTCATAAGGGTGCGCGCGAAGCGCGAAATGAGAAATGAAAAGGCCTAACGAATATCTCGGGTCGGTGCACAATTTCTTAAGGAACGACACGTGAACCCTTCGGCGAATCGTGGCATAGTGTCGTCTTGACAGCGAAAGAATTTTTTTTCTAGCAAAGTTCCTCTTAACCCCGTGCTCTTACGATGCGCAAGGGGACGTAGGTAGGGACCAGAAGAACCCCGAAGGCGTCGATCGCATACCAATGTCCGCGGGAATTTATTGTACGTTCCTTGAAAAAGAGAGGAGATGAGCCTCCAGCGAAAGTACAAAGGGGAACGTACTTACGCATGGGTCGACGATAAAGGATGAGTGTGTGAATATGTATCCGGCATAGAAAATACCGGAGAAGAGTTCAGCCGTTTTATTACTGTAAATTTCAACTTTTTTTATTTTACGGTATAGTCGTGAAATTTACTATCGATATGCCATAAGTTATTCGAGCCACGTAAATGAAAATCAAAGATTGAAAAGCTAAACGACTGGTCTTCGAAAATTAATTGGAGAAAATTATTAGCTTTCGGCATTTAGTGACATACGTTTGTAATATATTTATTTTCTTGCATTTACTTAATAGTTATTTTTATAAGTATATCTTACTGTCTTAGCACATACTTTTGACAATCGTCATCGTGAAATGTAAGAAAATTTCTTGTAAGAATCATTTAATCACAAGACTGTCATTTATTTTAATAATGATGCAGGAACTTCTTTAAAAAGATTGAAAATCGACGTTTCGTTCGTCGCTTTACGATTATTGTGACACTAAGTGCAAGCTTGCGAGACATTCTGGAAGTATTCGTGCGCCCAGTACTGTACCTAGACTTCAATAGATCAGCAAAGACGGTCGTTGTTGGTTGTCGTCGTCGACGACGGGATTTTGGTATTCGGTGGGTGCGCGACGTTCACTTTTCGTTCTCGAGCGTCGCGCACCATCCCCGTCCGCGAACAAGAATGACACGAAGAATCGTCTTATTCGAGCGAGAGAACACGACGACGAGGAAACTTCTTCTCACGCGTTCCCGAGCGACAATAAGGGTCTTTGCCGGCTCCAGCATCAGTTTCTATTTAGTTACGCTCTCTCTGCGAAGGCGTGTCGAGGTAAGAGTAACCGGGAAAGACGAGGTGGAGGAGGTGTGGGAGGAGGCGAAGGACTCGGGAGAGGCGCGACGCGAGATGCTTCGCAAAAGTTTCCTCGAGGAAAGCTGTTCGCCTCTAACAATTTCAAAGGGGGAACATCCTTCCTGAGAAATGATTGCACTAAACTTCGACGTCTTAGGTGGAAATAATTACAGCCACACAGGCACCGGGTTGTTACGCCATATTGATCGATGCGTCGATGGGAAACGGGAAAGACTCATCCGACGCGATAACGCCGTCAAATGTAAGATCTCTATTAATCTGATTTGCCGAAACGCAACGGCGAGGAAACGTAACGCGATACGCTGTCGGTTCGCTCCAAAACTTCGCGGTAGGAAATCGAATCCGCCGTCGGCGGATAATCGCGTCGCGAAAATTGTAACGTAACATGGCACTTAACGGATTGTTGCAAATTCGTCAAACTTATATTAGCACCGACAGTAACTAAAATATCGTGTATTATTTAAAGCGTCATTTTACATAGTTCTATCCCTCTCGCGATTGTATAAGTTACGACAGTGTAAATTTCTCTCTCTCCCTCTCCCCGCCCCCTCTCGCTCTCTCTCTCTCTCTCTCGTTTTAAATAAATATCTTTTTTATTTATTTTTGTTTTTCCCTCCTTCTTTATATTTATATCTTTTCTTATAAACTGCTTTCCTCCTTGTAATTATTAGCTTATTTTTATACATACTCTTTTCGCAATTCCCACTTTGCTTTTATAATTGTAAGTTTGTTCTTGGAGAGGTTGCCTTAAGATCATCAATACATGCACTCTCTCTTTCTCTTTCCTTCTTTCTTTTCCGCTATCCATTACCATTTCTTTCTTTGTGCACTTTCATTATTCCCGCTGTCTTTCTCAGCACGCTAAACATGTCTTGTAAGCATTTTACGATCGGCACGATGCGCACATGACTAGACCCCGCCCAACGTTCTATTCTCTTAACACGAACCAGTATACGGCGCGTGGTTTACGTGCATCCATAAAAGTAACACCATGTAGCGAGACGCGATGTATACGCCATTTTTTCGTCACACGACGCCCTTAACCGGTATCAAAATATCATGATGAAATGCGCCGCGCTTCCAGCCGATATTTTCACCGTGCAATTTGCATGAAATTTTCATGCAGTCCAAAATACAACGGATTGAGCAATCGTTCATATATATCACGTATCAAAGTCAGCCGATGATATCTTCTTATTGATGTCACTTTCTTTTATCGTTTGAGTCAAAATAATCTATTATACATCAATCATCGCTGGTGATTTCAAAACGGATTATAATAATTTTTTTTACAAATGTCAGGTTAAAAAAATCAAAATAAACAAGCAAAAATATATATTAAATTAGCAAAAAAAAAAAAATATATATATATATAATGAAGTTCAGCGAAACGTTTCAGCTTAATAAAAATCCTCTTCAGTCACTACAAACATTTAATCAATCGAATGCAATTAAAACAGAAAAATGTTTTCATATAAACCATGATGTCGTAGAAACACGCAATCATGTCATAGAAACAAGCAACATATATAATTCAAAATATAGAAAAAAAATAAAGTTAAGCAAATTACTAGCATCAATTACGGTATAATATTTGTATTCATCAATCGCTTGTAATAATAGGACATACCGTGATCGATTGTTGAACGATGAGTCATGCATGCAAAAGCAACGCTTTGACAACAAAGGTTTATGCGTCGGATTCAGCCATGAAATAAAACTCCCGCATAACTAGCATACCTACCGTCATCCGCGGATCTTCATCACTAGCGATTTTAATTAAAGTTACTATCAAGTTGCACAGATATTCGCGTTTGATTGGCAAGTTTTAATTTGCCGGCGAACCCCCGATAACACGGTACCGGCCTCTAAAACTCACTCCTCATCGTCCCTCCTCGTTCCCTTCCGCCGCTTGTTGTCGGCCTGCGTTGCCGTCGCCCTCACCCGGCCTCTCGTCCGCTCGGTACGTTTCTCATTCCACTCGTCAATTTAATCAATGTACGCAAATTACAGCGGTTGCCGAACCGTGAGTAACCAACGCGGACGCGATTACAACGTGCGATCTCGCTCGCACGGTGCGGCGAATGGGAGAGGAGCGGCCGGCGGTAGCAGCGAACGTTGGGCGGTGTTCGAGAACGGAAAGCGTCGGTGGCGCGTCGCAAACGGTAACAAGCACGCTAACGCTGGGCGTCGGCCGCAAGATCGGTATGTTCTCTATGACTGGATCCTAAACTGGCACCTGCGTCGCCGACACCGACGTCGGCAAGGTCCGGGCTGGAGCCAGGTCAACCAGGATGAGTCCCTGTTACACGCATGTTTACAATGGCTCAGCCGCTCATGCTATTCATATCCGCTAACCGCCACATCGTGTCTCCGTTCCTCTTCCTCCTCCTCCTCCTCCTCCTTCTCCTCCACCTCCTCCTCCTCCTCCTCCTCCTCCTCTTCCTCCTCTTCCTCCGCATCCAACCGATTCCTCTCTCGTTACCGCTGTATGCGTACGTACACATGCAGCTCTCTCCCGCGTATATACGTATATATTTCTCCCATATATCCCTGGTACTTTGCTTGTCCCCCTCCTCTCTTCTCTAACGGCAGGAATCTAGTTCGGCTCTGATCTGGCGAAAGTAATTAAACCTACCTATCTCGCGAGCCTAAGCCTAATTAATGTGTACCGACGTATCATCAGAGAGAGAGAGAGAGAGAGAGAGAGAGAGAGAGAGAGAGAGAGAGACCAGTCCAGACCCGGTGGTTTACGCTCGATAATACCTGGAGTTGCCGATCTGACAGGAATCAAAGGAAGTAAATATCATCTGGAGCGAATTGGTGATTGTGCTACAGCTCGGTGAGATTGTTCGGCAAGTTCGATGCTTCGTCGAGCGGAATTATTACAGATACTTTAATTTCTTGGGGGAAAATATTATCTTGCTTCTTGCGCACCTGTCGTCTGCAATCTTTTGTGCAATCTCACTATGATATTATAATAAAAGAATACAAAATATTAAGCTAGAGAGTAATATAAAACCATTTGTCGTTTTTCTGCCAAGTCAAACAAATATCTCGATTCTGTATCAATCCTCGCTGTAAAATAATACGTATAACAAAAAAATATAATAAAATATATAATATTATCTCTCCATTGGCAATTGAGATCTTTAAAGGCACCATCGATATTTTGATTATAAATTCTGATAAATAAATTTAAATCTAAAAAATAAATAAAAATACAATTCAATTTCTGTGATGTTAAAAACTCGTTGTTAAAACTTTTATAAGTATACAAATTTTTTTCGGCTTTTTACAAAACAAAAATATTACTGTTTTTTCGAAGATCCCTATTGGTGACGAAGAGTTAAAATTCCATGCCTGGAGATTATACAATAAAATTTCATGTAGGCGGAGGATTATGTAATCATATTATAAAATGTGTAAATATATTAATATAATAACAAAAATATAAAGAAAATAAAGCGAGGATAGATATCATTGGTATCAGTCTACGTATGTATAGTAGCCCTTGTAAATATTTATACGTATTGTTATTCGAATATGTTTAAACTTTTTTTTGGTAGTTGAGCATAACTCGTTGCGAATCGAAAACAGTAGTACGCGGTCAATTTGCGCTGATAAACGACATTTGCGACAGGATAAAAGCCGTTTCACGGCGAGCAGTTCCTTTCTGATGAGAGATCCAAAGAGATCCGGGATGCGAAGGGAGAGACAGAGAACCGAAAGAGAGCGGGGGTCGAAGGCAGAGGGAAGTAGATCGTGATATTCCTCCCGTGAGGTTAATAATAGAGGCTTCTTGAGCGTGTACACAATAGAAGACACTCTGTCTGCTCGCATTTGATCCCCGTAACGAGCCGTGCGGCGAGCCGTGAGAAAATGCGCGGAGAAGATCCGAGAGAGACGAGAAAGGAGCCGAGCGGCGGGCGTCGCCAAGGTGACGATTCTTCCACATATACACACGTATATACTCACAGAGAAAGACCCGACATACCGGGGGCGACATTAATTATGATATTTAATCCCGTGGATACCGGGACGGCACCCATTGTTCGGCCAGCGCGAGAACAGGTGCAGACTGTGACACGCCGGTGTCGCCCGTCTTTTTTCTCTCTTTTTTTTTCCTCTTCCCGGCAAACTCGGTAAGCTCGCGTTCTCTCCATTGCGCGCGAGCTTTCCGCTTTCCCCCGCATTTTTCTGCCGATTACGCTTTGCGAATCCATCGAGATGCCGCCCGTCCGATGGATATTGTTCCGCCGACGGGGAAGTCGCCTTTTGCCGGGGAACTTGTTCTCGAAGGATTGACTCCTTGCGATTGCGAATGCCCTACGTCGTCTGTCAAAAGGAGCTTCGATCGAGCGCGAATAATTTCTCTAGCTTGTCCGAGAACTCGAAACTTCTATTGGTGGAAGACTGCCATTGAATCTTTTCTCTCTTGGCGAAGAATATTTTGCAGAAAATATGTATAATATATATATGCATATATTCCTTTGAAGTATATCTTCTGTCCTGTGTGTACCTCATCAAAGAATGCATTCCATACCGCCAAGTATCAATCGCAGACTTATCGATAGATAAGTCTGCGAAAAGAATATACGCATATTATTCAATCATAATAGTCTCGATTGACTATATGGTCGTGTTCCAAAAGTCACTACTAGCATTAAAAATCTATAGTTTACGTAACATGCACTTTACGTAACATGCACTTTAGATTATCAGCATGAAAGAAGAAATGATTTTGCTGAAATATCTAAAATTTTATTATTAGTTAGTTACAAATCTGAAAGTAATTTTGTTAAATCATAAAAAAATGATGTATATGACATTCTTGGTTACTAGAATGTCAATACTTTTTGCAATATTCTCATCATGCTTTGAGATTTCTACAAAACCTTACTTTGATGGTCAAAAATTAATTTCAAATCCATATCTAGCTAAATTTTTAGATACTTCAGTAAAATCATTCTTTCCGTGTGGCAGTGAATTTTGGAATATAGCCCGATTCATTTCGCATTATGCAAGATGTCATAGTTTACAACATTCTTTAACATATTTTTGTTCGATCTCCGTGCGATTAATAAGTAGTTATAACTGACATTAGTGAAACATGCTCGATATCGCAGATAATCGAGAAAAAAAAAACGTTTATCTTTCGCTAAAATCTTTTAAATTACAAATCGTTATAATGAAGTACATTTCAATTCTTTTTTCTTTTAAAAGAGAACTATAAAAACAATCGCTACAATATAACGCTTAAGGCGATCATTTTAAAAATGTCGTCTTGTGCTGTTTCGATTCCAGCAGACTTTTGCTTTGCTTTTCAAACAGTGTCGCGAAATATTCGTTCACGTATCGCGAAAAAGAATTCGGAATATCGATTAAGAAGTCATTCGGAAAGCTGCATCGTAATAGCCGGGTCCAGTCAGAGGCAACGGAAACTGTATTCCGGCGAAACTGCTTGGCGGAACTGCCACAACAGGGCTGCATCCAATCGCCAGTTGAATGTCCGCAATTCCGGACGCCATTAGGCGGCTTATTATTTCGTTTTCCCGGGGCGGTATCACGACACTAGCTTCACTCCAGAGGGACCGTTATCCGGATACGCGACACCCGAGATCTGGACGGCATTGTATCTGTACCGGGAGAAAGAATGTAATCGAAAACAACTGCAGCTAACCCAGGCGAGCTGCTTAAAGAAAGAAAATCGTTTCCAAGGCATTCCACCATCGCGGCCTAAGAACGGAGGCGCAGACAGCGGAAATAAAATTCCCTGGACTACGGAGAAAACTAATTATATCGAAGCGAAGAATAACGATCAGTTCTTTCATCCAGCTATTACGCTCCATCAAGATGCTCTTCTTTGCAAATTTCTCTGTTGCTATATCTTCTGTAACGATAGCAAGTGGCACATTCGTCTTCGCGTTGTTTCCGGCCATCATTAGATTTGTACTCCTGAATAAATTGCGTGGAATAATCCGGTCCGGAGAGAACTCTTATATCCTAATTTACGCAGCAATGGCGGCGTTTCTGGGCGGCGAGTTAAGCCAGAACCATCGGTAAGAATTCCTTTCTTCGCAATGGTACCTGTCATCCCCACCCGTGTTTTTATTACGCTATTACCATCGGGCCGCGTCCAACCGTAAAATATGTTTTGTACGGCGCGTGATGAACGGTGCTAGAAAGAAAGTGAGAGAGAAAGCGAGCGTATGGGTCGCCGCCGTTCACGCAGGAGGGATAGGAAGGCTTTTGCCGGCTCTGGGGATGGAGAACCTATCCATGACGGTACCCTGGCTGCGAGGTCGCGACCACAATCTCTATAATGGACTCGCTAAAGTGTATCCAGAATCTAGGTTCTACGAGAAAACGGGATGGAGAATGGAGGGAAACAGACCCTTTCCGTTCGTAGCCGCATGCTACGGACGCTGCATTATAATCGCACCCCAACCACCTTCTCTCTCTCAACCAATCTCCTCCTCCGCCACCTTCCCGGTTGCATTTTATTCACAATGTACCCGCATACGAGCCTGCACAATCGCGAATAAGGCGATAAGACGCGCCGCGTAAATCCCGCGTGTATAAGCTAAACATGCATGAACTTCTCCCGCCACATCTAACGTTACAAGAGCTTCGAAACGGCTCTTATCGAGAGATATGGTCATTTATTTTCGTGTTTACGGACACAATCGCGTTTCAAGGCGTTAAATCATTTCGAGATGCATTTGCGATGAAAATTATCGGTGCATGATAGAGAAGAGAATTATAAGATTGCAAAGGATTATGAGATTGTAATTTAATAACTTGTAATTGGGAGATAATCTTAAATAGTAGATTAATTTACATTCTATGTAATTGTCCGGATCGTATATTTCTTGATTTTAGATGTTAAAATATATTTTATTACAGACCGTTTCGGTGAGAGTTAAAGCGAAACATGCTAAAAAGAAGATCGTCGCAAGAACGACATTTTTTACTTTACAGTCAGCAATGTTGATGCCTGCTTTTTGCTATGTATACGTGTATCAGCTTCACCATTATTCTGCTGTCGATTCCTGACAAGATAGATGGTGCCTTGATATAAGTGCAGCATCGCGTCCTCCTAGTTGGTGCGTCTGTACGAGAAATATGGTTGCTAAGTGATCGATAAGTGTACGGACCGTGATGCTCGGCCATATGTTATGTTTTCGCCAACGTCCGTTCTTATTTTCATTTTTCTTACCTTTCTCTTCGATAATAACGTCTATATTCTCTGAGGCATTTCTAGCGCACAGATGTAGGTATATCCACAGATATATAAAACTAAATCAAATAGCTTTTATATTATGATCAAATCAAGGGTAAACCTTCGAACGTTGTTATTACATTCTGTTTTATTTAATAAAATACATCCGGATATCATAACTATACTGTATGATAAGATCTTATTTTTATATTTATGGTCATGTGGATATTTCTAATTAAAGTTTGCGATATCTAACAATATTCTCTTTTGAAGACCGAATATCAGCTACTAGGAGGCAATGTGATCTTGAACCGGCCGACAGTTGACTCCGCCGTTTGTTATTCTCCGATCGCATAGACAAATTCGATTTCCCGAAGTTCCGAACTAGCAAGAAGTATTCGTCACTGCGAATCTAAATTCGACGAAGTTTTTTCGTACCGCTGCACAATGACCTCATCCGAACGTCGCGTGACGTCTGGTAAAGTTTGGAATAAAGAAGACGATAGGCGGGAAAAGAGCGAGAAGGTAGAAGGGGGAAGGTAGAAGACGCGAGGCAAGAAGTAGATTGATTCCTAGCCCTGTCCCTCGAAGACAATTTGTACTCGACCTCGTACTCCACGATCGTCTCTTTCGTTCGCTCGTGAGCGGGAAGTAAAGCTCGACTCTTTTTTTTCCATCTGGGGCACCCACCCCTCGTTCCCACCTTACCGCAGGTCCATCGCTCGTTTCGTCTCGTACGAAAGTCGGGTACAGGGCGATGTAGAAATCGTAGGATCAACGGGGAGAGACGTTTCATCCCTCTCACTCTTCTTCCCCTTCTCCCTCGTGGAGACCTGCGAGATGGCACATCGCGAGACTTACCCTCCGACACCGCGGTCATTAATCACTCGACGGTCTCATGTAGCACCGTCACCATGGCTCTGAAAACGGTGGCTTCTTCATCCCGATCTGGATGATCAAACTCACCGCCGAAATGCCAGTAAAACGGAAGAAGAGAAACGCGAGCGCAATCTGCCTAAGTGATCCCGGTCGGCTTTTCCGATGATGCCATCGCATCTGTCGCGATAATTTGATATGTAAATACAGCGCACCCCTCACGAAACATGGCGTACAAAATGTTGTTTCACTACCCTCACGGGAACGTGTCACGCGTGTTACCATGTTTCTTTAAATATTCTTGAATTTTCGCAGAATTATAAATACTGTTGTATAATATCATATTGTCAACAAATATCAATACATAGATATATGTCGATAAAATACATTGTTCATGCCACTTGAAAAAAACCTCAAGTCCCCGTGAAGATAAAAACGCAATGTGCAATTGCAAAAATAATGTCGTAAAATCGAGTGTTTCAAATTTTAAAAACGTAATAAAGTGAAGTTAACAGCACATAATGCATGTTTTCTTACTGGAGATTGCTTGCATTCTAGTAAATTGCTAGATTGGCATTATACAGAACGCACAATTTTTAGGAAAAAGCATGTTGTATTTGTGTTAAAAATAATCCACTCAAGCCCTTGTTAAAATTGTGTTGAATTTTTAATACATTCGAATATTAATTTAATACGATGCGATTATGTTATTTCAATACTTTGTTACAAATTGTTATTTGAATACTTGTGTTATAAATTGATGTTCAACATTTCTTAGTATTAAAACGATACAATTTATAAATAAGAGTGAACGAATAATACACAAATATTTCTTAAAATATAATGTGAAATGTATTAATTTAATATATTTTAAATGTTAAAATTAAAACATATAAACTTAGCATATTATACTGAAAAACATTTCTGATTGGAAATGGACGAATCAAAATTTTCTGGTTAAATTTATTAATATTCTAATTGAGATAACCGAATTCTGGTTGATACAGTATTTGTAAAATTTCTGTAAAATTTCTGGTAAAATCTACTAGAATTCTTATTTTTACCAGAATAATTATATCAGATGTTGATCTAGTTATCTCAACTAGAATTCTAATAGATTTAATCAGAAAATTCTGATTCGCCCATTTTCTATCAAAATTATTATTTAATCCAACCAAATTTTATTCATTTTTATCAGTGTATAAATGTTAATTTTGATAAAGAAATATGATTGTGTATAAATTCGTAGTACGTTTTTTGGAATTAATTTTTTAAATAATATCTGTATTATTCTAACAAATTCATATCTTGTGTTAAATTGACACAAAAATTTGAATGGACGTTTGGAACATATCAAATGTTAATTTTAATATTAATTTAACACAAATTTTTCAACTGTGTGATTTACTAAAACAATTAAGCAATAAAATATATATCGTATGCCGCTGGCAGAGACTCGAAGAGATTAAGAATTAAACATAGTTAAATCCATTAGCAATATAGATTGCACTTTCAAACTATCAACGTTCTGATGACCATTTCTACTTAGCGATTAAAAAATTAAGAAGAATTTCACGTATATATGCGAAACTCGTATTCTCTCCTTTCTGGAAAAGGGAATATGAGAGAAGTCAGTATCAAATTGTGCGATTTAGAAAAGAATTTTCATCAAAATTGATAGCTAACGCGTTATTATTTCTAACACGTTTAACGATCAGCGAATACATATCAAAAGAATTGGCGGGAATTTCATATTCCAATAATAATGGATTCTGGAAGATAGGAACTCGAACAATGCTCGTACTTTTAACGCGACATGATTTTAACCAGGCGTACGATATGAATAAAGCGCAAGATATCGACTGGTAATCATAAAGAAAGGACCTTTCATTTCGGTCGAAACAGGCCATTACTCGAAACTTGCCCCGCCCTCGAGAGCACAAAGTCGTCGGCGAACATAGCGCATCCTTCCGTGTAAGGAAGAGAAAGATCAGACGAAGCGAAAGAAGCTTCGGCGGATTAATTAAGTCTCTCCTAACGGTGTAGACTTCCCTGTCGACTTTTCTCATCCTCGTACCCCTGATTCCCTCCCCCCCCCCTCTACCACTCTCTTCCGAATCCGCTTCTCTAGTTCTTTTCTGCGCACGTCGATGATTTTCCTTTTTTTTTCTCTCTGACTTCGTTGCTCTCCTCCATTTAGCCATTCCAGAACTCGGACCCTCCAATTTCGCGCTACTGCCTTTCAAGCATTTAATATTTAATTCGAGCATGCGAAAGGAAAGCGACGGAATTTCCCGGCTTCAGGCCGACTGGCTATAACGGATGGAGCAGGAACGCCGTCGTCGCGGATTGCTCTATATGCCGCACTCCGTTTCCTAACGTCGCCTTTAACGAGTCGACAAGTACCTTCGGCAAGTCACCTCTCGCACGCCGTCACTTCTTAGGCCGGTAGGCGCACTTTGCATTCCAAGAAGCGTTCCGATGAGAAGAAGGGAGACGGCTCCAAGCACCGTCGAGCAGTCGTCAGTCGAATGACGTCAGAGAATTTGGAGGATCGATTCTGAATTCCAAGTCCTTTTCAGATCCCATACAAGAAACGAGGGCGTATTCTCCCTTTGGCAAAATCGCGCGATATTATCCGGATCAATGGAGAGTTAATTTCATTACAGGTATAATTGGTCATGCGACTCTCGCACATGAACATTGATAATCTTCTGAGTGCCGCAGTTTTCAAAACTCTGAGTGTATTTGACAAATTATTTATCGTATCGAAGCAATTTTGCATTAATATAAACAAAAAAAATAAAGCGTCCTATCTGTTTTAATTCGTATTATTTAAATTAAATAACAAAGCGTTTTTATACTTTTGATTCTGTGCGTAAAATTTAGATAAGCGATTACATTTATATCTTGGTATGATCTTACAATAAGTGAAGCGATATCGATCGTGAATTTTCAGCTAACACATTTTCCTCCCTCGATCGAAAAATTCCGCGAGAAAGCGCAGTTGGAAAAGCTGATGAAAATAATCAGATGCATTTAAGAAAACGGCGAACTCTCTCATTGACGATTGCTCCTCCGGAAAAGAGTCGATCGTAAGAATCCCAAGTGAACCGGTTTCATTCTCGCGCTCGCGCATAAAAATCGCTTCTTTCACCCACGTTCTCTTTTTCTCTCCTCTGCGTTTTCCCTTCATAGTGTTTAGACCCTCAACGATTCGCGGGAAAGCTTTACGAGAATCAGACGAAGAAACTCGGGCAAGCTCACGGTCCTCGAGTTTTAACAGACTTTCATTAACGCCTCGACGATCTGTGAGAGCTGCTTTCCAAGAGGTGTTGAGTAGGAAACATTTTGTAGCGAATCGACGCCCAAAAATTAAACACAACTGCATCTCATTTACGCGAACAGCAGTTCGATCAAAGAATAGATTTTCAATATGAAATGTTATTTCCTGTGCCATTGAACGACACAGGAAGCCATTAGAATTAACCAATTCATTCATGTAAACCCTTCACAGAATATGACAGAATTACTCTAACTATTTTAATATTTTATCATAACAATTGTAAAGCCTGATTTTTCATTGTCTGATTAACTTATGATTTAGATTTAATTTCATTTTACTTGATAATAATATAAAAATTGGAATTTTCTAGCTATGATTAATCACTAATGGTTTTACAATAAAGTTATTCACTACAAAACTATGAGTTTAAGTTTAACTATGAGATTAAATATAAATAAAAAAATACAAACTTTACATTATCAAGTTGAGCCTAACTACAAGTTAACCATAGAAAATGAAAATCAGGACCTAAGAGAAGGCCTACATAACAAAATTAAAAATTCTCAATCACGAGGGGCAAATTGGAGTGCAACATAATCGTCGTCTCATCGCGAACAAAAATAAATATTCACCAGGGACGTCGACGCTCGGTAAGAGGATCACCGGCACTTTGTAATAATGATTCGTGCAAAATCGACGTAATCCCTTATGTAATATCCCAGCTGTCGCGACCGAAGTGTTAAAATTCCTGCGTCCCAGCCAGCGGACCCAGCCAGCCGTAGCCCGACGCCGGAAACTTCATACATTTTCCATGGTCCGCTGATTCCCGGATTCACCAACGCGCATTATCGCGCTGATGGCGGCTACTTCCACTCCATCTCTGTACATGACACCCCCCCCCCCCCCTACCAGCGCGTCGGTGTCTTTGTCCTCATATTTCCAAATCCGATGCTTCGAGGGAGGGAAGGGGACGGCAAAAACCATAGGACAGTGCTTTATTTCGCGGTACAATATCGGAAGCGTACTCCGGACACGGTGCAGCGACGATAAAATATCCTAGTAATTCTAACGCAAACCATTTGGAATTTTTATTTAATCACCATCCATCAAACATTTCCGTGCGTAGAAAGAGAACCAAGATTTGTTTTAGTTATCTGTGTGCCTTTCAGTCACGTATTGATAGATTTTATTAACATACTATGTAAATCTTACTATATTTTATAGAATAGTTCCTTATAAAAATCAATATCAGCAATAAGGAAAGCAAGAAAATTTTAACGAATTCAATTTTCGATGTAAAAATATGTTTTGCATTGACAATCATTAGATTTACATTATCCCAAAGATAGAAATCGGTTACATATTGATATTTTTTTGAGTCTGACAACATTGTATTGATTTTAATCATCATTATTTAATAGTAACTCGAGTACATTATAATGATCTCGTAATGCTAATAAAGTTGAGGAAGTTTATGAACTTCCAGACCGGTCGTGTCGACGTTCTCCCAACGGAAGAGTGCTACACTCAATTAAACTTGCTCGAAATCAAGGCTGGGACCAACCGGCCGCACCGGCATCAGTGCGATGGCACATCTCATTCGTAAATTCGCTTTTTGCACGCAGCGTGACGCGAATAATTTTCCAACGACCCTTTGCGCCGTCGGTCTCTTTCTCCCTCACCTCCTTCGAGTTCGGATCGATATTTATAATTTATCATTTGTATGCAGCGCGATAGAGAGCAGCCGACGTGAAGACCTCCACCGATGCGTCCGTTTCAAGGAGAAATGATCCGCCGATGTCCTTCGAGTACTCCACAGGGAACGAGGCGTGAAATGCATAGGATGAGATAGAGAAAGGGAGAAAGATGAGAAGAGAGAGGAGAACACGGAAGATGGAAATTTCTGTTTCACGTATCTATGAAAATCGCAAGGGATACGCCACGTTTTCTGTCTTTACCTGGCAAAAAAAGGAGCTTAATTTCATTAGCCATTCGCATCGAGACAATGCAACGTATTCGGGGAACATCTATGCGGTACCGAGAGGTGAATTAAATAAACGCGCATGGAGAAGATAACCGAGCACTGGACGCTATTCGAGGGAAATGCATTCGTGCATCTCTGAATTCCCCGAATGTCGCCGACCCTTTCACGTAGTCGACGTCACACGTTCTATGTACCTAACATATTTATTTAGAGATTGTTATTTTAATCGGCAAGTCTGCATATTTTCGCAAATAAATTGTGATACAGGGATCTTTTTTAATTATGCGTTTGAAAAAAATTGTGTGCAAATCCTGTAAATCCTACTGTTGCTATGATATACGAACTAATCTTGAGGAGCTTCATACACAGAAAAATATCATTTTATTGCTAAGAAAAAAATTACTCAATTTACTTTCTTTCTTTTAAATAATATTATCTTTAATAAAGAATTACTTACTAATTACTAACTATTTAATAATAATTAATCTTAAAATAGATTTATTATAAATTTGAAAAACTCATTAACGTGTACTCAAAATAAGAATTTAGTTTCTTTTGAACAATATTATAAAATTGATCAAAGAAGCGACTTTATATGTAATAAGCAAATCGAAGTTATTCTAATTCAATAATCTTGATTGAAGTATTAAATTTACTAATTCATTCAGAATATACTTTGAATAAATTCGATGAACTTGATAGATTTATGGATATATGACCTTTTGAAACAAGTAATTATTGTTTGCGCACAGTATGTACCTATCTGTGTATATTCATCACAATTCACAATTCATATTAAACTCATCCACATGGTTAGCAAATACATTATCGTCGAGGACGCAAGTAGCGAATACGCTTATTGCGATGTGAAGCAGCTTCGCGCTCAATATGGTCCGACGAAGAAATTTCTCCGACGCGACAGCTAAATCGAGACATCGTCGCGAACACACGACAGAGCGTGCACACGTGTACAGGCCCGTCCGTTTCTCCTTTCGGACGTCTCGAGAGCTGAACACTCTCGTCGCTCAATTTGTATGTTAATTCGCGAGTGTTTGTCGGGCAGCGGTCCGCTTAATAATGTCATGTTTATTCAGCGATGATATCGCTGTGGGCGCCGTGGCGCGCGACACACTCGCAATCGGTGTCACCGGCTACTCGCACCCTTCGCATATGCGGACATGGAACGAAAAAAAAGGCCGGCCCATAATTATATCCCCTTTTTCACCCTCGCAACATCGCCAGGCGGTTTCGTACAAAAATCGCCGCGCCGCTAGTTCTCGTTTGCATAAATACGGCACTGTCGCCGTACGTACATACGTGGTGAGATAAAAAGTCACGCACGAAAAGTAAGAATAATGACCGCCGCCGCGGATCTAAAGCGAGCCGACAATATGACAAAACATGAGAATGATATTTATTTAATTGCCGGACGTTACGCGCTCGTTAAACGCATTAACGTCCGTAAGTCGCCAATGCAGTCGACAACGCACGGTGAATTCCGTCGCGCAGCGGACGCTCCGCAATCAGAGGATAGCTTCATTTCGCGACTTCATCAATTTTTATTAGAATCACGTTCGTTTATATTCTCGCGTAGAAACGAACAAACAAGCGCCTAAAATTCGATCAAATGGACATTCATATAGAGTGGCCGAGTGCGATACAACGAGTACATCTATATTTATTACTGTCGCATGCGATGTATCGTGTCAAAACCGCGATATTAAGCCGAGTGAAAAACGCCTTACGACGAAATCGAACTCGACTTTCGGCTCGTTCAACCTATTCGTCTTCGGATCGATAGCATCGATGATCAGTGGAAAATCGTAGCCGGAGGTTTCTCGGAGGTATATACAGCAGAAGCGGATGGAGCGTCATTCGCTTCCCGCAAACAATCTAGCGGGCGTTCGACCAATCCCAAAGCATTCCGATCCCTTTTTTATGCTCGAGCGTAAACCCGCCTGATCTAGAGCGGAACCAATGAACTCTATCCGGCGCATCACTCCTACCAATCTACTTCCCCCGTAGCTATCAAAGCAGGATTCTCCTTTCCCTCGCAACCGAACGCGAGCTCTGCTTGCCTGCCTGCCTGCCTGCCTGCCTGCCTACCGGCAGCATCCTCTCTCGCGTTTACACACGAGAGAGGGTAGTAGGTACTCGAGCGAGTCGAATTACCCGACGGGCGCGTCGGGCTTCTGGTACCGCAGGCTTCAATCCATTCGTCGCTCCGTCCACCCACCTCTCGTCCCACCCTACCCGCTTTTTCCGCCCTCACTTTTTCTCGTTCCCTGACGAGAACAGCCGCCGAATGCGAACCGTTGAATGTCCGCGGAGCACTCTTGTGCGCGAGCGACCACCCGTAAAAATGCGAAAAACAAGACCCTACTGTATATTGGATTCCGCAATTCTGCGACGCGTCGCTCGTCGTCCAGTTCCGCGCAACAATTATCCATCTCACCGTCCAATGGGACCGAAGTTACTTCCGTCGCTTGAAATTCCGTGTTGTACGACGGTAATTATGGCAATCCGCGCACGCGAGGGACCGATGCTGTAAATAATACATACAGGGATACATTATGTAGACTTTCATCGAATGTGTTGTGTTGCTGACGACTTCCGTGGAAGGCTAATGAAAGAGAATTGAATGATCGATCGGCTCTCAATAATGTACATGTCGACGGTTGACAATAATGAACAAAAATGTTTCTTAAGACAACGACGATGATTGGCTGTGAGATGGATCAATGATGTCCTATTTATTGTAATAAGAAGAGAGATTTTCTCTTTAATTCGCTCAAAGATAAATCCAGTAATCTTACGAAAAATATAACGCTGTTAATATTCATTGCTGATATTCGCACTATATAGAAAGAATCGGCAATCATTCATTAGTTCTAACATTAAAGAAACTCTCTCTCTCTCTCTCTCTCTCTCTCTCTCTCTCTCTCCCTCCCTCTCTCTCTCCCTCCCTCCCTCCCTCTCCCCCCCCCTCTCTCTCTCGACAAAGTTCATTAAATTCATTACGTTTCGCTACATTAGTTAATATCGTTGTAGATCGAATGAAAATTCTCGACGCCTTTAATTAGTGCCAGCAATAAGTAATTTCACAACGGCACGCGGGACGTAATAAGGCAACTATGTTATGAGCATCGCAGCTCTCTTCGACAGATATGTGTTGTCGTAAAATATACAACGTTACTCGTCATTACAAGTTTGTAGAATGCGTTGAGTTAATTAGCGAGGACTTTATCGTTCGCCTGCTGCCTCTTCTATGAATCTTCGAGCCGACGATACGGAAACATGAAAGGAGCACGATAGAAGGATAGATGATGGCTAAGAATACTTTGTTCTGAAGTTTCGTCGCCTATCCAACAAATCGTCGCTATATTCGCTCGCCTGCTTGCTTTCTCTAATTATATAAGATCAAGCCGAAACGTTTATATTCATTAACCTCCGTTAGTTTTATTTCTCGCACCGTAGGGACTTGGTTCTACCATTGGACATCCCCTCCTCTTTGGTTGGCAGCGGTTTATGTCGGTGGACCGTATTATAAAGCTCTTCATTACACTAACTCGAGCCGGATCTCCGTAAGGAGAGATAGGTACCCATTCGTTCCTTTTTATCCTCTTCTTTCATCCACGTTCTCGTCGTCGTCGTCGTCGTCGTCATCGTCACCTAAAAGGAAACGAGCCCGAGCTCCGCGACTCAAGGCGAGAAATCCTTGATTAGTTCGCCCAGCCCAGTCTCTCTTCTTCCTGCCACCTTTCTCTTCTCGCAAGAGATACGATCTTCTCGCGAATTTCTGAAGTATCATGTTTCCTTTCGTCTCGCCCCCGTGAGACTCGATCCTTTGATTCTCCAAGAGCCTTTCAACATCAACTCCTGCGAAAGTTCACTACATACGATGCTGCGACGCTTGTATATGACGGTTTAATTACATTCCATACCTATCCCACGAGATAAAAAAATTCACATATATCCTGATAAGAAAACAAATCGTGATCGAACATTATAATATTATATATACCTATAATAGGATAGAGCGGGGTTATTCCGTTTCAATTTCCATTTTAAAGTAAAATTTACATTAGCAAATAATATTTCTTTGCAGTATAATTACATTATAATTACATTATACCTACAATTATGATTGCTTCTTAAGAGCACAAATACAATCTTTAAATAATCAACATGTGCTGTTCAGAAACATAAACATTATCGTGAGAAATGGATGAAAAAGTTCCGTTATATCCTATTATATCCGACGCTGCTTATACATATATATTGTAGAAAGCTATTAATAACTTTCGAATATATTCAGCAATTTATAAACTGCTCCTTGCTTCTTTCGTGTATACGTGGCAAAAATGTTTCCACTTATTCGCACCCTCAAAATACGAAACATAACGTCGAGTGCGCTCTTTTCATCCGCCTTTGCGATCACGAACAGCTTCCCTCGATTTCTTTGACTCTCTTTCTCTCTCTTTTGATATTATTGAACATACACAAAGATCCGTGTATTTCTTTTGCCGGCGTGGCATAGCCGTCACGTCTCGTACATAAGTTCGACCAGCGTACCGACCTAGTCGCAAGGTTGCCGCAGTTGATTTCAATCCACCGTTTCTCCCCGTCTTCCCACCATTCCTAGTAGTCGCTCGAGCTACCAACCCTTATTCCTATCCGGAGGAGATTTCAATAGAAAGTTATAGGAAATTCACGGTGGCGGCGACAAGAGCCGTCGGTGTCGGTGAGAGTCAAACTGGTAACGTCTGCGAACCATTGTCGAGCACGCCTAGCTGCCGACAGTCGAATGCCGACACTCGACACTGGCAGACGCCGACGACGGCGACGACAACGACGACGATGGCAAGCAAGGATGACATATTGTACGATCCAGCTGGCTGAGAGATAGTGAGGAACGCGAGGATTGCACCAACCAAGAACCATAATCCAAGATTAGAATCTGCTACCAACTACCTGCCTAAACGAAGGAATGCAATGAGCATAATCACAATGTAATATTCCTGACGATGCTGATTCTTTCATTATTCTAAATTAGATCTATGACCTGATATTATTGATGGTCTTTTTATCTACTATCATTATAATTGTGATACGACTTGAAGGAGTAATACAATTTTTATCAAAAGATTTTTTCGTAACTATTTCTGTAATAATTATCATATCTTTCAGAGGCAAATTCAGGGCCGCAGACCTCATGCCTATGCAATTAAATCATTAACCATAACATGTAACTTAATCTAAATTAATCAAATTCTATATTCTGTTAGTTGTTATTGTAAATTCAATGAGTAGTTTTCTCAATTATTCGTGTTTGACAAAAACTGGCTCTTTTCAATAATGCCACCTCTCTAAATTTGCCGCTCCCATGCATAGCTTAGGTTAGTCTGCTAATACGTCACTAAACGAATTTCTTTGCGCGCATTTAAATAATTTCTCCTGAATATATTGCATGCGTGAAATGTAACAAAATGTCGAAAATAAAGGTGAAACCGCGGTTCGTTAATTTCACCTCTCAAGAAATTCAGTCTAAGTCGATCGGGATACGTATTTCCTCCGTATAACGATGCATTGTTGAATTAATGAAAATTCATTCTTCGCCAATAATTATACTCTCGCGGGTGCTCCGAGCGTGAACCAGCACGCCGCCGGAAACCGATCAACGGTCGGAGGAGAGGCAACGGGGGTGCTGAGCCATAAGGATATGCAATCAAGCCCAAAGTAAGCGAGTTAATTTACGTGGAGTGTGCACTCTCACCACGAAACTTGCTCCGTGCATGGCGCTTGTAGAGATACTCTCCGTCGTTGGAGAAGTTGTACCATCGAGATGTTACCGCGCTCATGAGAGAACGAGAGAAATTGAGAAGAGGAGTAGAGGAGAGTTTTGGCGAGGGTGGTGGGCATGCAAGGAGAGAGTGTGAGAGGCGGACCGCGCATCCTCTGTCATCTTTCCCTTACTGCGGCGTACTTTCGCCGTTGGTTCCCTCCGCAAGGCGACAGGGAGTACCAAGATGCCTCGAAACTACGCGCTTCACCTTACTCTATTCCTTGCCTACTCCTCTTGCCGTACCCTCTCGAACTATCGTAGTAACTAGCAGTGCCTGTAATAGCGTCGCGCTTCCACTGTAAAGTGACGTCTTTCGAAACCCAATTCAGGAACCCAGTCGCTTCTAATGGGGCTCCGATATTACGAGAGTAGTGCCGCGCACTGATTCCTCGAGCACCGAAATCACCGGGGTGGAGCTCCCTTCGCCACGCGCGCGCTCTACGAGTCTCGCTAGAAATTCGGATAGACGAGCCACGAAGAGGTCGACTTACGGGGAGAATCCTCGACTGAGTTATTATATCTTTATTCATTCCGATTCCGTTCAAACTTATCTCGTCTAGATTCACTATTATATCCTTCCTTCGTACATAACGTGGAATTCAAACTTCGTATTTTTTAAATAAAAAATAGATATATAATATAGATATATAATAGATATATAATATTTTTGTGATTTATCATGCTATGCATAATGTTTAGATAATATTTCAGACAGTTTAGACATCAAAGATTCTGAATCTATAGTGTAGAGTTTATTATAAAATCTCAATTACAAATTCTACATACAAAGTATTTTCGTCGCAATTTTTACGTTATAAGATTATTAATAGTATCAATTTAGAATAGCATATATTGTAAATGCATACGAGGAATTACAATCATTACTATCCTTCTTCTCTTTACAGTTAATGAATCTTATAGATTGTGCTCCTAAGATTATACACCTTTTACGCGATTCAATTATTAAGCGCACAAACTCCTGGCACGAGAAGAGCTCGTGGATTCATTAATTTTTAGAGGCCACTGCGGCGCAAGTGCACGAAGCGCTAAAGTAAGAACGAATCGAGAGAGCGAGGGATGTTTTGCGCGCGATTGCATTTACTGCGGACGTAGCAACAACCACATAGCGAAGAGCCAGGCGGGCTTGAATGGGAGCCGGCGCTCCGTGTGCTTAGCACTCGTTCTCGAGTGGCTCGCAATACGCGGAACTCCATCTCGCCGACTCTCCATCTCGAAACGCGCGCTACACCCTATAATACACCGACCGGTCCCGCCATCAGCTGCAGCCCCCATGGCACAAACATCCGACCGCACAGCACTAAACAATAAACTATTTCCCTCGTGTACTCTCAACTAGCTACAGTCGTGTTTATCTGGGACGTGCAGTCTCTTCATTATCCACCGACATAGCTCGCGTCGAAGTTTCAAATGTTTCGAAGGGATCGGAAGACGTAGAACATTGTCCTTCACGACTGTGTTAGGCATCGACGTAGACAAAACGTTTTGAAAGCTATATTCTAATGGCGAAAGTTGACACAATGTTCTTCTCTACCGCTTGTACTTCAGCATTGAGATTTACGACTTTTAATTCTTTAAGAATAACAATCGACATTTAAAAAAAAACAAAAAATTAAATATCGAAATTATTTCATAAAAGTAATTTTACGAGAATATTAAAAAAAATGCTTTCTTTGTTTGTTTTAGGTAAGTTGGCAAGAGACTAACTAACAATCATGTTAGAAAGAACCGAAGTAAGATGCCATGTGATAAGAATTGATCCTGTCAAGGTTTGAACAACCATTCTTTTTTTTTCATAATACTAAATTCTAAAAATAACTTATTCAACCACTTTTACTTCAATAAATAATATGTCTTTTCGAGTTAAATATTAACGTATTAATTGCAGAAACAATATTTATATATTTAATTCATCATACTTAAACATAATTATAAATAATCATATAATTGAGATGTATTCAAGAGAGAGTCACGATTTTGCTAAAATAATCTACTCGTTTTAATCCAATGTTCTTTTCATACAATTATCTCCAATTACAACATTCCCCTTCCATAGGTCTAAGTTAGTAATCGGAGACACTGCATTTAGCTCAAGTTCATTAATTACAAAGCCGTGCTGGAATTTCGCGCACGTTTCCGGAATACGTTCCGTGACTCGGCGACCGCTTCATCCATTATCCTAAGGACAAATTTGTTTTCCGATACAAATACAGATACTGCCGACGAGGGAATAAAGTATGCGGACGGATCAAAATCGCCGCCGCGACAAAGCGCGTTCGGGATGACTGATTAATGAACGATTCATTGAAACTCTCGAGATAATACAATAACAATTATTCCTTGCTTTTGGTACCCAGACAATTATTAAAATACAAACATACTTGGTTAATTTCAAATACCGGCGATCGTCGCCACTACGAGAGCACTTTCTCTCTATCGTCATACCTACATTTATACAGACCTATTTTCTTGGAACATGTTCTTGGAATACAAAAGATTAAATGCATGCATCTTGCACTCGCGCAAGAGGGAAGATCACATCCTCCGAAACTTCCTGGAAAATCACAAACGACGACCGTAACCATCGCCGAAATCGCAACGATTATACAACCATACGCAGGCTCGCTTTGAGAAAGGCGTCGCAAGATTGAACGTGGAAAACAGCTTACATGAAGAGGTGAAGAGCGTGCTGGGAAGCCATTATTGCGGAATTCGGAATATGGGATATGATTATTAAGTGAGAACCGTCTCTCACAAGGAGATGATTACGCGGTCTCCGCGATAATAGCCGCTTGAATGGGCTTCATTAAGACTTCAGGACGGCCTGTGTCTTACTGTGGTACACTCACACGTAACGCACACACGTGCCCTATGCAAAGTCTATACATACGTACACACGCACACGTGAACTTTCACACCTCCAGCCCGCTAGCTCTCGCAGTCGACGACGATGATGGCAACGACAACGACGACGACGTAGGTTCTATGAATGTTTAAATGGCTCGGTCCTTTCCCTGAGCTGAGCGCAGCCAGGTAGCTCGCATCAGCTGCAGGCTTCGACGGTAACGAGATTACGGCGTCAGTGCGAACGAGCAGCCAACCTTTTCAGGATAGGTGACAATATAACGTGCACAATGTTCGGTTTAATAGAATGATGCGGCCAGTAGTGCGAGAATCGATAAAGATAAAAAATTTTCGACGCTATTCGATCTCGATTAAAAGCTTTCAGTGGAGATACTGGATTTCGAGTCATAGCAACATCGTAAAAAATTACTTGCTGCAAGTTCAAACGGCTACATTTAACATTAAATGCGTTACTATAATGCATACGATAGACGTTACAATACGCATTGCAAAAGTGTTTGAGCCTAGAAGTAGAAAATCCTTATAATAAACTAGCAATATCGATTCTCAACATTTACTATTAATAATAAAATAATTCTAATATAATAACATAAAAAAAAAGGTCAAAAGACGTTATAAAATATTCATTAATTTATTGTAATATGTTAAATATATTAAAAATAAGCGAAAATAGTTCAGATTCTCAAAATCTTTTTCAGTCGTATACGAATTACAAAAATTAAAATTCAATTATACTTGACAAATCATGATTAAGAATTAAATTGGTTGGTCGAAGAGCAAAATTGAAAAAAGTCGCATAATAGTTCTTGAAAAAGACTAATGACAGATGATATTGCCAAGAATACAATAATAATAATGCTGTTTTTTACGGGGAAGTGAAATATGTTAATGAAATCTAAATCTATATGTCTCTCGAAAAAGCGATGAAGAATAATACGTTATCCAAATGAGTATTTTAGTTCGAAGTGGCTAATAGCGATGATATATAACCGGCACAGGATCGAAACGCTGGAGAATAGGCAGGAACGGAGCAATTGCATACAGAACTAACTCCACTCCACAGAGGCCGCTTTAACGGCGCATCACTTATGTATCGCGCGGCCTCTGACTTACAAAGCGATCCCCCGAGATTTGCAGCAGCCACCGTCGCCACGTTTCGTAGCTGCACTACGAAAAGAACAACCTGTCCCGAGTTATCGTCGGTACATGTGAATCTTACGTATGATTCACCTGTTGAGTAGTATTTTAATGATACTTTGTCAGAATATTATCAACATTTATATCTCGAATTCAATTTCTAGTTCAATCATAATCGTAAGATTTAGCAGAGATACAAAACCGACGATTTAAATGTACAGACAATTCAAATTTGCATTGATAGTACAATATGCTATTGCTACAATCTATAAAGTAACTTTTTATATATTTAAAATTTATATCAGATATTTAGAATCTTTATTTGTCCTAACAAATATATACTGATTACAAAAAAGCTAGAAACAATATGGAAATTATTGGAGAATAAAGTTGATCATTTTTATGCAGTTCGTAATTTATGAAAGAATCAATAAAGACAATATAACGACAGATAATTGCAAAGTGCCTAAAAAAAACTTACAAAAAAGTTTCACTTTATTGATTAGCATGAAAGATGCCGACAATTGAAACGCTCGATTAAAACAAAGGGGCTTACGTAATGCACGAACATTGAAAAGGATTTAAACTGCACAGAAGGTATCACTCTAGAGTAGAATATTCAGAAATATCCTTTCCCAATTATCCAAGCCGCGTCAGATTTGGCTTTTCAGACCAGACTTGGCCAAATTGGGACGTGACATCGAACCACGTCGACCGATTAACTAAACGAAATTCTCTCGACAAAACCGATCAGAGAAGAGCGACTCTCATTGGTTCATAATAAATTGGAGGGCGTTTCAACGTGTCCAACTCTATCGGTGCGCGGGACGTCACAATCAAACTGATTTTTTTTTCTCTTTCAACAACGAGACAGCGATCCTTTCCTCTCGCACAAGCGACTTCATTGTTACCGATGAACGATTCGTACTCGTATCCATTCTGCGCTCAAGTATGCTACGCGTATGTCATGTCTCTTCACCGCAAATTTTGAAATCTCGCTATACATCGATTTATCGTTTTCGCGAATAATACAAGTGTTGAACGCTTATTATTCATCACCGAGTATCAATTCGCGGATTCATAACTCGCGCGTGACGAACCGCGGAAAAGCCGCGCTGCTGCTATGCAATATTCGCGTAATCCTCCTATTCGCATAAATGTTTATTCGGTTGTGAGAGTCTCGATTTAATATGACAAAATGGTAGCCGTAGTCGCTAACAGGGAGGATATCTATCGCATTTTCTATTTACGACTTAAAATTTCGATGTTATCAAACAAAATCTGTCCTCATATTTTCGTATCAGGAAAAGGAGGAAGAGATGTACCGCTCCGAGCAGCGGGCTCATCGGACGCAGTTTCCAAATTGAGCCCGAACTCGATACAAGCAAGGCAGATAGGACGCAGGTCTCACCGGCAGGCTCGGCAGGGAAGTAAACTCTAACTCAATCGACGACGGTTTAGAAAGTTTAACTAGAGCCAGCTATTAACGTTCGTCCGAAACCTCGTCTCCGCGACGTTGTCCGAGAGAGAGTTCTGCGACATGCAAATTACGAAAAAAAGAGGCGTTTACACTTTCAAAATTCGTTCAAGAGAAACAAATAGCCTGTTTTGAATTCCTGGCCCACAAATCAAAGCCACAACGTCCTGATTGT
Organism: Atta colombica; assembly: GCF_001594045.1. Classification (NCBI taxonomy): domain Eukaryota; kingdom Metazoa; phylum Arthropoda; class Insecta; order Hymenoptera; family Formicidae; genus Atta; species Atta colombica. The sequence goes on from NW_017259356.1 coordinate 713,560, forward strand.
ACCAACACGTGTAATTCGAAATAATGCAGGCCTCTTTATATCGATCAATTTAACGCCATGTTATCAACGAATTAACAGTAATGGAATTGTATATATGAGTAATTGCTGTCTTTAATTATTTCGATCTATTATTACATGATGTTAAGCTGAAGTGTCGAGGCCTTCGCTATACGTGACGCTGCCTGAAACCGCAATCGTGTTAGTTCACATTCAATATGGATAACGTATATTACGGTTGTCTTCCGAATATTGCAGCACGCAATATTCTCGACTAATTTCGCGGCACAATTTTAGGAATAGTCATGTTTCGAAATTTCGTGAAATTCGACAGTTTTGCAGTTTCGCACTGAAATTTTACATGTGGTATCTCGTTCGGTGTCATTTTTATAATTGTTAGTAGTAATAGCTAAGCTCAAAATTTTGTTAAAAAAGATGGTGCATGATAGAGGTCAACGACGGTAGAGGGGATGCTTTATTACCCCGAGAACGAACTACGATATGAAACAAGTTAGCGTTTATAAAGAAGACGTGCCAGAGACACAGAAGCAATTTTAGCGCGTAGTAGAATTCATATACCCACCTGCGGATGTATAAAAGCGAGACGGGTGAAGCGAGCCGAGGCGCTTTCCGAATAGCGCGCACCGTATAAAAGAAAAGTAGCATGATTGAACTGTAATGACGGTACTTTCGCGGTGCGCGCGGCAGGGTGGAAGAAGAGAAAAGAGAACGTACCCTCGAAATAAAATTGCAAGAGAAAATAACAAAAGGGTAAACGCCAAAGGAAAGAAGGCAGCTTTCATATCTCTCCTCGTGCTTCTTCGTAAAATTACGTGGAAATAAAACAAAACACGCGCGCGCACGATGCTCGGGCACCAAGTCAACATCAATGATGATCGAGTTCGTCAAGAAGAGTATTTTAATAATTCTTAACACGAATATCTAAGGAACGGCGCCTGTACACGTTGCAAAAAAATACATTTAATTTCTGCCAGCGAACGAAGGTGAACGTAGTAACGTTCTTACGAAGCAGAGTTTATTTCGTAAAAAGAATCTACCTTGCATTTCCTCATCTGCCACGGAGACATTTGCGAAGCGCGACCTTTTCTTTGGTCTTTGCAAGGCGGAAACCGTTTGGCGCGTATGCTGTGTGTGCATGTGTGTGTGTGTATGTGTGCCGTGAATGCACATCGTAAACGTATACGGTTGACGCGTAGAAAGGAATATACACACCTGACTGTTTGTGGCATCTCCTACCTGCTTCTTCTTTGAGCAAGGCAAGTCGTTATGAAATAAGGCCATCACTCCTCCCTCTTTCTCCTTCTCGCTTCCCGAGAGTGTCCCTTCGCGCGCGCACACACGTGCGCAAACGTTCGCATACCGACCTCTTTTATCTCATATGCCTCTCGAGCTCCTACTTACGAGCACTTAGAAGGTGTTCACCGACTACGCTTAATACCCATGTGCCTGCTAAAGCCTTTCGTTCCCTTTCGGAGACGAGCTTGAGAGCCGAGGTCGCCCGATGCTCCCATCCTTTAGAAGAAATTCGATTTAGCAATCCGTCTCGGCACCGTCGTCTCTTACGACGTCGACATTTTGCAATTTTGTTGCCTTCCCTTTTGCACGGAAAGGACACTGCGATAACGACTGCGAGCTGTTTCGTCGCAAAAGCACTCAACAAAGTCCAGTACAAAAGCTTCCATGCATAGCAACGGCGACTTCTAAAATTGTTCGATCGCACATTCCCTTGATGGAACAGCGGATTCACGTCGTTTTACAGATGTCCTCGATGTCTTCGTATTCGCGATCCTTGCTCTTGATCGACTTCCAGAATTTTAATCGAGGGACTTCGTCTCGTTATTCTGGTAAAGCGCTTTTTAAGTCGCCAATCTTCCGTAGCAACCTGTAGCTCGGGGTGAGCGCTTGGCGTGTCTACTGCACTTCGGGATAGTGAGTGCCCCTCGAGCCTCCTCGCAACACGCAACACTCAACTTAATGAGAAGAGAGACCGAACCCGTATTCTCCATCTAACCTCAAGCCACATCGAAACGATCCGACTGGCAGTATTCGATGCTACTTCGGCCTAAAGTAACTAACAATTAAGATATACGCAGGTTGTTATTTTCAATATGCAAATGCGAACATGCATATTGAATTAGTCAAAATTAAATGCGAGAGAAAATCAGTCATAGTCGCGAAATGATAAAACTCATATTTTAAATATTTTAAATATTCGCGCACAAATACGTTTAATCCGAGATTAAATTTTCCATAATTAAATCCTATGTTAATGACTTCGCATTAAAACTTATTGGTGTTTATCGCGTAAATCGATGCGATATCGGAATATGCATTGTTATCGTAAATGAAGGTTTTTCAAGCAATAAACGGTTTATAGCGATTATTACAGCGATTACATCCGATAATTTGGAATTTGCAGCTTTTCGAGAGATTTGAGAGCCGAAGTGTTACGCGAATGCTGCTGACGAACACCGTTCAAATTACAGGACACGTTCACCGACGTTCCGCGTAATACGACGCATGAGAGTGGTATAATATTGATTAGTAATTACAGCACGTAGAATCAGGGCGTAGCTTGGATAGGCGCGGATTGTCGGTTGGTATATGGACCACTTGTTGGCGCCGCACCATCGTGCTTCGAATTCAAGACCAGGTAACATCAGAAGAACAACTTACGCGACGCAAACTCGCCCTTGGCCAAGTCGTTATCGGGATTTTCGTACACCGACCGCAAAAAACTACATTCTCGAAATTTCAATTAAATAAAACATATTACGTGCAGAGCGAAATATCATATTTGCGAAGGAATTGTATAACATTCATACCAAAAAATTATATTTTAACGAAACTCTTGCAATAAATAATTTTAGGTGAAAATCGATCAAGAATATTTAACACAAATAAATACCAATTTGATCAGAGCTAGTCTTGGTATCTATGATACTATTTTTTTACAAATTCTAATTCAAGCAATTGCGCGATTATTTATCGATCTTGAAATATAGTCACATTGTCAGATATCGAAAAAACAACGTCAATTCCTCGAGATAAATTACTTTTAACTTTCATGTCAAAATGTAAAGCATTCATTTCTGCATAAACTAAATTTAAGTCAAATTTGGTACATCTTGAGTTAAATTGTTTAACTCTATTGTTTTAAGCAAATTATCATTAAGTAGAATCTACGACATTGACAACTTATATAGAAAAATGATTGTATTATATAGAAATGAAAAATAAAAATAAAAACAACTCAAATTTTAGGTATAATTTGACATTATGAAGAATTTAACATATAGATTAAAAAGATTCTAATAAGATGCATTTATATTTCTTTTGTACATAATGCGTCAGACTCTAATAAATCATACGTCTTATTCTTCTTGCTATTTTTTTATGATTAGTTATTTTTATTGCATCTTCAATATAAACAAAGAATTAAATAGCTTTCTCAATTATCATAAAATCATGTAGAATGAGTCCATCTAATTTTCTCCAAAAGTTCATTAACTCAAATTTCTATATAACTATAAATCATGAAATGTCAGCGAATGAGCCTGCCGCGAGCACCTGAGCCAAGGAAACCTCTCTGGCAATCTCTCTGATGCTCATAGAAGTATATAAGCGCATACTACGTCCGAAAGGACGACAATGCTGCAACTGGAAACGATGACTCATTCTGTCGCACGGAAGCAATTTGTCAAAGCTTTCGTTGGCGTCCCCCAAGAAGGAACAAACGGTCCTTCCAAAGAAACACTTTACGAATGCAACAGGCGATATGAAACTACGTACTATATTTACGTAGGCCTACAACATGTAAAATGTGAACTTGCGCGCTCGTAGATGTTAGAGATTCAAGGCTCTTTCGCGCTCTCAGTCTCTCTTTCCCTCTTTCTCTCTTTCCCTCGCTCTATGCTGCTCGACCTCACTCTGATAGTATGGTAGCAACTGGTGGTTGCACCGGCGTGTCGTGCCAGCGACACCACTTGCATCGTTTCGTTCCGTTTGTTCTCAAATAGAGAGAAAATCCGAGAGGATAAGCGCACGGCCTTGGCTACGATCCAAGGCCGGTCTTGTCGAATTCTGTGGCTACCACCGCCATTGCGGTGTAAGGCCGCACGTCGTTGTCCATACGGTGGTTCGACCAATTTATTCGCTCGAACGAGAAAGAGAACCTGGCATAAGATATAGTCTATTTGAAAAATGAGATTCACTTCGCAACGACGAACCGTTCAGAGATCGTCGTTCAAATAAGGAGAGAAGAAGAGAACGCCAGAATACATAAAATGTGTCACTAACAAACATAAATGTAATTCTAGTTTCAAGTAAACTAATATATGTATAGATGTATAACACGGAATAACAGTGAATAATTGAAATAATAGAATGCGTATGGCAATAATTCTCTCGTATCTTCTGCGTAGAGTTGCGAATGAAGATATCTCCGATTACATATCGTAGATAGGTGAAGGCACTACGAATTCCATGCCTCTTATCCTCCCGAAAAGGCTTCCTCTACACATACATAAATGATGTGGATTCTCGAAAGGGCCACTCGCGGTCTACAGCCAACGTTTCGCCATCGTCGCTCTGTGGCCCTTCTCTGCTTGGCCCCCGGGCCGACTCAGGACCACATCAATAATGCACCGGCTGTAAGAACGCACTAAACATCCACGATCTGCCATTAGTATTCCCCGAGGATCCCAAATGGTGTATCAGTGTCCCACGGACCCTACCCGTTTTTCCCACTCTGTGCCTCGATCTCGGTCCCGCAGAACAATGTATTTTAATAATGCCCTTCAGTTGCGCCTCTCCCGACTCGTAAATACGTTTCTCTTGTAGTCTCGCAGCATTTATCATGTATTCGAACGCCTGACGTAGAGTTATAACAAGCAAGAGACTCCTTTTATTCCTTTATAAGGACATATAATGATTTTCATTATTCGAAATATGAAAATAATAAGCCGCATAACAATGTAGCATACTGAATAAAGATGCACGTGTATACATGTATACACACATACACATACCCATATATATATATATATATATAAAATTATATTTCACGTGCCCGCGTGGGAACATTTTAGAGGAAGAATCCGGTAAACAAATTTCCTTGGCACGTTTCTGTAGGGATCTTTATTTAACGAATGGATTAAGCGACAGCGAGGTAAACAGCATCGTAGCTCTGTCTTTATTACCACTTACTTTTGCCAGTCATAGAGCATCACGCCTATCTTTTCACCCCACTGTGCCTCACGTTTACATTATTCCAATGCAATATTTGCAGACTAAGTTTATTCGATAATTTATGGCGACATGAAATTTAATAAGGAAAAGTAATGATGATTTTAATAACTGCAAATCTAATCACGAATATCCAGTTCTTGCAACTAAAGTATTACATCTATATGTCTATTCTTGCAACACTGATGTTACGTCACTGCTTCAACACTGATGTCATTGCAGGATTTCATCAAAAATTTTTTCCCGCTGTTACCGTTTGCTAAAATAATAAAACTTGGCAGCGAGGACATTTTTATCAGAGAGTATTGCACATATTTCGCTGGAGAGAAGACAGAATTTTGTAACTGCTGTCGCGAAACGTACCTGATATACTTTCCGTGAAACGCGAACTTTCTCACTGTTCTCCCAGTTGGCGCTACATGAAATAGCAATGGGAATTTTACCCTGGACAGCGGACCGAAGACAAATCGTATGTCTGTCTGACAAATGGAAAAATGCAGCTTTCGATATCGTCGTAGGACAGCAACGATTCCAATCGGACCTCAAATTGAATTGAGGAAAAAATCAATAGGAAATGTAGTCGAAAACGACAAATGACTCGTTTAATTTTAGATATCAAGATAAAGTGTCTCCAACTTAAACTTGACCCACTTCTGTTTTCTTCACTCAGGCGGAGACATTTACATCAGCTTTCCTATTTATCTATTTAAAACCGGTTTTGCGAGGTAATTTAATTTTCTAAAAGTTACTCTTATTTGCGTTATTTTGATTGAGTAATGTTCTATAAAAAGAAAAAAAAAGCATCAACCAGGGATAAATGGATCATTAAGGGATCATTTTTCTGCTGGACGTGGCGAATTATTTGCGTAACGCGATAATAGCGAGGAACATAAACGCCGGACGCGGGGCTAGAAGGGGTCTAGGAAGCAATTACTCACGTCCGATTGAATTATTTACCGATCGATAATCGGAATACTACGACGCAGCCGGTGCCCGCAAAGAAGGGCACCCTAGAAAGTTGCCGATGCCGGATTATTAAATTCCTTAAGACCCCATTGCGAATACCTAGTCGAGAATCGATACATTCACTGAATATCTCAGACACGAAGAACGCCACCCTCCGGCCATCCAGGACGGATGTGAACGGAAGCAAACTGCTACGAAATATGTCTTCCTTTTCTCTTTTTCGACATCGCACAAACAACTTTCGTCAGCCGTCGTCCCTGAGACTTTAATTTAATAATTCTCGACGTCGGGTTCGTCTCTCGCGCGCACATTAGCCGAGCGATTTCAAATACGCATCAGAAAATTAGCCGAGAAATATCATTGGGGATTAACAAAATGTTATCACTCCGTACAAATTTATTCTGCCCGAAATTATCTCACATGTAACGGAGCATATCGAGGCAGTCACTGTGCTGTATAATTAAATCTACATCGTCAATAAACGTACAGATGGACGGTCAAATACGTGTGCTGCAGTAACAACGTTCTATTAATTCGGCCCGCGTTACATGCATACATGCAGCTCGAAAAGATCGCATTCGTCAATAATCTAGCCTTATTACGCGAAGAGACGTCTCACTGCGAACATCCGAATATGTCGTTCGATCAAATCGTCAAGAGGGTTTCTCAAAGTCATGCCCAGGGCGATCCGCAATATAGCGCGCGGACTCTCTTTGCACTTTCGCACAGTGAATATCCGTTCCATTGTCGTCGAGAGCGAAGCTTTGATCGAAAACACCCGAGGGTGAGTCAAGGCGTTCGAGAAGCCTCTTCCGTGATAGCAGGAGTGGTAGAAAATACAGCGCCTCAAGCTGGCAATATTGTATAGAATGACGTAATCAACGTGCTTGGTTCTCAATAATACTTAAACGGAAATTTAATGAAGTCGACTTTTGACGCATTTTCTTCAACTTGTTGCTACGATATACGTTTCGTATAATTTACTACGTAATTACAAACTTTCATCGCGAACTTTTTTTTTCAACTACGAGCGCAAAAAAGAAGTGTAGAAGTTTTCAATAAGCCAACGTAACAAGTGGCTTAATCTTCACTGACGTTCCATTATTCTGTACATATAAAAACATCCTCGCGCGTGAAATACGGAATCTCATAAGTACTCGCGATATTATGCCTCATACTTTTTTAACGATGCGAATACAGAAATAAACAGGTTATCATCGTAAGAAGAAAATCTCCGGGGACTCGACAGCCTTGCGAAAAAGTTGGTATACTTCCGACGCGCGATCTTCTACCGAGAAATATTGCTACTCTGGTTCCTGATTCTCAGGCTTATTACCACGCGCATCTAACCGAGACGCCGAACACGATATCCAAAATTGGATAAGAGAAGACACAGATAAACATGAGGAATCGTTTAACATTCTCCATATCATCATCATTTCAATTGTTCCTCGCCATCGCCGTCGTTCCCAAATTACTGTCAGCGATTTGAAATGCTAAGTTGCAGTAAACGCATTCCAACGATATTTATGTTCTCGGTTGTCCTCGTTCGAAATTGCTTCGCTTAAGCAATTCGTCGAATATTTCACTTGTATTTCGAATAGTAATGTTGTTTGTAATAATAAAGTAGTCATAAAATTATTTAATTTTGGTTACGCATTCTTCTCAATTCATATAAAAGAAAACAATTTTTTCGAAAATATTTAAATTTCTTAAAAATCTCTTTTATAGTCCGTAAACATCTCAACCTTTATATATATACACGTCCATGTACTGGATTAAATTTTCCATCAATTTACAAGTATAAAAATTAATACATATATATATTTTTTATATATATATTTTAACAGCTTTAGAAAGTATTTATAAAGTTATGTATTAAAAAAAAGACAGACTATTATTTAGGAAAGTACCTCTAGTATTTCAAAGAAAAGAAATGCACAAGACTGATATATATTTTAAAGATTAATATCACCTTCCTAAAAAGAAGAAGCAATTTGTAAAAGTCGTCATGTGGAATAATTAAGCAATATAACTTTTAACGAAATCTTACGAAGGTATAAAGATGGCAAAATCAAAGCGGCAACGTATTTCGATATCCTGTCAGCGGCTTTGACTTTGTCCAACATGTTACAAAGAGAAAGCAAGAACGAGAAGGGGGGGGGGGCGGCGAGGAGGAGAGAGTAAAGAGAAAAGTTTTGACGTCGTAGTCGGCAAATCAAATGGCCGTGGGTGAAAAGGCGCCGGAAAGGAGAGATCGGTGTAACGAACTTCGCTAACGGGATTAACAGCCTAAATCCTTTCCCCGGTCCCTTCCTTAGTGCGTCTAGGTAGTCGTAGGGTTAAGGTTTAATTACACGGCTTCATCCTTTAAGCTCAACGATTCGTAGATGGATCGATGAAATTTCATACGTGACGGGTGTGGCATAAATGTAATAAATGCCACTTTGTAGACACGTATGTGCGCGATAATATATAATGCATTTTTTCCCAGAAAGCGTTAGACAAACTATCATATGTTAACGCAACGTTGCACGAGTTAATGTCGTGTACTTTGCATGTTATAATGCAAAGAAAACGATGGCTGTACAAAATGAAAGTCAAAGGTTACACGAATTGCGATCTGGGAACGACATTCTGGTCGCGACAAACCACGTCGTAAAGCCGAGCTAACTCAGTTTGCTCCAGTACACGTTCGTGGGAGGGTTCGATGGTGGGCAGCGCGCGTACGGTATAAGGTACACCCTTGATTGTGGTATTCATGCGCGATTAACTCGGCCGAAACTCAAACTACCATAGGATTTGACGGTGGACTCTGTTGTAGATGGGTGTGACCCGAGAATCGGGTGTTCGGCCAAAGAGTATCGCCAAGTTCAGTACCGATAATGGAATCGAGTCTGATCGCGGCTGACCGTGGTGCTCTTGATCCGAGAACCGAGAGAGAGTAAGAGGTCGCCGGTAAAAGCGAACGGTGTGTGCGCGCGCGATACGTTCCATTAAAACTTAAAATTAATTCCGGCCCAACGACGACGGGCGACGACGGTGGGCGATGACGAGCAGAAGCGGAGAGACGACCGGCGCGTCAACGCCGCGCCAACTCCATCGCGTTCACGTATATCCAATCCAACTACACAAATTCCCTCTAAAACCCACCGCTTTCGGAAACCCCGACGTCACCGTCATCGTCGCACGCTGCCGAAACCGCCGTTGCCGTCTATACACGTACATAAGAGGGATGTAACAATGCAATTACGCGTCGCGTAAGCCGGCGACGAAATTACGCTTTAATCCACGTGGCGGGCGCGACGGTATTCTCGGCGTTCTCGGTCGAAACAACCCTTCGGTTTCGCCTACGTGGATTTCTCTACCTCCTCGCCAACGAAATCGTTCGCCTCGCTGCGTGACGTGCGAGCATATTCTTCCATCCGCCACACCGCCCGTCTCTACCATCGCTATCCACGAATTTCGCGGACCAGTCTCCACGACGTACAATTGTATTCGACCGTGATACCGTAACGAAGCTAATTCACCATCGTTACAACACTGTTCGGCCGTCGACGATTTCGCCTCGGGGCGTTGCGTAGCAAAGGACTGCTGCATTCCGCGTGCCGGTATCGTTCATCAAAGGAAAAAACGACACGCTGAAACACGTTGCAGGCGAGTATGTGCATCGAAGAGATCCGGAGAAACGAACGTTACTCGCGAGGCTCGTAAAAACGGTACTTTGATCAACCGTCGAAATGCGCGGAAAAGATTACGTGATGTACGTAGCAATGGATCACGAAAGGATATCAGAATAAATGTTACAGTCAGACCGCAATATTTTCCAAAATTGATAAAATTGAATAGTTGAATAAAAACGCTAAGACAACAATAATAGGTAATTTAAACTTCCATACAATTGGTAAACAAGATTTATTATTAATTTTGAGTAATATAAACGCCTCCCGTTATCATACAAGCTCCATCATAATTAAACCTACATTTGATACCCATAAATATCCCATTTTAATATAAAAAGGTAAATATACGAAATCTATTATTAACCAAAGTATGTGCGTATGGAAGTTAATATATTTTCATTATATATTAATGGAATGTTACTGTTAAACTAAGGGCAGAAAGAGAAATATCGAATACTGAACAAATATATTTCCGAAAAATTTTATATGTGCATCCCGCTTTGATATTCCTCACAGCGTCAAACCACTTGCGTAATTAATCATGGTTATAATGAATTCGGCAGCAATGCAGCCAATATGTAACGAATGCAAGCCTCTCTCAAAGGTAGCTATTGTGCGATCGGAAAATATTGTGCGAAATATACCAAAGGTTGTTATTTGAATTTTGTTTTCAATGAAATTTTAGGCAGAGGCAAATAAATCCATTAAATAAAATTCAAGGGGAAAAGCAAGAGTATAATATCGTTACGATTATATTTTTCTATTTGCAACCCACACAAAGGCTACGTTCGAAAACGTCACTCGGATGCCTTCGATGCCTCGGATTCATCATCTGTCCTTGTTTAGCATTAAATGTTAAACAAGAATAGGTAATGAATCCGAGGTATCGAAGGCATTCGAGCGTCGTTTCCGAACGCAGCCAGAGATAATTTACAATTCTTTGCAAATCATAAGGTGTAATCGGCAAAATAAATATTTAATCGCTATTAATCTCATTGTGAAAACAAAGCTGAAAGTATGATTGCATCTGTATAATTAATTTCAAATATTCCATAGACTGCAGTCTTTTGTGAAATAAGTTATTTTCAATATCGACGACATGAACAATCGGCGGGATAATTTCGACCGCAATTAATCAGGTGGCAACCCTTTTATCATGTCGAGGAACAATTAACGCCATCCGCGATAGAAATGGTAGTCGGTAATAAACAGACGGCCCATACTCGTGCGCATGTTGACGCGCGTCCGTTCAAGTGAATTTACATGATCCACCTTTGATAATTGCCTTGGATGAATACGTTGAATAAACGAGTTTTTGTACGAAAGGGTAACATCAGAAATATTCCACAAAATGCATTTCAATGTATCTCCGAACATTTATGACCTAATGAATGCATAAAATGGCCAACGTTCCGATTATTAATTGCGAATAACAAGATGGACACGTTAAGCCAATTAGAAATCTCTTTGATACACTCTTTGATATTAAAATTATTTACTATATATCCGCAAAATATTTTACTTTTATTCTTTTGTCTGATATCACAAGGTTGATTACATAGACAAGTTTTAAAGCAAATATAATTTTACTGTCAGTTGGTTTAATGGAAGCTATTTCCCACAAAAAAGGCACGACTTCAGTTCCACATATATATGTATAATTCACTTAAGAGAATAATCATTAAATTCTGCAATTACAGCTGTAATGTCGGTGTGTGCAGATGCATGTATTTCTTTTTTCCTCTTCCTTTGTACATTATTGGAACGGTAGGCGCAGTGTGTATCGCAATTAGCACTTGATGGATTTACGCTAATGGAATCCTTCGTTAATTCCATCCTCGCTAAACGCGCGGCAGCTCTGCGTTTGAAGTAAAGGAAAAATACTTAACGAATATATTTCCTGAAGGCTCTCACTCCCTCGTCTTTACTGGTTATTTCGTAAACTGCGAAACAAGCTGTAATGCCTCGTTCTATTGCGTCACGGTACGGTCTCAACTTTTAATATATTTTTCATTAATTTATTTCCCTGCTGCTCGTTATTACAATTCAGACGCCGTAGGTTCAGCGTAATGGAAAAATGTCCCCCCCCCCCCCCCCCCCCCCCC
>NW_017259356.1:725678-725913 GCF_001594045.1 Atta colombica
GTGGTACCTGCCGACGTAATTGCAGCTGCCCCGCGTTAACGAAGTCCCCTAAGTTGGCACAATTAACACGTAATAGTAGTACGGCCTTTCCTTCTACCTACCCCGGTATCGCAATTGAATGATCTAACTAGTTTCAATTAGGATAAAATATTTATTGGAATACATCCAATATTTACTAGAGAGTCATCACGTGGATCGCTACGCGCTTGCAATTACAATTTTTATGATTGTACAT
>NW_017259356.1:726013-735100 GCF_001594045.1 Atta colombica
TGATTGAACACTGCAGGAAATTTCGTTATACAACCATAATGGATAAGGACAATTCATTGCTCGAATCGACTTTCTGTCTTTTACGTGCATGATATGCAACTTTATATACATCGTAGAAATATGCAACGAGATACGTAGCATACAAAACACATATTCGTGTTTCATGATCGTTTTTCGTAAACTACTCTATGTAATTTAACCTTCTCTTTATAGAATCTGGGTCTATTTCAGTGAAAACTTTTCGACGACGAAATTTTAATCAAAATATTTCGTATACGTTTCATATTATTTTACATCCCTGACAGGGGGAACAATTTTTTGATCGGAAGATCGGCAGTCTGATTAAAATTTAATATTTGGTACAGAATCAATGCAGTATCGTGTTTCCCGTACCCGCCCGCCATTCCACACGCTGATAGACCGTATGAAAAACGCGGGCATTGAATTTAATGCGTATGCATATGAATCATTTAACGAATGCGTGATAATTAAATTTCGTGGAGCGAATCTTGAAATGTATGCACGCATTTAATTCTGTTGAAAATCTGACGCACACACATCGATTAGCCTAAAAAATTGATGGAGTCACGCATGTAATTACACTTGCAAAATAGAATCCGTTTTCGATACTTGAGTAGAACGTTAAAAAATTACAATTCTCGATTAACCTTAGGTATCAAAAACCAAATTAATTCTAGAACACGCACATAGAGCTCCCGAACTCAATCGAAATTTCACTTGCTCCATATATGAAGAAAAGAAAGAAAGTTTTATATAACTTAATATTGTAATATAAAACTTTTTGGCATTACAACCCCCATGTAGATATATTCCCAAATCTCAGAGCTTCATAAAAAATACAAGTCTGAAAGTATTGACCTAAATTAAAGTTACAGCCTATCAAAGTTACAGTAGGGCTTCCAGATCATGATGTGTGTTTCCAAAATTTTTCGGAAGCTGTGTGTTCTAGAATTAAGAATATATTTGTTTTTGTCTTCAGATCGAGATCTAAATAGTATTCTCAAGCTATGAATAATTCAGATTCATGAGTTCTTTTTATAAATTAAACTTAGGAACTATAAATAAACAACGAAATTTTATTTTTCGTTTCATAAATTTCATAAACAGGACAATATAATTTAAAGCTGTCTAAAGTTGAATATTAAAAGTTGCGAAACAAGATAACAGCCAATCGAAATATTCGCTTAAATCAGATTGGCTTTGAATTTATTGTATTTAGAATATATATAATTAGGAGCGATCTTAGGAATATATTATATATGTAATCTTATGTATATGAAACCATGACGGACGAGTACTGTTCCAGGGAAGGAAACTTTCGAGTTTGAACAATTAAGACGATAACGCAGCAACGTAGCGGCTTCCCATTGCGTTTCAGTCCTCTTCGGCGTTCCGTAACGATACCTTGGGGCAAAGTTACCATCACTTCGAGCCGTCTATGGGTTAATCCGGCAGTCCGCCATTTGGACCGTAAAGGCATAAAGCTTTCTTGTCTTGAAGCGAAGACCCGTTCGAAGACCCTTTCGAATCCCAATGGCATAAAGGATGCAGCCGCGCGTAATACACAAATTGCTATCTTCAAAACGGTGGAACTGGTAATTTTACATGCATCGAAATTGACATGCATTGAATTTCATGGTAGAAAGAATAAATATCCAATTAATATTAATATACAAACTAAAATAAATTATTAAAATCCATTCAGTAATGATAAATTTCAAAGACATGACGTGGAAAGGAATCGTTACAAGTTTAGAACAAGTTGTGCGTTATATATCGTTATATTGACGATTACGTGCCAAGTATAGACAGGCATATTATCGTAACGATAATACTGCGCACGAGTTTCAATGGCCGCTACTTTTGATACATTTTAACGCTACGTGTGTAACGTGGTGCTAATAAAAATTATATTATCCATGACCTCTGACATAACGTACTCGTCTCTTGGATAGTGTTCGCGTGCGAGACAATGTACGTCAAAAAAAGGCACGCTCTATCACGCGATCGGGCACACCGATCCACGTGTTCAACACTGTCAGGCCGAGCTCTCGAACTCCTTGTTAAAACTTTGCCCTCGCCTCTTTCCTTTCCTTCTTGCACACCCTTCCTCTCTTCTCCTCTTTTAATGCTGCCGTCTCTCAGGTCGATAATCGTCGAGCACCGATCACGGCGAGCGAGATATAAATGTCCTTCTTTATCGGGCTCTCGAAATCCCCAGCAGCTCCCGTCGTGTCTCGCGATACTTCCCACCGCCCTTATCCTCTCCCCCACCCTTTTCTTTCTTTCGTACCCGTCCAAAACTTAATACCCTCGACTCTGAAAGGCTTAATCTCTCCGCTATTACTCGTTCTTTTCCCTCGTCATCCATTAAAGCGAGCCAGGACGGCTCTCCCGTCTCCCGACGGACGTTCGAGAGGAGGCTGATATCCGGAATCGATGAAACTAATATATCCGCGGAATCAGTCACTGTACGCGTGTGCGTCAGCGTCGATGGTAACAGCCCGCAATGAACCGGGGGGCGGGATGAAGTGGAAGAAAAAGTGAGAAATGGAGCAAGCAGGAAATCGAGAAACGAGAAGAAGGACATGGAGACGGGGGGATAGAGAGGTATTAAGGAATTGAATCGCTTGCGGTGCCGCGCCGTCGGACGGAAGTCGCGTAGTTTCAAGGTATCGCCTTCACTGCGTTCCGGCTATCGCTCATGACACGCCTCGCTGAACGAGACCACCACGATCTCCGCCCCCGTCTTCACTTCTCTTTCCTGTGCGTTCACGAAGAACACCGTCGACATATTGGACGGATAGCAACAAGCTTCGCAGATCGTAGCTTGCCTCGGGGCTCTTCCGTGTTGCGGTCATCCATCACGTCGTCATTACGGCGTAGTTGGCTACGTTCGACGGCGTTCGATGCCTCGGGCTTCACGCCCGATCGGCGCGAAGAAAGCCTTTTTCCTACCCTCGCCTTCGGAGGGGGTGCTTTTTCTTTATTACGCTACGAAAAGCGCACGTGGAAACTGTACAGGCTAGTAATGATCCGTCGATACTAAACTGCAATCCAATGAATTAACACTAAAAGGTCTAGGTTCTTTCCCGCGCTTTTAACTCACCGTCCAATCTGCTTTGGCATTATTTTACGTCGTGAATACAAGCTATTGAGATAAAGGATCGAACCACCGACCACTGGTGTTGAATGGACACACAAATCTCAAAACTAGAAACCGTGTCACGAGCTACGTACGTGACGGAGCTCTCCTGCGAGTTTCTATCGTGGGAGATCATAGTCGAATCACAACGATAGAATGTGCCAATCTCGACGCTCCCATGGGTTACGGTGTCGTGGCGTCTTTCATTTAAAGCATAACGCAAACGCTCGCCGAACGATCGGGCATGAACGCGATAAAGAGAAATCCTGGCGTTATTCTCCTCTCCCATCTTACTCTCGCGACTGTTGAAACTGTTGTAAGAGAGAAGTATTATTATCCGGGGAAATCTGGCAATATTCCCTCGAGATGTCAGATCGGTCACGTTCGGATGGAAACGCGGCGAAAGTTTCTCCACCCCTCAAGAAGATGACCGAGAAAGGGACAACACGAAAAGGAGGAAAAAACAGATAATCCACATTCTCGCTTTGCATCAATCGTAAGACGAAGAGGAATAAAAGCAAACCTTCGCCGGAGATGAGTGTGTGTGAGAGAGAGAGAGAGAGAGAGAGAGAGAGAGAGAGAGAGAGAGAGAGAGAGAGAGACTTAAAGATGACGAGAGGGTATCCGGGCAGAAGCGCGCACGACGTTGACGGAGGATTATCTCCGCGAACGTCTTTGAGAAAAGGTCGAAGGTGGGAGGGTGAACGCGGACAGGGCGGCGATCGATAAGGTTATTTTCAAAACGTTCATTATTAGCGCGCAGTAGTAATATCGCAAACGTGCGCGACGGAGAACTTTATAAACGCGATATACACGGTGTATATCATGTGCAGGCAAGAGTAATGAAGAGAATCCGTACTCCGCACCCGCCCACCCTTCGTCGGTCTTTGTTTCTTAATCCGAAGATAAAACAGGGACACGACTGCATGCGCGAGTGAAATGGAGCGAACATCAAGATAAAGTAGCTCGTATTTCCTTAGAGTAAGAAGGATCGAATGCGCTATAAAATCCAGCCGGAGTCGGAAGCGCGGAGGCGAAACGGTTCTTCCTCCTTCGAGAGGCATTGCGAAGGTTACTGCGACGAAAACCGGACCATTTCAGCTGGTCAGACGAATGGAGATTTAAATTCCGCTTTATTTTTCAGAAACACGTCTGTACCCTATGGAAAAGTCTTCGACAACGAAAAAGGAAAAAGAAACTTTATTAGCTATTATTTTTAATTTTTATTATAAATATTATTACTAGAACATTTTTAATATCGTGAGAGGTTAATTAATTGATTGATTGAACGTTTATTTCAGTTCTAAGGCAAGCCCTCTAAGAACTTTAGATACAAGACAAAACAGTGAGCAACGCAGCAAAGTATAAAAAAAATCAAAAGAAAACAGAAAAGAAGTAGAAGTTATAAATGAAATGAGCAACTAAGTAATAATAAAAGTAACAAAAATAATGATACTAATAATGATACTGATAATGATAATTAAGACAGTAATAATAAATTGATAGATAGAACATGTGATTGATTATACACATTAGATCACATTAGAGAGACAGATCGATAGATAAAGCATTTAGTATGATTATAGGGCCCTTCAAGAACCAACATAAGAATACCAACGCTAAAATAATGAGAAAATAAAATTAGAGATAAATTTTGAACAAGATATACAAGATAAGAAAACAGTAAGAATACAATACAAGCACAGGATAATTATAACACGAGAGAGGATAAAATAACAAAGATTATGAAATTTAAAGAGAAAAGAAAAACAATATGAAATAAAAAGAAAAAAACTAATGCAGAAGAAACCACGCAAAGAGAGAAAGAGAGAGAGAGAGAGAGAGAGAGAGAGAGAGAGAGAGAGAAAATGAGTATTCAAAAACAATTTGTACAAATTAAAATAAATAAAAAAAGGACCCCCACACTAATTATACGGAAAATTGGATTTTCCGGTAAAGTAACTTCAGGTTAACAAAAGATGTAAAACACAAAGCTCAATAATAGATAATTTTTTAGCTATATGTATCAAAGGTGTAAAACAGAACACCTTTGATACATCATAATTCAAGAATTATCCCTTATTAAGCCTTTTGAATTGCATTTTTTATTTACCATATTAAAAGCTACAACATACGCGCGTGAAACGAACTCATTTCACCAGAATTCAATTTTCTATATAATATAATTAGTGCGAGTCTTTTAGAGCGAGTGCAGTGTTAAACAAATAATTGAGTAACAAAACGTTAATCGTACATATAAAAAAATAGATGGTTGCACATTACATAGAAGAGTGATCTCGAAAATATCGAAATAAATATTTAAAAGAGAAATTAATGGATTGTAAAAAGAAGGAATTACGAATGAAAATATAAATCTTTAAATTTTATTCGAATCAAATATATCATTCACAGAACATAAATAAAAAAAATATGATTCTGATGTAGTCACACATGGATTAGTCAAAGTCAAATTATCGTGATTGAAAGAACATAAATGTTTAGGCAAAAGCTATTAAAATATTAAAAATTCAGCAAACGTGCATTTTTGCGATGCATTTTTGTAGTTCGCTTAAGCCCTCTCCCTCCCCCTCCGATTAAATTATGCATGAACAACGCCGTCACGAAAGCATGGAGTACGTGACTTACAATAATTAGTACAAACAATTGGCGTCGTTTGCCGGTGCGCCTAACGGTACGTGGTACATTCACGCGACAAACACGAGCACCGGGCGCCAATCGCAAGCCTATTGGATTCGAAGCTGCCGCGTAAACGCAGCCTAATAAAGTTTAGATACCCATGCAAAATATCAATCAGATTCGTCACGTCGCACCGCGTCGAACGTGCCCTCGGACAGCAATGCAAAATGAAAATGGGGATGGGCGTAGGGCACAATCCAGCCACCGGGGAAAACAATGCCGTTGCTCTCGCACAGACGAGCGAATTTTGTACCGTCTTTGTAGGCCTTCCTTTGTTCTCGCATTAAGCTACTGGGAATACCGCACCCGGAGCAACGAGGAGACACGAGGGCTGAACTGGGAGCATTCATAGTTGTAAAAAAAAAATAAACATCGCGAGATGTAAAGAGAGATATTGTGTTGCGACCTCGGTCGTGAGTATGCGTTATCAAACATTTATTCGCGCGCGTTGAAAGGTCAGTTTTGTGTTTCCGTTGCATATTTGCGCGTATGCATTTCCTCCAGCGTAGAATTATTGAAGGATGCAATTTCATTGAAAAATCTGCGAAAGGTATTTAGTTTATCTCTCTCTCTTTATATGTATATATATATATATATATATATATATATATATATGTACAAACTGTCATATTCTTTAAAAATGATAAAACCTTCGCGTACGTAGTAAAATTGTGCCGTATGTTTCGAGAGAGAATACATAAGATACTTTATGAACTCGATGATACGTCACTGCAATTATGGTTGGCCACTCTTTCCGCATTGACCGTCTGGCTGCGACTTCCGGCCAGGTGGGCGAAACTTGTTTCTATTTTTACGTGCCATGCATCGAGCTCGTATGCGCATTGTCGCTTCGAACGGCACGAAATATCGAGTATCACTCTCTCTCTGTGCGCCATCCGCGTTTCGTTTTTGATGGAACGTACGTCAACGGTAACAATGGAGAATAAAAGAACATGTGCAGTTTTGCATGTTGTAGTACTTTTATTCGGTATTCCGAATGATGGAAGAGACTATATGTCGGATCGAGTTAATTTAGCATAGCCTAGAAATATAATGATAATGTATTACATTATCTTCGTGTCGAAAATTTTTTAATTCGCTAATACTCCGTATTATTCCACCATCTCATGGATTCATCATCATGAATTCGTGTAAATGTATCCTAGCGCGCGTCAAATATTATAATACAGACAACATCGAAGCAGCAAAATTCTAGAACGTTTACGTGCAAGTACATGAGCTACCGCTATAATGATACTGCCAGTTATGTAAGAGTAATGCGATTAATAAGCACGGATGGATTACGATCCTACACGAGCACCGACCGTTAATCATTATAACGAGGGTGTGTTTCCCGAATTAATTACTAGAATTTCAGTTTCTCAATATCGCTTACAAAGATTAAACAAGAATACTCATGAGAACAATCGTGACAATGCGAAAGGCAACGAAAAATTTGGATATCTACAAATCTTTGGTTATATTTGCGTTTTCAATGAATCATTTAATTATTAACCATTACTTTAGAATTCAACAAACAGTTTATATATTAATCAATATGATTATTTATCTAGATTATAAATAATCGCGAAAGGCAAACAAAGTGTTTTCCTGTTTATTTTATATTCATGAATAAATAATCGATTTATTTCGGAAAATGCGTTATTACGTATATAGGTGTGGCCATGTAAATTAACGTTAATATATATTAACAATTCACGTAATAAACATTTCAGCGAAGCTAATCCTGTTATTTGGAGATATAGATGGAAGAAGTTTGAAATTTCTGACGCGGATGGATGAATATCCGTAAAGGCTTATTTCCGTGCGTTTGTCAGATACGTGTTTGCGGTTGATGACGTCACGTCTCGTATGGGGATAACGGTATGCCGAGACTCTGAAGGGGAATACCGATGTGCTGCGGTCAGTAGTCACGTTCGCCCTTAATATTACACCCTTAAGTTCACGGGCCGCACGCTCACAATTAATAGCGCCCTCGGCTAAGTCAAAATCGTCTCACGTGCTTGGTTTCTAGAGAAAACCTTCGAGCCCCGTTCGTGAAAAAGGATAGGATTATTGACGATCGCATTAATATAGATCGATTTCCGTTGCCAAAGAGTATGCTCTTTCTAATTAATGACATTATCGATTTTACTGTAAAATTGCCATTTACGATGAGGCATGAATGATTAATTAGTGCTCGATATTCCGTAAAATCACATTATAATACGATTAAATCATTAAATTATTTATTAAAGGGCGAATTGGCGTAAAATTAGAGAGAAAGAAATTAATAATGAATTACGCGCGCCGAAGATACGAATCGACGTAGGAGATATACTACTTAAGTTTAATATATTATAGACTTATATGGAGCAATGCGTATATACAAGTGCGTACAACATAAAGAATTAATTAATACTTAATAGAAAAATATAAAAACTCGTTTTTTATGGAGAGTATCTTAAGTAATTTTCATAAGAGATTATTACTCTGTAAATTTTGTACCTCAAATATCGATATTTAATAATCTAGCGATACTATCGCTCACAGTATTCTATTGATACTAATAGTATTCTCAATATCAAGGAAAAAGAGATAGAGAGAGAGAAAGAGGAAGAGGATGGGAGAGGGAAAGAAAGATATTATAGATAAAGGTAATTGCTCTCGCGCGTTTTCACTTTCGATCCTTGTCAAATCGACAACGCGAAAACGATCGAGTTTTACATCCACGTGCGATTCCCATCGAGAGCATAGTTCGAGCCTTATTTACGGGCCTCTGAGACGTGCACTTTATTAAATCGCGAATCATTTAGCACGGTCGTTCAATTAATTCCTACACGCAGCGACGCACCGAGAGAGGATAAACGACATTTCGCTCGTGCCCCCCGTTTCACTAATAAAATCTGAATTTACGATCTTGCACATCACGCGCCGCGTTATCTGGTTTTCCGAACCGCTACGACACAAAATAATGTGTCCTAGTATTGTGCCGTAACGTTAAGCGCAACGGGAAAACGCGATAATTGTTTCCAAATGACAACGGTGGCGGTCCGCAAATGACGGTTGTGAATATCGATGCATACACGGGCTACCATCGTAGAGAATACGTAAATACACATTGCAACTGGCTGCCTGCAAAAGATACGCACCGACCAAACATGCGGTTCTCTGCGTTTACCGGAGAATTAATCGGCTATTTTATATATATATATATATATATA
>NW_017259356.1:735200-745365 GCF_001594045.1 Atta colombica
ATCTTTGCGGCACGAACTTTCCGGACAATCCAATAATTCGTTATTTTAAGGTCTCTTGCAATAATAATTTCAGTAGAATTCGATTTCTTGTTTTATGAAATATGCTCCGAAATATGTATCCATCATATCAATAATACAATATACAAAATCTTTAATAGAATGTGAATGTATATGAATTTATCATAAAGCTTTAAAGTGCAGACTGAATTCTCAATCGAGGTGTATGGGGTCTCAAAAACTCAGAGAGCATAATTTTTTGCGATAATCTTTTTTGGTTTTATTGTATTTTTCAAGTGTTCTATTAAATCGTGTGATATTAAATTTTGACTATCTTGATAAGCTTTGCCAAACATAAATTTTATTATCGTATTTCAATATTAAAATTTGCACTTTATTTCAAATTTCATCTGAAGAATAAGAGCCCCAGATTGTCCAATTACATAATTAGTATTCCTGCCCTATTAAGGATTAATAATACAAGATCAAATAAAATATACATGTTTGTAAAAAAAAAAATGAACGCAAAGAATGCCTTGTTTCTTATTTGATAAAATAAAAGATGCGTTATACATTTTTTTTAGCTTCTCTATTGTCAACTATCGATGCACAACATCTTAAGTCACCGTGTAACGTGTGCTTACGTATGTATATGACAAACTAGTCGCAGATTTGCTGAAGCCACGTATTTCGGCGAAAGATAGCCGGCGGAGAGGAGGCAGCCAAGTTCTCAGCGGCGTTATCATAACTAACGGCTTCATCTGCATAATTATCCGAGGAAAGTACGTTACTTAGCCGGCAGGCCGTGCTCGCTACAGAGCACCGAGACGCCGGGATTCCGGGATACCGTGGCACCGGTCCGAACCCGGGACGAGAGCCTGTCTCCTCGGGAATGAAACCAATTACTCGGTGACCCCCTCGGGCCAGTACGTTTCCAGAGCGAAAGAGAAAGAGAGATTGACACAGGCGCGGAGGGAGAGAAATTGTGCAGTAACGCGAGAAGGAATGAACGGGCGAGACGTGAAGGAACGTAGCTATATGAAAAAGATTGCGAGTGCGTGCGATCTAAAGTAGAATGAAAAGTTCGCGAGAACACTCGAGGGATTCGGGAAGAATATATTATTGTCATACTGGAAAGAGTTTAATTGCTTTAATTGAGATTCCAGTTGAAAATGGACAAATCAGAATTTTTTGATTGAATGTATTAAATTGTTGAAATAATTAGAATTCTGATTGATATAGATAATCAATTTCGATTAGAAATTTTTCTCAGTGTGTCAGTTAACTAACTAAAATGTATTAGTCAATTACCGATATAGTAAATGTCCTAGATATTCTACCAATTTGCAATATTTAATGTCTAATGCAAGAATATGAATAAATGACTAGCGAATAATCGAAGAATACCTGCAATTTGTGAAGTCTAATCGTCATAAAACTGGCTATAAGTATGCCAAGAAAATCCCTTAACCCCTATAACTTCTTTAAATCCCTGAAATGTCCGGCTTTCAGCAACTTGCAAGCTCAACAATTCCCAAATGTCGCGAACGGCGCGAGACTGGAAGAGCAGGCAGAGAGGAAAATGAGAAAGAAACGACGAGAAAAGTATCAGACCACGATAATTGACCTTCTTTTGCTCCGTTCTGGTTCTTGCACGCTGATATAGTCAGCCCGTATTCGAATGTTTCGGATCGATGTTATCCGGCAGTTCCGGGTGAAGGTTGGTGGAAGGTCGAGGTTCTCCCCCATGCGAATTGTGCTCGTTTCCATCCCCCTTCACTCGCTCCTATATTCCTCGCCTCCGGGGGTGGAAATGGGAAACCCTCGAAATATCTGGGCGCGAGTATCTACCCCCGCGTCAGGTAGGTAGAAGGAGAGAACATCTGAGGAAGAGGGCAACTATATGAGGCAGAATAGAGATAGGGATGAACAAGGGAATGAGAAAGGGGAACGAAGAGTCCTTCCCGAAAACAGTTTCTTCGCCGGTGCGAATTCCGAAAAGCAACTGCTGGAGGGATGAGACAAGGGCTTAAAGACGGGGCAGAGGAAAACCGATCTGCCTATCGGGATTATTAGAGTCGTTATTTTTCTCGAAAACGATGTCTCTCGCGTTTCCCTCTCGGAAATCATAATAACGCGCAGGTACGGTTTTCTCGAATGAGAACGCTTCGTATCATTACATCACGATAACCCTTTAAGTCGATCATAATTCCAATCATTTTACTTTAAGACATGGATCTCTTTTTCATAATCTGACTAACGTTATACGTCGCGGTGAATCGAGAGCAGAACTAACAGCCAAGAGATGCATTCACGACATATTTATGCATCATTACATAATCCGGCATATTAAACGCTTGTAAGGAAGCGGCAAATATACACGGTGGGATAAAAGTATAATTTGGCGATAGGATCGCTACATGCGCGTGGCGGGACATAAGAGTGAATGTGGTATAAAGGGGAGGATGAGCTGAGAGAGAATGGATGACGGCATCACGGGGAACGTGCGGTGTTTGGGAAATGGCCGAGGGAGGGAAAGCGAGAAAAGAAAGCCGGAGGAAAAAGCGCGCCTGTTCGCAAGCGATAAGCCAGCCCATAGAACTGCCTCGGCCATTCTCAACTGCCTTCGGCTTCTCACCATCTAGGACGAAAACCTTCGGGATCGTCTCTCTCCGACATCCTTTACGATTCTCAATGTGGCAACTACCTGCCCCAGATCCACTGGACCAATCCCGACTCGATCGAGACTTTAATATGAATTGCCTCCTGATGGCAACATATCCTCGTGGGAGGACGATACGTCGATACTTAGAATTATCGACGCCGGCAACGCCTGCATGACGTCACCATGTCGCACAACGTCTGGTCGATCATTGAAATACGTGATATCCTTGTGCGACGGAAGAAACGGTCCGTTTGTCGTCAAAAGGGATTGATCCCTCCGCAAAAGCGTTTAATGCGTCACTCGCATCGAAATCCTTCCTGCCGCAGAGATTGCGCGAGATTGTAGAAAATATCAACAAATTTTGCAGTTTTGCTTATGGAAATCTTGCTGCGGAATAACGTCTCTTTATTACATTTCGTATTTCGTGCGCAAGCAGAATTTTCATTTCCTTTCGTCTAATACGCGCGGAAGTTCTATTTATGCATAGGTCGCGCGCAGCGTGTGCCTACATTTACATTTATATGCTTCCATCAAACGCGCTTGAATGTTACAGCGGTAACAACTTTCGCAAGGACTTCCCGCAAGTTGTGCATATCGGCATACCGTTCGCCGTTTCCACGTTAAGAGCGTGCACACCGAAGATACACGCCACGCGCGTTCTATCCCACGAACGATACGTCGTTACCACGGACTACACTCGTAAAGAGAAGTGCTGTCGCTGACTCGACTGGATTAGAAATGGTAACTAAGCTGTAATACTACCAAACAAACGGGATTCGAGAACGAATCAAAATTACGATAGACCTTATCATACCGGGTCAAACGCCATTATATCTACCAAGTTTCCTGCCAAATATATCATAACATCAGAAAAACATCAGGGCAATTTATATTATCATTTATCTATAAGTTCCATGATAAATGATTATAGAAAACTTTTTGTCGGACTAATCAAATTTTTTTTTCATTCTTTTTTTAAAGTACTCTTCTGAGTTGAGCAAAGAAAATAAATTACACTAGAAAAAGAGTGCACACAGGAAAATACATATAATATTGTAGATATAGTAATAATTATCTTTTTAAATTATTTCAAATATTTCAGAATTTCGTATATCCGCGAATTTATCGTGCATTACATTTAAAATGTATTCTGAATCCCAATAAATTTGATACTTCAATCAATATTATTAAATTAGAATAAATTCGATTTGTTTATTATTGTATATATAAAGTCGAAGAACATTATAAAATTGATCGAAGAATTTTATAATGTGTTCTTCAAAAGAAAATTAATTTTCGCTTTAAATACATAATAATGAGTGTTTCTAAAATTTTTAATAAGTATATTCTATTATTATTATCAAGAAAATATTCTTTATTAAAGACAATTGTTATTTAAAAAGAAGAAAATTTGAGTAATTATTTTTCTTAACAATAGAATAATATTTGTGTGTGTGTGTGTGTGTGTGTGTGTGTGTGTGTGTGTGTGTGTGTGTGTGTGTGTGTGATTGCACTAATTAGAATTCTGATTGAAAATGGACAAAATAAAATTTTCTTGAATGTATTATAATTCCATTAATCAGAATTCTGATTAATATAATTAGAATCTTCTAATTTATTCAACTAAAAATTTTTCTCAATGTAACTTAATAACTTTCACGAAATATATTGAAATATCTCGTAAAGATTAATTGAAAAATAAAAAATATTAATTTTACTTTATGATACATTAAAAAAAATAATCTAGATGAAATTATATTCATGAGTTATTAATTTACTCTTTGAGCTTCGAAGGAACGTATGTCTGAATTTTTTTTCGAAATCGATTCGCGGATATTCGTTACTCACGACGCATTGCACTGGCTTTTCAAAATATCCATTCAATTTTCAAGAATCTGGGAAATCTTTTGAAGCGTCTCGTGACGACGTCGAGAAATCGTGTTGACGGCCGTTCGGTGAGTTTGCCAGTTTACGATCGCAACGTCATCAGATCAGACGATGCGACGATCCTACGATGCATCCCGCACCTCAACGATACACTTCCCTTATGCGCCATCGATATTTATGGGGCCATCTACATATTGCCAAACATATTGAGCCTCAGCAAATGGCCGCGGGCACGCGCGAAACTCCTGAATATTCAAGCAGGTAACGAAGCAAAGTTCGTTTGCGTTAGCGCCTGCTCCAGGCACTGATACACCTCCGGGTCATCAAGCAGTGCCTTATTACCTGATTGCATATTGAGCAGATATGGAATTATGTTACAGTTACGCGCACGTATTCGCACGCCAGAACCGATTTGCAATCGAGAACCACCAGCAAGGAAAACTTAACACTATCATCTATATACATTTCAAGAGTTCTGTTAACCGTACGTTTAGAATATTTCCAGTACTAATAGCTCTTCATACTAATGTCTTCACGATATTACGTAAGTTATATGAAATATTTTTTAAAAGTATGTGTTTCCAAAGCACGTTTAATCTCAAATATTAAATGCGTCATTTTAGAGGAAACAACGCATCTTTCATTTAAATGATTTATCTTGGCGAAATAAATTCAAGAGGATTCGGAAATAACGTTAATCGTCGCGCGGCAGTGTTGATTTATCCAGCGTTCTATAAAAAAACTGCTTGTCTTAGCCCCGCTATAAAGCAGAAGAAAAGAAGCCCACGTTCATCACTTCTGACTCGAGTCGAAAACTATATCGAGACGAATCTACTTTCCTAGATTAATCTAAGATAAATGCCGCCACCAGGAAACGGCGCGGACAATTTTATTGTACTGAACAAAATAAAGAACGAATATAAGGAACTATAAGGAACGAAAGATAGCGAAATCGTTTGTTGAAATCGTCTATCTTTGATTCGTGTTTTGCACCTTCGTTTATCTGTACATTTGTACTTTCTCCTAAATGAGTTGAAAAGAGAGAACAAATTGAAATACGATTAACGTGCACGCAAGTGCACGTTCTATAAGTAATATAATGGATTAATTTATGAGATTTATTTTGATAATGTTTTAAGCTCCCGAAACACGTACATCCTAATTTTACAGAAAAAGAGAAAATCACTGTAGTGGCGTTGAAATAGTATCGTATTTTGAGATAAAAAATACTGAGAAATAATAAATTATATAATAAATCTTATACGAGGAAAAGCTGTAATTTAAAAAATAGACCTCCGCCTTCTCTAAAGGTTAAAACGACACTGGAAATTAAAATGATTTAAGTTTTATAGTTTATTATATAAAAAAAAATGAGAAGAGGATAACGAAGATATAAAGCTTGCGAGAAAATGAAAAAACTAATGACAGATACGGAAAATGACTATGGAATAGAATTAATCTGTTCTTCCTATAAATGCCCGGAAGCGGCCAAATAAAACAGCTTGAATGCCACGCGCGCGAGCACGTACAGAGGGATTATTAATAATGACGCGAGCAGATGCACTTCCTGGAACACAGAGTGAACCACCGCGGGAAATGCGTCCAACCAGTCGGTGCTAGCGGCAATATTCGTTGATTCGCTCCCGAAACACATACACGTAACGAGAAACAGAGAATGGAGAGTTGGCGTCGGAAACTTTTCTGTATCGCAGAGCGTCCGTTTCTTTCGGCGTTCGTGCTCCCATGACGCCGTCAACGACGAAGACGACTACGACGACTACTACCAAGACGACAGAGTTAATGGACGAGAGAAGTTTCGGGGAAAGTCGCCGCGACACCTCGCGCGCGAAAATATTGCTGGGTATCCATCTTGGACCCTCATCAAGAGTGGTCTCCGAGGGGTCTCCTCCAGTCGTTACAGCCTGTCACGTTGGGTCACTCAAGGGTCAACGGCACCCGGAGGAGCTCTAGGCAAGCTCGTTGGTCATCCGCCGGGCGGAGTTATGGCGCCGCTCACCACCGGTCGTTGTTTTCGCAATTCGCCTTTAATACGTCTCCGGGCGTCGCCATTATCGCCCGGTGCCGTTTGCAAATTGCACATATACCATGCTTGTGTATGGCTGTATAAATGCCGCGGACAACTGTATGCGACTCGTTGTCACGGTTAAATATGGGTGCAGCTTGCGTCGCGTTACGCAACAGCGGTTCTATGCGTGCATTGCCACCGTTATTAAGGTCTCGGCTGGCTAGCATCGTCAGTTTCCAGAATCATGGCCACGATTTAACTGGACTATTGTGGCTGAGATCGATTCCAATGTGAAAGTGTGCGATTTGCAGGAAATCTTCGAACGCGCCGATACACAACTCGCCTCTGTCTTTCTTGATTTATTCCACTTTTTGATGTAAGTTAAAAGAAATTCAGTACGACGGCTAATATTATTTAACGTAGAAGTACAAAGTTGAATTTATTCACGCAAACTCGAAAAGAAAGTTGGCGCACGAGCACCGAAACTGCAAACTTGAAGCTGGATGGTGTATCTCACTATGATCTTCGCCCTCTCGGTAAATCAAAGTAAGACTCAGGCTCGAGTTGTTTACCGACAATTTCATGCCTTATCAAGTTTTGCATCGCACAAAACAAACAGCGCAAGATCTACAAATGTGAACTTTCTTGCCGCATCGCAACGGTTCCCGATAAACTGATATCCCAAAACGTCAGTCTCCTTCCGCTTTCTCCGAAAGCGAGAAAGCGCGAAATAAGCACAGCTGTGAATTTGCATTAATGCCACGTGTGCAGGCCGCTCTCGGGGAAACGATCGAAGCCCGTCCCTGAAATGCTCCCCGTTTGACTGTACAGAAAAAAAAATTGAGGTGGAGTGTCAGGGGTGCGGCGATGTGGGAGCGGAGGGATGCGAAACGCGCGGAGAAGAAAAATATAGCGTACCGCCAACCTCGATCACTCGACTCTCCACAGCGCTCTGGCATTAAAAGCTTTCGCTGATTTTACGCTTTGATTTCGTCCGGGTGATCGAGGGGCTACCCGCTGTACAACACGTACACTTTGACAGAAAGTTCAACCGCGCTCGCCGACCTCGATTCTCCGGCGTCAACGTCCCGGTCAAGCTCCCGAAGAACTTCGCGAAAGCGCCCTACCACCAACCCCCAGCCTTCCCGCGTCCCCGACTAGAAAGCAGTCTGCTTCGACCCTTCGGTTCTCTTCAGCATCGGCGTTACCCCCATACGGTTCTCAACGCTCACCCCCGCTGCCCATGGACCAATGTGTTTTCGAGCGAGCCGTCGCCCGTCCACTTACAAAGTGGACGAATCGATATATCGCAGCACGCAGCGCGCACTGCGCTACGGGAAAGTGGATTTCGATAACCTCGTGACGCTCTATTGCATTTTTATTCAGTTTCACGGGCATTAAGCGGCAACCTGATTACGGCGGCGCGGGCGCGCGGTGGATGGAACGGCAAAGTGACTCGGCAGAGGAAAAAAAAGGACGTTATAGAGAAGCGCGGGTATGAAAACGCGGCTATGAAAACAGAGCGAAGGGGAGAGAATCGGATTATAAGCGCCTTCCTTCCCGCGAGAGAGCCCAATGCGCAGTCATAACAATTATACTCTCTCGTTCGCGAGTCCCCGTACCAAATTTTACATTTCCGACCGAAATTCATGCGATTAACAACAGGGCTGTTATACATAACTAATCGTAGGACGCATTAATCCGCGATAAAACTTGCATCGACCTGACGCGAATTGTGCATCCTGCACTCGGACGGATTACAATCGCGTCGAATGGGGAGTTAATAGTTAAAATCAACGGATGTTAAACGTGATGAACAGACGATGTTCTGTAGCTATACGGAGAAGGAGAGAGAGAGAGAGAGAGAGAGAGAGAGAGATTCCCCGTTCTCAACTTCGACGTAACTCGCGAACCACGGGCAAGTAACCGTTGTCGTTACTTGACGATAAAGTTCGAGCTGCGATAACCGCCGTGGAATTTGGCGGTATCTAAACCGACCAGAACTAACGCGACGTGACGACGAAGTCGATGCGGTTACGGGTCGCAGTTTTCGTTCGGAAATTCCGCGAATCTATTACACCCACGGGTATTACCGCCTTGGGGTGTAACCGACATCGTAACGATCGACGATAGTTATCGCGAGGTAAACAAAAGGACGCGCCAGTGGTCGTATAAGCCAATATATGTTGGTTCGTAATCTGTATGAGCAACGAAGAAAAGATGGTGCGCTGATAGAAAGAACGAACGGTAGATGAGAGGAAGAAGAGGCGCGTAGAAAAGTCGGAGGTATATAGGTATATCTATATATATATGCCCGCAGCGAGGGGTAGAAGGAGGGGGGGGGGGAGTCATAGAGGAGGTGGCAAGAGCATAAGAGGGAATAGATAGTACAAGGTAGATGAGGAGGCAAGAGGGGTAAATATTACATAAGATAGTGCTTCTCTCCCTTTTCTCTTCTGCCACTGAGACCGTGGATGTGTCCCTCTAGTCGATATCAGTTGCCCTCGATATGTACACACCTCTGGCTCTCGCTTGTCGCTTTGGCGTCACCTTGCGGAAATCTTTCTTTGTAAGGCCTAGCATCTCGGCTATCATCTTGGTCTCTCTTCTCCGCAAAGCTGACGAACTCAGAGGAATTCCATTCGCTGACGGGAGAAGACCGACCGGAGATGCTCTAATTTGTCTCCCACGAGTTAAAGTGACAGTCTACGAAGTATTGTCTCTCGCGCCTGAAATCCAACTTTCCGAGCTTGCGAAATTAGATGTAACACGCGAGACCTTAATTTCGGTCCGGGTGATGCGGAGCGAGGAGGAAGACGAACGCATTACGACCGTGAGCAGACACAAAGCGCAAAATATGCTTACAAAAGAATCTGCTCGCGTCGGAAGATGCATCTACCTGCCCGGCAGGATACAAGGAAACTAAGAGCTCACGGATTATATTGCATAGGGATGCATCCTTTGTATAACGCGGTGGTTTCGCTTCTTCGACAATAATTCATATGAAATTTCAACCGAATCTTCAACTTTTTCAATTTGCCGCCAGCCGTTTCTGGTACATATAACTTGATAACGTGTTATAATTATGCCAGCACATCCATGACGTGAATATGCAATACGGTCGACTTTATATGAACACTCGCAAAGTCGGCGAGTAACTGTAATCTACTTATGCTAGCTCATGCATGAAGTTAATATACAAGGTTGTTGGCTTTGTACTTAGTCTGTGAACCTGTACATGTATAAAGGGATTAATTTCAAAGTCTACGCGCATTACAAACGTTTATGTCGCATATTTCGCATGGCTGCGTAATGAATGTTTCTTTAAATAAATATCATTATATTGTATATCTAAACATGTTAAATGCAATAACGCTACGGTAAGGTTTCTTTTGTGTTATACAAACTTATGTTTATGATATTACCTTTTTCATAAAATTTTATATAAATAATTATTGATCAATTCAGATGAATCTGAATTCGCGCTATTAACGTTGTGATATAAATGTGTGTGTGTGTGTGTGTGTGTGTGTGTGTGTGTGTGTGTGTGTGTGTGTGTGTGTGTGTGTGTGTGTGTGTGTGTGTGTGTG
>NW_017259356.1:745465-750225 GCF_001594045.1 Atta colombica
TGTGTGTGTGTGTGTGTGTGTGTGTGTGTGTGTTAAAAATGCTAAGAGCTTTCTCACAGACATTAATTTCAAGATATACACATTGCGTACGCGGATGCAGGTTTATATTTTACATGTAAAAGTTCTGCATGCTGACCTTTGGGCGAACGAAGAAGACATTTTATATACTCAAGTCTTTCCTCCGCTTACAATATTAAAATGCTACGAACAGTTACAACGTAAAAGAGCTAGTGCACATCCTTATATGGCCGAAGAAGAAAAATATACTTTGCTCATATACTTTGCTTGGCACCAGAAAGACTAAAGATGTCGGGTTATACATCGAACTTTCCTTCTGCTTACATACGACGTTATTTTCGTGATAATTTTATTCAAAGAAATTGCTATGTATCTCCTTGTAAATGTAAAGATTTTTTTCATTATTTATAAAATTATTCAAAGCAGCGAGAACATAAAATCGGTTTATTAATAATTAATAATTGCATGGCAATCGTTTCATAGATTAAAAAATTTATTTATAACTTCAATCGTTCTATAAAAATATTCGTGACAATTAAAAAATGACTGTTCTTAATTATCTTATAAGTAAGCATTAACTCGGTAATGCAAAGTTATGCATTTAACTCGGCAATGCGAAATAAAAATTGGAATACAGCCAGACCATCTACAGTTTTTCTCTCGGTCTTTTTCGCTTCACTTTTTCCCTGCCGAGTTTACTGAGTTTACCCCGTTTCCGGATTTCCCTCTGTATAAAACACTTCTATCGTGGCTTTGTTACGCGGCTGGGCCTCGCAGCGTTAATTTGTCGTTACCTCACAGTCAGGCGTTTGTCAGTGACAGCCGGACACAAGGGTGGCATTGTCGAAGTCGCGTGGCCGAGGGGTTGTGCCGCGAGGGTAGCCGGCGGCGAGGAAGGCTAGCGTGTACCGTCTTTCTTGCTGGCGGGGATAGAATGTCGATGAGTTTGCGAGACCGATCGCGCTACGGATGAGATCGCGCGTGCGACGCACGGTAAGAGAGGGAGGGAGGGTGGTTTTGAGCTCGATGGTCAGTGTACCGGAACCTAAAGGAAGAAAAAGGAAAGGGTCATGGATGGTGCCGTCGACGGTGGTACAGGCGACGACGATGGCGATCGCAAGTAGTAGTAGTAATCGAGCAGGTAGTAATAGCGATAATGGTGGTGATGGTAGTAGTGATGATGGTGGTGGTAGTGATGGTAGCGATGGTGGCGGGTATACGCCTTGCGCCGTTCCCGCGCTGAATTATTGAGACACTACCAGATCGATGTCACAAAAGGAAAACGGCTGTGTGGCTTGAAATGACGGGCTTTCGCGTCGCTCATACATTATGCACGC
This sequence comes from Atta colombica, assembly GCF_001594045.1. Classification (NCBI taxonomy): domain Eukaryota; kingdom Metazoa; phylum Arthropoda; class Insecta; order Hymenoptera; family Formicidae; genus Atta; species Atta colombica. The sequence continues at coordinate 746,821 of NW_017259356.1, forward strand.
GGCCGCTTCTGCCCGGTGGCCTGCGCACGTATATTCGTGCGCTAACGTACAAAAAAAAATCTACCTTCCCCCGACGAGTTTGCTACCGTGTCGAGAGCCGTGTCCCTTCTGAGTTTCCCGTGTGATTATGTCACGCTATTGCCTGTAAAGTGAAAAAAAGTGAGAGACGTGCGACGTAGGTACTGAGGTCAGGACCTCCGTTGGAAGGTCTCTGCCTTCGTTTCGTTCAATGCGCATTCCCAAGTGTAAAGCAAGACGATGCGACTATATGAATGAGCTATTTTGTAATATCGCGATTATTCCGCTGTTATACCTCACGGTGATCCTCGCAGTGATCCAAAGCTTATTGGAGTTTGCGAAGAAAATTCCTGGAATCGTTAGTTATTAGTAGAAATAATTCAATTAACCATCGTTCTCAGAATTTTATATGATCTTAAAATATAGATATCGAGATATCTTCTCCTAATAATAAAATAACACCTTTATGTGAAATTAATATCCTTTCCAAGAAGAGGATTCTATCAAGTTTTGAACGAAAGATTATAATGTAAGAGTCTAATGTAGATTTCATGAAATCAAATTTAGTGCAATATTAAACTTTTTTACGTAGCATCGTAGAATATTAAGGATATTTTAAAAAATATTGAAGGTACGTAAATTTTAATTTATAAAAAGGGGAGCTAAAAATATCTCAACATCAAGTTATAGATTATAAGGAATACAAACCAAAGCAAGTACATACATAACATAACCGCGAATGAAAGCGTGATCAACTTACGTACAGCTAGGAGAGAAATTTGGGAATTATCGATTTTTCATCTAACTCGTTGAACTGTGAGACATAATAAACCATATACGCCAGTGCGCACCGTTAGCAGGGGTAACATGTTGCGCAATTTATATACACGGATATGCCCGATCGATTGGCCTCGTTTGTCACTTCGATAAAAACAACAGAAGAATCTAGTTAGAGTAAATATCACGACGCAAATTTTCGTATATATATTTTTCTGATATAATGAGCAATTACGCAGTTGATCCTTCAAGTTCAGGCATTAACTTCTGATAATTAATCATTATTGACAGTTGTTCAATAATTATGCATCTCTTTATGTACACAATTATTAATAATTAGCAGAATGTAAGTACTAGCTTCATTTTTATTTCATGCAATGTCGAATGTTGTTGCCAACATGACTAAAAATATTGAAAAGAAAAGCCAGATTATAAAATTGTCTAAAGCTTTCCATAGGATGACACTGACGTCACTAAATCGATAGCAGCGATTACTCTTCGTAAACTCCGGAGCATGGTAAACAAAGCCTACGCCTTCCAATTTAACGCACACTACTTTTATCTACAATTTTCTTAACCGTGTCGTAGAATGTGGACAAAGCAATATCGTGTAACATTGGTTTATCTAACCGATCGATCCGCTTGAAAAGAAGAAAAATAAAAAAACAAATATTAATCGCGCATCCGACTGTTCGGACGTTATTTCACGAAATGGATAAACAGCTTTATATTTATATGTTATTATTTATATTTATATGTACAATGTGTATATACCTTACATTGCAAACCGTTCGCACGAACCCATTTTGCGCAGGGAATTCATTAAACATAAAAATGAACGCGTAAATATTAGATTATCGAATCCGTCGATTCAATATACTGAATATACTATAAAAATTAAAAAATAACAAAAGAACACTACGCAATATATGAAATGATATTTAATATTGAATTGAACATTAATTCGCGATGGACAATTTTGGAAATGTGAAGAAACTAACTCATTCTACACACTATCGCAAATTTCGTTTTTAATATACCTCTCTCAAAAGTTTCGTTTTGTCGTCGCGCTGCCAAGACCTTCCCGATGTTAAAAATTGAGAGAATAACGAGGAACGAAAGTGGGATAATACAAAGATGGAAGTAGCGTACGCCACGAAATTCTCGAAGGGAGAACGAAGGCAGGGCAGAAAGGGTCGAAGCGAAACGAAACGGTTTCTTTGTCCTCCCCTCGCAGCAGTTACATAATTCCATTATTTATAGCCAATATCCAGTAGAGATAGGGGAATGAAACGAGAAAAACGAAGCTGCGGCTTAGCCTAATTAATTTACGAAGTATTCGCGCGCGTTCGATCGTTTCGGATAGAATAGGAGATAGAATTTCTGAAAATCTCTTTATGTCGCGCCGGTGTGACCTTGCGATTGTGCAAAACACGTGTAAAATATTTTACGTTACTAGAAAAATTGATGCGAAATACAAGACAATTTGAATATATATGCCTCGTGAAAGCAAATGTAAGAAAGATGGATGTCGGAGATTGAACATCGATATGAGTCGAGGTCATTGTACCTCACACAACCAGTCTGACTTTTAATACACCTGGCTTGCTCCCTTCTTCTTCCCTTCGTCCTTTCGGACTCCCCCTCGTTGCAATTGTGCTGTATCTAGTAATTTTCCCCCTTCTTTCTATTGAAGCACCGTGCTGTGACTTCTACTACGTGCGTTCTTTCCGTACAACAAAATCAATCGCTATACGATCATCGTTGGAAAACTTCTGAACTTCTAGTTCTCCGCTAAATATGTTCATATTCACTTTTACGAACTGTATTGATCAAGATAATATGTACACATTGTCTTTTAACAATAAAATAAATATGTAATTATAATACAAAATTGAACCGATGAGAATAAATCTAATTAAGTAAAAGAAATCCTATATTCGGTCAAAGTTGATCTTAATGCTTAAAAATTTCATTACGAATTTATATACATGTCCAATTCTGCAAACCATGCGTCGCAATCTTTTACACTTAAAACGTAATCATCAACAAAACTAATTGACAAACAATTTAATAATATTTATACTTATAAGAATATTAATAATTTGATGTTAACTAGAATTTAAAAATTGGCTAATAATTTTTAAGCGAAAAATATTACTCCAAAGTTGAAGTTACCATAAGACAATTGCTGTGATCATAACAGTATTTACTTATAAGAGCGGATAATTTTATAGAAATTTTACAAAAATTGCAGCAAAAGTAAATGAGTCTCTCCTGTATCAAATTGTATGTACACCTCCTTCTATTTTCTCGGGAAACAATACAGATGGCACGGTTCTTTTTAGCTATCAAAATAACTAGCCGATTGCGTGCACTCACTTCGAAAGTAAGAGCATAGAAGGGGGCAATGAAGAGGGCAAAACGCGCTGATGCCATCAGTTACGTTACCCTACTAAAACTCGGTCGCTTTTTCATTTCTTACGCAAGACCAATCAATCAGACCAACCCACTTTTGTATGATCTTTTATAATCATCGAACGTACAAAAGATCGGGAATATATGTATGTACATACATAGATACATACATAGATAGATACATATATATAT
>NW_017259356.1:750325-763344 GCF_001594045.1 Atta colombica
TTTAAAATATATGCATGTTCAATTTTATTTTTCAGCATTATATGCTGAAAAAGATATAATAATTAAGTAAAAAAACAATTACTATTTAACATATACTTGTTTTATAATTTAGCATAAATTATGTGTTTTAAGATTACATCACATTGGTCTTAAACTTTCTAACGATAGTGCATATGCAATATTCAATTTTCGAAGGGTCGCAATTTCAATTGTACATGCAAAAGTTTGGAAAAGTTTATTCCTGATTATGTAAGATCGCAAAACGAGAATGAAAGTATCATGGCAAAAAAAAAATAATATAAAGTGAGACGAAGGAAACTTCTCGTGGGCGACGGAAAGAATCATTAGGCAAAGAAGATGTAAAAACCGGCGAGAAAGGAAGAAACGTAATAAGACCAATACGGAGAATATTGAAGAGTCACGGAGCGAAGGGTCTTCGTAGCAAATGCGAACTTGTGATAGAAAAGGGTCGCTAATCGTGGACTTTGATACCACGAGACCGAATAAGAGGTTCCTCCGGATTGCTATGGGGAAGATCGCTCCGAAATCCATGATCGCATCTTTCTTGGCCTGTGGCTTCTTTATAAACACATATCGCGTATGAATAATATCACCGCTCTGGATATACGTATCGCGATAACATCGTCCGCGATCAGATTTCACTGTATTCTCGAGAGAGCACTGTTTCAACCTCCGTATCACTATCACCCTTGAGGACATTAAAATCTACTTCCATCGCATTCGTACCTCAGCATTATTACCTTTTATACCATTCCGCGTGCTCGCAATAACCGTCCCGCGATCAAATCACATCCACTAAAGACGAACGATGTGTATCTACCATTAAAGAAATTTCGATAGCGACAATTTGAACCGCGATCGGACACGTTACTCAATCTTTCGGATTCTTGAACAGAAAGAGACGTGAAAATCGGAGATAGAGGACCAAAATCGTAATGTGCGTCAAACTTGATAGAAGACGAGTGGACGTCTCGTCGAAGTTAAACGATGATTATCCAATAATTTATGAGAGATCAATCGACTTCGAACTGACAAGTGACATAATAAATCATGTATGATTACGTCACAAAATTCTGTTGAATTAATACGAGAATATAAGTGTCAACAGAGATTATCTTAGTTATATATTTACGTCAAGACGAATAAAATCTGACGAATAAAGTTCAAGCATATCATAGCATGAAATATTTCTTTTTTTTTCGTGAACATGTTTTGATTGATAAAATACTGATAGTTCTCCATTATATAATTCGGTTAATCTAAATTTCTAAACGATCTTACTTGACTATTAAAACGGATCGTAATTATATTCAACTAAAGAGATTTTTTTCTATTAAGATGGCACACGACACATTCAGATATAATAAAGTCAATTCAATATCTCTTCAAATATAGCATTAGCACATCGTTCATCTTCGTGGAGCTCATCACGAATTTATGAAATCAATCTTGCTACAACAGCAAACGTAAAAACTGGTCGCAACGGTTGTGCGTATGTACGGACATCGAAATAGGCGAGTGAAACGTCGAAACTTTTTTGTTCTCTTTCTCCCGCGCGCGCTTCATGGCCCACGAACTTTTTGCCATTTTCGCACGAGATTGATCGCGTAATCCATAACATCCGGGCTCCCGCACTTTCCATATCGACGTTCGAGTTTCGAAGTCTTTCCCAGACCTCATCGTTCCGCAGCGAACTTCGTCGAAGTCATCAAAAAGCAACGCGGCCTGGTTCGTTGGAGTTTTCCTTACGAACTTTCACTTGCTTCCTTTCCTCGTGCACGTCTATCTTCACCCTAGGTAAATACTTCGGCCTAGTCAGCAGCCCCGGAGCATGCTGTGCGTGTTGCAGACTCCGGTTTCAGCCCTCTTAGCAACTCATAAAAACGATTCAACTTTTTCTACGTATATAACAAGATTCCGAATCGAATGTACTACAATTTATAAAGTTCACGTAGTATTTTATATTTAAGGTACTTAATTAAAATTTAAGATAATAAGTTCGACAAGTTCAGAATTGTATTAGAGAATTGTAGATTTAATTAATTTTGACTATAAAAACGAGCAAAAGTAAAATATATTTTTTTAACGCTATCAGCGTTATTTGGTATGTTTGAAATAAGTTGTAAGATTCATTTAGTACAAAATAATATACCTACATAGTACAAAAAATATGCCTATACATTAATTGATTAAAATAGTATTTACGATACAAACAGCAATTTGTATAAAATATCTCTCGTTTTATCCAAATTCAAACTACTTCTAGAATAACTTTCGCACCGATCGCACAAATGCTGCCATTTGCCGCCTAGCTGCGTTTCGGAACGTTGCTATTATACTGGTAATAATGAAAATTCGTTTCCCGATTGGCGCGTAGCGTATCGCAGCAATATACCGCCAATAAAAATGAAACGCAGCCTCCGAATGGATCGCACATTAAACGGCCAACCGATGGCGACCCGTCTATCGTCGTTCGCTTACCTTCTACTTCGAATAACACGAGAGAGAGAGACGAATCTTTCGCACGATATACCTCGCCATGATCGTACTTCGTTAAAGCCAAGTCCATAGCCAACGACTATTCGTCCTCGCGCTTCATTCTTGATGCAGAAACGATCGAGCCGCTATCCAAATCCGCCATTATCGGAACTCTTGCCGCCTCGGTAGGTACCTACCCGTGAAATCGTCGATAGTAGAAGAAGAGAAAGACAGATAAAAGAGAAGAAAAAGAGAGGCATATGTGAACAGAACAGAGAAAGGGTAGACAGAGAGAGGGGAGGAGGGGGAGACAAGATCGGTCGAGAGAGGGACAGATATAGAACCGGCCGTAACGTCGGAAGAGCTGGCAGCAATTTCCGGTGGCTTTTGTGCGCCCTTTAAAAACGCGAACTGCGGATGATGCCTGTAGAAGGAAAGGGGGGTATGGCGAGAGAGAGAGAAGGGGGGGAGGGTCGGCAGAGAGTTTCGTAAATGTACGTACGAGTGGTCCTTCTGGACCAACAAATCCCCGGGGCGGAAGGAGAGAGCAAAGTCGAGAGGTTAACTGCGGGTCCCTTCGCGTTCCTCCTCTCCATTCGCGTGTTTTATTTTGCCTCCTTTCAAGCGAGTTCGTTCAGATTCGAAATGCATCTCCTTACGCTTAAGCGCTCGGGCAAAGATAAATTTTCGCATGAATAGTGGAATTAAGTCGGATCTCATACGTCGCTCATGAACGTTTTCATCTGGCTCCATCAACCGTTGATTTTCCCCCTTCGCGAGAGATAACATCCGACGGTGACCTAATTTCATCGTCAAATCGCGCGAGCACTGCGTAATACCTCAATATCAAATTCTGTGGTCTACAAGAAGCTTTTTCCTTTTTTTAAATATAATTTGCTTTTCTCTCTCTTTCTATCGTTCCATGAAAAAAATGACTTGCAACGGATATTTTGTGCTAATATCATCTTATGAAATAGATCTCATCTTATGAAACAGACCTAAGCCTCGAAGAACGTTTCCCCATTACGATCTAGAACAGATCCCCGCTTGTTTCTCATCGCCTCCCCAAGGATGCGTGGTACGTAAGTGTATGCGGTTATGTACACACATATACACATCTTTTCCAGGGTTAGAATCCCAGTTCTTTCTGAAGCCTCAGCTTCTCTCCTCTCGTGTCCTGGTTTTCTCATTTCTTCTTTCTTTTTTTATTCTTTGAGGACCGCAAGCACGGGGATCCTGGAAACGCGCGTTTGATTGGCCGAATGTTATGTGGTTCCGTCAATATGGAACGATGGAAAAGGACACCGAAAAAAGACTATCACGAGAGGCAGAGAAAAGAAGAAGGGCTACGAGAAAATGCGTAAGGTGGAAAAGAGATAAAGGGACAGAGAGAAGAAAGGAAAGAGAGAGAAAGATGTAATATATCGGCTGCTCCGAGGGTGCGTGGGTTTCCTCGCAAAGGGTGCGTAGTGTTCAGAGAGAGAGGGGGGCGCACACGTAGGGGATAAGAGGGAGACTTACAAAGGGTAAGAGGAGTACGGAGGGTGGCGGAAAAGGAGGCGGGGGCAGGCGAGGACAGAAGAGGAGGAGGAGGAGAAGGAGGAAGGGGATAGTGGTCGAGAGGGTGGGTAGTGGGGGATGAAAGGGAGAAAACTAGAGGGTGCGTGTAGGCCTGGAGAATCAGTCGCGGGCGAGCTGCGTTCGGGGTTTTATCTATAGCTCTGTCCCCTCTATTCCCTTTTGCTCTCATTGTCGTGCTCGCTCGCTCGTGCCCTCTTTGTACGCACACGTCGAACCTCGCGTATGTACCAGCGAGATTCTACGCGGTATCCGATGTGATCGCTTGCTTTCGGTGCGAAGAAACAAAAAACGGAGAAAAGATAAACAGTAAGAAGACTCGAGTATTCTCGCTGGAACTTGTTTGGTGTCGAACTCTTAAATATCGTAAATCCGCTGACAATACCGATCTGGATACTCTTCAAGTGGCGCGAGATACGTGTGCTATCGACGATCTCGCGTAAATTCTCCATTTCGTGCTGTGATAATTCGTGACGCGTGTCGACGATCGCGCGACCTTGATTGTGTGCTCGCAAAGAGCAGAAGTTCGAAAAATTCGCGGGTCCGCACACCCGTCAGTACCTACGATCACCCGCGCTTAATTGTTCCCCAATGGTTCATATTCTGGAAGTGGTATCGTCGCGTCGGAACGACTTGCAGATGGTGAGTGCGCTTGCGCGAATAGTTTTAAATCTCCCCAACTACTCTCCTTTCCTCTTTCCTCTTGCACGTGTCGTTCGGTCGAAGATGTGTATACACGTTAAACATTCGTCGCGTCGCTCCCTGCATCTCGACATTTTCCAGCGACGGATCGATTGATCGGCGGATCGCGAGACAGGATTAGGTTCGTGGATGTCGGATTTCTTCCCCAGAGCCCCGCAATGGTCGTGTGTGTCTCGCTCGAACACGCTCGTGATGCATGCATCAAGATTCAAGTCACGTAGCCGCTTTCGACGTACGCGGAAATGTACGGTGAGATCGTAAAAGCCAGAGGGAAGGAACGACGACGTTGGAAGATGTCGTCTTGACGGGCAACCGTGTAAATGCATATGATACCCTGCGACTTTACGACCGGCTGCCGATTTCCTCGCATTCGTCCTCCTTCCTGTCGATGCGGTATCGCACGGTCCTTTCACGAGCTCAAGTCGTAAAAGATCCTCGCTCGCGTGTGTTTACGCGTGACTATTTCTGGCGGTCTGATGTGTGCGCGTGGTGGACTCGGATGTAACGCAACCTATCCATATGTCGCGCAGCTTCTACATGCGTAACGTTTACAATAATACCCTCGTCATGCTGGTTTTCCTGCTTCTTTCCCCCTCGTCCTGTGCATAATGTTAGCAGCGTGTTACTGCACGCGAGCACGACATACGCATGAATCGCGAGCGTACATCGACACGCGAGCAGCTGTTCAATGTCGCGGGCGTGTCTGTATTCGGTTACTCAGTGGTTTGGGAAAAGGGGAGATGGAGAGACAATATTTTGCCTTCGTCTGATTGGAGCCATGACATATAAAAAAACGGAGGCAGTAAACAGTAAACGAATTTGCCAATTAAAAAGAACATAAGGCAATAATGTAAGCAGTAGCCAATTTAAAATGTTGATTTGCTTTTCTGATTAAACAATTATAAATAAAATTTAGACCGATAAAAATAAATCAAATTAGAAAAAGAATTCTATTTTCGGTTGAAACGGATCTTAGTGCTTGATATTAATGATTGATGTTCATATGGAAATTTGTAAATATATTTTTAGTTTTATAAACTGCTCTGACTCAGTTTCTTGGACTTGAAGTGCAATCAAACAGAAACTGAAAATAACTCACTATTTAAATCTTTTTATGTACTGTAGCGTTAGATCCGTTTTCCACTCTCTGGTTTAAACTTAACTTGATAATAATGTTAATCACTATACTGGTAATTTTGCTAAAGTGATAATTTCAAAAGTTACTATTAAACTTTATTGAAAAAAATGACTGGTTGGATTATTTAGAATTCTGATTAAAAATAGACGAATCAGAATTTTTTGGTTTACTAGAATTCTACTTGAAATAACAGAAATTCTGATTGATACAATTAGAATCTTCTAGTTTGTTCATTTTCAACTATAGATATTTCTCTCAGTACATCGATAGAAAAATATAATTTTTATTTTATATTGGAACTTTAAAAACAAACTCAATTTTCTAATTCTAATTTGCTAAGCAAAACAAAGAAGATTAATTAAGAGGATAGCAAATTGAACTAATTTATTAAAATTCAGATTCGCAATGAATAATAATTAATTTTTAAATGATACATAAAGTGCGTTTAAACTTTTGACTTAGTTTTCATCAAGCCAAACAATTAAATATATTATTTTAAAAGTTATTCATCATTATAAAATCATTAGTTTAGTAATTAATTATAGCTAGAAAAATATAACTTTTACGTTATTATTAGGCTAAGTCTAACCACAAATTAATCAGAAAATAAAAAACCAGGCTTTAATGGGGTGAGTTTTTTCTTATTGTAGAACTCTCTACGTCATTTTAATATTACGTCGCAACCGTTTTCGAAGAATCGATTCTCCGTACGCTTCTCAGGAACGAATTAACTAAAGCGCGTTCATTAAATAGAGTGATACTCGCCGATGCACGAGGTATATTTCGCATGCAATTAAAAAGCGAGGAAAAAAGGAAAAGATTAATTTTCTCATACGATGCGATCATAGTTAATGCGGCTATTCGCAGTTTGTACGTGAAATATGTTTAAACTTGATAAATAAAAACATCCACGGATATTTTAAGCTCTGTCGACCTGCCTCGCTCCCTCGATCATAGAACCTTCTTCATCTCTCGCACGTATCGTCTATATTTAATGTTTATCAAACGTTTGGCGATTGTATCGGAAATTCTACGTTGCGAGGGCACATGACGAGTTCTCACGAGACGCTTACGGGGTGTTGATGCAGAGACGTGCATCAATTAATGCGGCGGCACACGTGAATGTGCTGGTGCATAACACCGTTGGTAATGTGGCCCGCCACATGGCGACGCTTTGCATGGCACATCAATCCTAAATCCGGATGTTGGCCCATCGCCAATAATAAACGATCGTACGCACCAATAGACGACGAACGAACATCTGAACCAGCATCTGGATACGAATCTACGTCATCCATGTCGATTAAAATTCGTAATAACGGAACTCAAATAAAAAGAAAGTTTCTCATTTGTCGGTTCAATCGTCACTACCCTCCTACATGAAATGTCCCTTATTCTAAACGTAAAAATGACAGCGTTTTGCATTTCATTCAAACAAAGTTCATCGATCAAGACAAAATTGGAATTTCGTTGAGATTCTATGTGGACCGACCGTAATTTGAAACGGTGATTCGGGCGACGTTGAAATTCGATAGATTCCGACAATCACATGCATTGTTAGGTTTTCGAACATTGTGATTCTCTTTTGACCTTCTTCTCCAACTTGAAATCGTCGAAAATCTTGGCGTTTTCTCGGATCGCGTCTTTTAAGCTATAACTATTCCTCCGACGATCTGCATGATGTCGGTTTCTTATGCGCGACGCAAACATTTCGCCGGAGCAGATCATGTAGAAGCAATGAAGCTTCGACGTTGTTACGACTGTAACCCGCCAAATGGGCGACGATCGAAGCTCGGAATGGCGGTACGTGACAACGGAACCGCGTCAAAGAGCGTTGTAAACCGTTGGGGCAATCGCATCCCGCCTCGCGATTTTCCAAGCGTTTGTCCAGCCGACTGCCACATCCAACATCCCGGTGCTCGCTACCGCAGAGCCGTGAAATAGAGAGGCGTATAACGTTTGACATTTAATGCGCGCCGAAGCATTGGCTTAGATTACAATCGGTGAACGACGAGTACCCCCAGAGGGAGGGCGCGAAAGCTCACTCGACTCGAATGCTCTTTCGGCGGGGGTGGTATAGTCGACGCTCAAATATTTGTAGAGCGTTAGGGAAAAAACTGATGGAGCCGAATAAAAAAAAAAGGAAAAAAAAAGAGAGAGAAATTGAATAGGTGGGAAAGCGAATGCTTTATACCTCGTACAGGTACGATCGGGTAATCGTGTAAAAAAAATTCGCTGGCCGTATGTCAGAGTATGGTTACAAAACTGGGAAAAAGCGCAACGTAATTCCCGTTTCGAGAGAATGCGTTACTTTGCCGCAGTATCGTAACCCGACAACACAGTAAAGAGATACAGGGATAGCGATATCGCGGCAATCGTTCGATTTCTACTTGCGTCTGAATTTTAGCACGATGTCCCGAAAAAACACGGCCGACACGACCGCCATGGAATTGGTTTTCTAAACTTACATTTTTATTTAACGGACATGGCACGAACGTGATCATCGACGTTCAAAGTGCAATGTTCAAAATGGAAACGTTACATGTTTCCGTTAAAGATAAAATTTGCCCTACAATGTGTTCCTTTAGTGAGACAATTCGCGAATAAAGACCTCGTGCACAGCAATATTGTACGTGCAAAATTGTGAATAGAAAGTTATTTTTATAGAAAGTTATTTGTGAATAGAAAGTTTTTTATTGTTTCTTTAACCCTCCGCCGGCAATATGAGATCTTCAAAGGTACCATCGATATTTTGATTGTGAATTTGGTAGATATATTTGAATTAACAATAGAATACAATCTGACTTTTTTATGATGATAAAAACTCGTTACAGCTTTGACAAATTTAAAGGAATTTTTTTTAGATTTTTATTCGGAACAATAAAAATTTCTGTTTTTCTTTTTTAATAGTACTCTCTTAATGCTTAATTTATTCAATATCATATATCTAGAAAATAAATCGTCATTTATAAATCGTTTACAGAAATATAAAAATAAAATTCCATTTTTTATAACTTGCAATTTTGTTATTATTTATTATTTTATTTGTCTTATAAAAAAATTATTTATTTTATAAGAATTTATTTTATATAATTATATTTATTTTATAATTATTTATCTTACAAGAAAATTAATATTTTCGTAAATTTCCACTGAAATTATAACTTTTACAGAATTTTTATATTATATTATTTTTGTCACATAGTTTTTACATCAAGTTATTTTATTCCGAGTTTCGTGGTTTAGCTATGCTTAAACTGATCAATTGACTATTAGATTCCTACTGCATGTAGTCAATCATATTCGCATTAGTTTGAGTGCGCATAGTCCGCATGGCAATCATTGTTATATGGCATGACGTTCAATCATACGACACTCTGCTCCCAACAATAAAATTCAAATCCTATTTATAATCACGAACAGACAAAACGGCAGGGCGCCAACCGTGCCGATGTGCCGGGAGTGCAGGTGCGCATTTATTTATCCTGAATTGCACTGGAATCGCAACCTGGGCTTCAATACGAGTTAACACTCGGCCGGAGACGCATTGTTTGATCGCGTCAAAAAGTGACGATAACGCGCTAAGCGCGCGATACTGCCGACAAATTCGCACGGAAATTGGACGAAATATGAGTATGAACAGCACAATGGAATAGTTCTCTCGTGATTGGTCAGCGCTCTGCCGCGAGCGATTCTAGACGAAATGCATGCCAAAAAAGTGTACGGACCTATTTCGAAGAACCAGTTATCCGCTTATACAAACAAAACGTCAAATGTCAATCACCGACGAAATTAATTACGGGTTGCAATTAATTTGCCAATTAGATCACGGCCGGGATCCATTTAGATGTAATCTGCTAGCTGACAGCTCATCCTCTTTCAGTGTTCCCTCTGCTTTGGTATCTGTAGTATCGCAACATCCGACGCGAGCACATAGAGAGGCCTGGCATTTGCTCCGAAGCAGTCGACAAATTAGCCGTATTAACGGGCACAACCGCGAACGCAGATTTCGCGCAGTTAGTATGTAGTTCCCCACTTGATATCCACGCGAAGGATTATTCAAGTTAACTCGAGCCAGACGCTTGCGAGCGCGCATCCGTAATAATTAGAATAACTGAATTATGTAACGAAAATGTCGAGAGAGCGCTCGTAGCCGAACCGTGTCTTCGGCGTGCTTTGTCAATTTTCGTATTCGGTTGATGAAATCATCCGCAATAATATGCAAAAGATTCAATTGTAAGTTATGATGGAACTTCTTTTAGAGAAAATCAAAATAACATTAAGTTTATCAAGCTTAATAATTAATGACTAACATTAGATGCTTATTCTATAATTCTTAACGACAGTGTTTGTTATATTGTCATTGTTCAGTTTTCTTATAATGTTTCTTATAAAATATAAGAATTCGCGATGACGATGTAATAACATCCCAGTTGTCATTAAGAATTACAAAACAAGTCTTAAACTATGTAAAATTTAAGCTATGAACTTTAAGAAATTGACCAATCGATAATCATAGTTGATGATTTTTAAGCTTTAAGTCGTAAGAACTTGATCAAACATAATTGATTATTCTCTTCACATTCACTATGATTAGTCAATTTCTTAAGCTTTAAGTTTCATGCCTAAAAGTTTATTGTAGACGCCACTTTAGAGAGACATATCCCAAAATGCATGAGAATATGAATGATAAATATGAATATTTTTTGTCAAAGAGATCTTGAAGCCAGTTATAGGATCAGTATTAACTTGCCGATGGGTAATCAAGTAATGAATACACCGTCGGCAAAGACCGTACGTATATAAATCATGCCAGGGAGGAGGATGCCAGGGGCTACAGGGCGAGCCCTTATCTCCAATCAGTACATTGATTGCACGCAGGCAGGTCAAATACCGGCAGCGCCACTCGGCCCTAGCACGATAGCTTATTCAATTTCCGAAACGGCATTCACCATTCAATTCGGTGGTTATCAGCCTATGCTCATCCCCTATCTGGATTTTGCGTGATTCTCTAGAAAGCTGCGTGAATTCATTCCAAAAGAAAAAGCTCGGATTTACCAATGGGTATAAATCGAGATAATCAAGGCGTGTAGGCACGTGATCCACTCTATTTTTACGAAAGCCATGCAGATCTTTGAATTTCGATCACGAGGAAAACTAGAAAGAAAGTTTTCGAAAAATAAAATAAAATAATTATTTGTAGTCTTTGTTTTAAGACTACAATAATTTCTGAGAAGCAATAGTTTCTTGTTCAAGTGCAAGCTCACCAAAAAACATTACTGCACGCGCAATTTATAAACAGATGACCATCTAAACGTACACTCAGAAAAATGCTTGATTAAAAATAGACGAACTAAAAGATTCTAGTTATATTAATTAGAATTCTAATAGATAGAACCAGAAAATTTTGATTCGTCCATTTTCAACCAGATTAATCCAATCAGACATTTTTTTCTCAGTGTAATCTATAACTGACTGTATTTAAATCTTTATTATCTAAAAAATTGCTGTTTAAATTTTTCGGGAACTTTCTTGCTATAATAATGTTGAGTCGCAAATTTTGAAACACCCTTATATTCTGTTGTATATTAACTATCCCTATGATGACATAACATCATCGAAGGGAAATATTCTCCACTACGCGAGAGATATCTCTGACGCTAATTTGATAAGACCAAGTTCTACCGCGAGTACAAGCATTATCATTCGGCGCATTTGCCGTGCGCGTGGCTATCATTCAGTATCTACCGGGCGGTAGCGAGGCTGCGCACTTTCCCGCAGTGTACATAGATAATCGAGCTTAATTAATTGCTCGTGATGCGCGCTCGGGGCTCAGCAAACACATTTACTTATTACCATCCATCTTGAGCGGTGCCTCTCAAGGGGATCGATTTTCCAAGTGCACGCGGCTGATGACACAAATTGCCAAAGGGTCGACGCTCGATCGTAACGCGATCGTTAAATAAAGGCGCGGCTTTTTTCTCCATGATCTTTCTACGACAGCACGACGAGCGTGCCGTTGAAAAAAAAAAAACGTACTTAATTATCCTTCAGCAGCTTCCTACAGTAGCGTTCCAAAAAGAACGAGAGTTAATCGTGAACCCTAAACGACTTTTATGTATGAGCAAGCTTGGAACTATCTGTCTTCGTTCGTTCATTTTGCATATAATGCGTATACGATGTGTGTGTGTGCGATGTTCCTCCACGTGTGTTAACTTTAATCTAAAATTCCTTTGCGAGGATAACGCGCGTCGACATATTCAACAAGCGTCGCTGCCAATTAGTACGCAGAAAGTATCAGCTTTCAATTTTAATAACACTTCTCTCCTCCCGCAACGTTCATCTCGCGTTTACACTTCACGCTCTCATAAACCGCAAATAGAGATATCGTTTTAAAGATAAAATAATGCAAACTTTTCTCCATGACGTAGTTGATGCATATTTCGAAAACGTGACAATATATCGCTGCGATGCTGTGGCACGCTGCCAAAGTGCCAATTGACATCATCTCTCTGCTGCAATCGAACGACTACAAGGACTATATCGGACGCAACAACGAGATTACGCGGTAGTTAATAGTCGGTCTCGTCGCCGAAGTACGGTCTACCCGAGCGGAAATCTCGCTCATCTGATCATTATTGACTGGTACAGATCCCTTGGGTCATAAGTGACATTTACACGATGCATTCATCGTTAAACTCGTCCGGAGAGACAAGGCGAGACGGAGCGGCGTATCTCAGTTCCGGTATCTATACGGACATCATGTTCCCCTGACAACGAGGCAACAACAAACGCCTAATGGCCAGTTCTCGACTCAAAGTTTAATTTCCTGACCAGCGGACAGTGCTTAAAGTGACCTTCTCCCTCCTCCTCCTCCTCCTCCTCCCTCCTTCCCTCCCCTCCCTCCCTACCCTCTCTCTCTCCAGCTCGATCTTCCTCTCCCTCTTTCTGTTTCTCCCTTGCTATCTTACTTGTCGTCACGACTGCTTTCTCTCCTTCTATCGTCCCTCGCGCATGTTGGTCTCGGGAATCGCGACCGGACGTACAGCCGCCGCTATGAAATATTAAAGAGTTAATGGCGACCCCCCCCCCCCCCCCCTCC
>NW_017259356.1:763444-772908 GCF_001594045.1 Atta colombica
GACAGTCGCGTATCATCGGATTAATCGATAGCGCGAAGTTTGATCCCTCGAGACGACATTAATTGCTCGTACGTTCGAGAAATGTGCAATCTCTCGCGTTTTCCATCCCTTCCACAGTCCTTCCAATCTCGCGTTTTCTATCCCTTATATGAACACGACGTAATGCGATGCCATTAAAAAATTTTCTCCACGAGAGAGACAACGATACGTGTGCAGGTCGCGATAGTATGGTTGCGTTATATCGATCTCGAAGAGAGCTCCATGAACCCGGAACATCCATGTTCGCTTGTTTGACGTACATATACATCGTATAATGTCTACGTGATCGTGGCACTGACCCCGACCGTAACGTCGCTTCTCTTTGTGCTTGATATGCATACGTGCAAAAAAAGTTTCGGGGGGCCGAAGCATGTTCCCACCCCACATATCGCGTATCTTTTCCCTCGTAATTCTTATAGAAGCATATAATAAAAGAAAAATAAAAGAAGCCAGCATAGAAGACAGATGGTCAATGCCAATTGTATACGTTAAAAACCAGATTTTCCAGTCTAGTATTCTGCTACCTATTATCATGTTTTTAGTCGTACATTTTAATCGAATGAAATCATACACATGATATTTACCTAAGTACATTAATGAAAATAAAAATTTTATAATTATTGAAACAACTACAAACTAATCAAAATAATCAATACAGCAATGCAATATTATTTTTTAAATAATATTAAGTGAAAACGGATCGAGAAGTATTCACAAATGAATGAAGAGAGTCAACCAAGTTTGATCAAGGCGAGTGCTTTGATGCTTAATAATATTTCTGTATGAATTTTATAATTTTTATAATTTCAAGTAGTTATCGGTTCAAGCAAATTGCACGACGAGTTTAATTTTCTATTTTAAAATGCGATCCTAATTATTTAAAATTGTTTAAAATTTTATAATATTTTTTAAAGACAATTAAATTAATTTAGTCAAGTGAACAATTTTTCCTTAGTACACTCTTTCATGTATTATTTCTTTCTTGGTACCATAAGGATATACCATACACGTTCACACATTACGAATAATACAAATATTTGAAAGATAAAATCGTGTCATTGGTAAACCGTAAGGTCTGGCAACTCTTTTGCGTCTGCGGCAGTTCAGTGATCCTCGGAGGAAAATTGGTCAGAGAGAAAGGATCTGCAAGGCCAGCAGTAGGATAATACCACTATTGGAAACGGCATTCGCGCCAACGGAGACACGGAAGTGGTGAAGAGAAGGGGATGAGGAAGGGGTGTATTGTGCAAAGAGTTCAAGACCGAACGAAGTCGATAGGAGAGAAATCGCATGAGACGGACGAAGACGGAACGAAAAGCGAGAGGAGTGGAAACTGGAATCGAAGTACGGTCTTGTGTCCCCCACGTCATGAATCATGCATTCTCATCCCCTAGGAGCGAACTGGAGCGCGCTGCGGCGGTGCGACCCGTCCGAGAAATAAACAATGTTATTTGTTCGTTGGGATCCCGACCCATCCGCAGCGGTCCAAAGGACTTCTAGCAGGACTAGCGGCGGAAGGACGAGTGGCGGGTTCCGTGCTTTCGTAACCCACAACGATGGGATGAGATACCCGGCTACTCTCCTCCTCATTCTCTTCGTCCTTTCTCGAGCGCTTCTGTCACTCCTTCTATCTCGTTCCCGTTTCTGTGCTCTACTCGCGAACCCATGCGCACTCTGACAGCTAGAACTGTCAACGGCAGAGGAAGCTCTCGCAACCGCTGATGGTGTTTGAACGGGGCCGAAGTGACGCGAAGGACGAGCGCATACATGCCGGACAAATAACGATACTTCCGCTTTCTCGGCAAACTGGATATTCCTGCTATCCCTGCTATGCCGGTTTCGTCCTTCGCCATGAGCTTTCGTTCTTCTTGTTCCACTTGCCGCATCCTCTCAGAAAGGATAAAAGCAGAAATAAAAAGACGAAAATGCGCGACTTTCTGTAAATATAAGAAATATCGTAGGAACCAGAAACACCTTATTGCGAGACGATTAACATGTCGTTTTTATTTTTGTTGCAGATGAACCGTCCTATCCAAGTGAAGCCAGCGGACAGTGAAAACCGCGGAGGTGAGAACAAGCAATCGATCCAATGTGTCTAAATATCGAAAATTATTTCGCTAATTTAATTACGATGAGGAATATTAAAATTCTTATCAAAAATTCGATAGAATTAAATTTAATTAAGCTTTGAAAAAGAATCATAACGCTCTTAAAGTAATGTTTCCATTTTTTACTATTCACAATATTTTCATTTTTACACCATACAAAGTAAAAAGATATCGCAAGAGATTGTAATCACATATATTTCGAATATTCATGAACAACAGAAAAAAATTAAATATTTCATGAACACGCGGTCAGTGATGAATCAATTACAAATTAGTTTCGTGCTGGAAATACCATACTTCTCTCTCGTATTATACATAAACATAGGGGAAACAATTTTATTCTGCGCAGTATAGGTACTCGGTGTCTTTAATAGCATTAGATTCCATATCAATCGTACAAAAGTACTATGTAATAAACTACAGATAATTCGCTGTAATAGTGAGTCGCGATAACACATTGGTCGTATAAAATTCATACTCGCGCCGGCGGCGCGATAGACTACACGATAAAAAATGTATACCGCGGGTACCCACCCATCCAGTCGAGCTGATATTCATCGGCTCGTTCTCTCTATAGAGTTGTCGCGCGTGGCGGCTCCTCTTCGCGCCCGCGCCATATCTTCCCCGTGCACACCTTGTGCCGAGAACCAATTTTATTAATTAGTAGAATTTTTCAACTGGCGATGGTCGTCATGTTGACATTCGCTTATCGCCATGGACGGCGCGGGTCATAAATTTCGCGTCACAGTAGAATAACGGGGGCAGGCAGGCATCCGCGTATGTATGACGAAGCTCCAGATAATCGAGAGACAAATTGTCGATTGACCATTGTTTTTAATGAGTCGTCGCTTGCGCTCGTGTTTCTTCCCAATCGCGTGACCATACGCCCACCTTTGCCAATCTTATAAATATATAATTTGATTGGTATTATTTGAGAAAAAGCACAAACTAATCGACACTCTAATCGGCGCGATTATGAGCATTGTAAAGTATCTCGCGGAAAAAAATCTCATCGCTTATCCATCCCCATTCGTTCATCCGCTCGCGCTCGCGTTCAATTCGTCCCATACGTTAATTTCTATAAAGCATCTCGGCAAATATAACTCGTACCATTGGAGTCACGATTTAATTAAAAATATGGTATTTATCTTTGGAGGCGGGTCGTAGCCGATCGATACTGTTCCATCCGTTTGGCGAGCGCCATCGTCGAAGCTCCCAGCATCGCTTCCGATGCATGTAAATAGCAGGGAAGCTCGTCCGGGAATTCCCGAAGGCTAAGAGCCGTTGGGGCCCCCTTCGTTACCATTCGCAAAGTCCGTACCACACCGGGGACAGCGTTCCCGACGAGCTGGCAACTACTCCGAAGTCCTTCCTGCCGACGAAGGTGGGCAGGACTCCAACGCAAGGAGTGCGCCAAGATAAACGAGGAGAATACATATAAGAGAGAAAGAGACACAGAGAGAGAGAGAGAGAGAGAGAGAGAGAGAGAGATACATATAGAAATGCGAAGAGATCGAGGGAGATCGCGCAGGGCGTTAGACCGGGATATGCGGAAGAAGGCACGGGGGCGACGAAGGGGAGTAGATGAGGGGGATCGTAATTCATATGCTAATCTGGAGGAGATGCCATTGTAATCTCCGGTCGCCTGCCTCCGTGCGGCCCCACAAAGCCTCGGCTTGACGCGGATGCAGGAGTGATCCTGAGCACGGTGCTGCTCTCGCCGTTGCTTCTGCGGCGCAGTGTATACCTATGTAGACGCTGTATCTACGTAGTCGTAGAGAGAGAGAGAGAGAGAGAGAGAGAGAGAGAGAGAAAGAGAGAGAGTTCAATCAGGGAGGTTACTGAACTTCGACAGCATCGTCGAGCCGCCTCCATCCTCAACGGTAACCGCCGATGTCTACCCTCTATCGCGTACGGTCGTACAAGATGGTTTCCGCCACTTCATCTTCGCGTCTCTCATTCTCTTTGTCCACCCTCTAATCGCGTCATCCTTAACAGCCAACCCGGCATGATCTTTACGATTCTTCATGACCGTTGACATAATCCTCATCAGATTATCTCGAGCTGATACAGATGTTAATGACGTCATGTAATTCGTCCGGATAACGCACGAGGTCATGGCAAATCCTCAGTCGCGTAATTAGAGGTCCGATGTTACGTTGTTACGTGTAATCTGCTTTAAGATGTTAAAACCGATCCTCCATCGGAATTGAACTATATTAGAGACATATTACGTTTCAATAACCTCCGTGACATTTGATCACGTTTCGCAATTTTGCAATTAACAATATTACAAGATTACTATCCGATAAAATAGGTGCATTCATTCGAATATTTCTCGTCAGCAGTAATTCATATTTCGGTTTAATCCGTATATAAATTCTATCTCGATTGCATAAATGGATTCTAAGAATTTCATCTTGAACTGAAAACGGATTTAAATCGAATTGAACCACTTTAAGTTGTTCTAAGTAGGTCGAATATACTATAATCGATTATATTTCTTGTCGATTTCAAACTATCACATGAGAAACATTGTATTTTTAGTAAGCAAACTCGATATAACTGTTTCATGATATATTCCTATTAAAAAAAAAAAACGAAGGTTACACCGTTATATATAAAATGATAGTTTAAGGTTTAAGACAGCAATGTCTATAACTACTTCTCTCTTCTATCGAGAAAGATTTTATTGTTCCACTTTTTCGCTCTTTTCCACGTTAATGATCACTCTTTATGCCTGCGTTTTACAGTCCTCAACATGCGGTTTAGTTACATTATTTTATAGATTTTCTTCTGTAACAATTAGCACTCGAAAGGCGACTGCGCAGAGTAAACGTCTTATTAGCGATACAAAAGGTAAATCAGGTTTTAATTGCGAGACGATGCAAGGCTAAAACATTTGGCTGTGGAAATGACTTGTTTTACTATACCAATTCCTCTTATCGCGCGAGATACCGTAAAGTGTTTGTGCGATAAATCCATCCGCGAATTGTACGAAAAACCATACAAACAATTCAAAAGATATTTCATGCTAAATTTGACTTTATCTTAAATCCTTGCTAACGTTTAGAAATTTATCGTGTTGAGATGCGCGAACAATGACCGTTCATAAATGTACTATCTTCCGTAATATCGGTTGCAATTTTACGACCGCAACTCGTACAAGCTATGTACTTATCCTTTCCAGTTCTTATCGCAGTGATGTATCATCAAAGATACGTTTACTTCAGAAATCTCAGCGAAATCCATTCGAGTGAAGCTTCCCGACGTAGCTCTTTTCCGAAACATTTTTCACGCACGTCGATGGTAAGACTCTGCACGCGCGATAATAGCAGCCGAAGCACAGCTGGAATTAAGTTTACAGCGACGAGAACAGATTTGAGAAATGCGTATCTCGGAAGTTGGCCCACCGACTCAGGGTCGGTCGAAGTTTCTACGACTGGATAAGGGTGGGTGCTGCTGTACCGGAGCTAGTTGAGCAAGTAGATAAGTTTCGATCCCTCAGCGAGCCACCTTGCTCCCACCGCCATCACTCGCCTTACCGCTACCTCTTCGTCGTAGATAAACGTATCCCAGAATATCGGATTGAAGAAAAGGGGAAAGGGGGCCTACAACCGCCTTCTCGCGTCGACTGCCAAGTTCGACTGACATGACGTGGACTGGTCTTAAACTCATCCGAGAGAAATCCTCGTGGATTATAAGAGTCCGTTTTCGTACCTCTTCTTACGAAGAAGAACGAAGGATGACGAGGTCGTAAGACGAGCGCAAACTTACTCGCTGGATTTGTACTGCAACTTCATTTTATGGTATATCGGAGAGTATTCGCAAAGTTAGTTCGTATATGTGAGCAACGAGTAATGTCAGAGAAATATGAAAATTACAAAAGCATTTGTGAAATATTCTTATTTATTGTGATATTCACTTGAATGAACGTGTTAGAATATTTGAATTTCGTAGAAGAAAAATGTATTTTGATGTTCATCGACTTTATTTTATTTTAACTAGAGTTTTAATTTTACAGCTAGTTTTTCTTCAATTTCTAAATAATAAATTTATGAAAACATATACTGAATATATTCAAAGAGAGAAAAATATCAAAATAATTAAATTTTATTTTAGAGAATATTAATTGGAATTATATTAATAAATTCTTAATATAATACTCATTTTATTCATTTGGAAAAAAAGAATAACAAGCTAACAGATATATTTTTTGAAATTATTATTTTAATCCCCTCTCTCCGCGAATAGTCACCTGGAGTATTTTTATTCCAGCGACAAAAAAATATGAATTGTAAAATAATATCGTTTTACGATGTCGATATTGTTCAATATATTTTTTCTTCCGTAATAACCATTCTTTATAAACCTTTAAATATGCAATTCTATCGAAAACTTGCAATAAAAAAGCGTTATGTTAAAAATTTTAATTTTTTTTTTAAATATTGTTAAATAAGCTATTTGACGCGTTTTTTCCATTTACTATTTCTTTGATTTATACTTACGTTTTTAAAAAATTGTGAATAAATCTGTATCCATAATATTCTCAAACTAATCCTAATAATTTAAATAAAGCGATTCATTGGCATTAATTAATGACAATTCGACAGAACAGTGCCATTTGACAGGTTTATAGTATAGGAAAAATACATTATCATGAATAAAATGTGATTTAAATATCCGCGTTGTGTCAAACAAAACGTTCGCTTTGTTCTCATCGTCCAGAGCAAAATGATAATTTCTCTTTCGCTTTCGCTTGGGGAATCGAAGAGCGCGTTACACTTAGCTCAAAGGCGACAAAGGTCCAATTCTTGGTCCCTACGGTATCCTGACGCGACAATAGAAGCGAACTCTCGATGAAAAGTACCCGAGGCTAAGAACAGACGGGATATTTCCCGACGAGGCGTTGATATGCCGAAGGGAATCGAGACGGGTGTGCATGCGCGGTATGAGGATTGCCAAGGGTAAAAAGAGGGGGAGGGAAGAATCTGCGGAAAGCGGGGATGCAATGAGGCTGCAAGTCAGGCGAGAATCTAATTTCCCGAGACAAATCCTTAAATGTGCCCCGGAGCCTGACTGGAAGGCGCGAGCCGAGGCATCTCACGGAATGAGCTCTCGTCTAGCATCCGCGACAACGACCTTTAACTCGGCTCGCCAATTTTGCGTCTCCATAACCCTCTCGCGAAACGCGTCATTAAGCTCATTCACGCGGGAAATGCGGTAGATCGAAAACAGAGCGTCGCAATCCGGGATGCAGTCGCGATCTAACTGGAAAAACATAACTCCCCTCTCGTGTGTTTTTTGCTCGAACGAGATTGCCCGATGCATTGCATAAAAACAGCGTCTCTTAATTAATTTATTGATAAAGACAACAGAATGAAACCTTTTAGAAAAATTGCAATAAATTTGCATTCATGAATGTTGATATGAACTCCTACGAAAGATTTCTCAATTAGTTACAATCAAACGTATTGAGGTGTTTATTCAAGGAAATTATTCCAATTTCATTATCGCAAATAGCATAATATTTCAAATCTTGTTATCAGTATTATTGATATTTCGTGATAGTTTAATTCCTGCGATTATTAATCTGATTGTATTATATCCACGACTAATATTATATTATGAAAATTAGTTGCTATAATTATATAATATCTAATTGCAATGTTAAAATCAAAAATACTCACACTTGATATTTAACAATAATCAAACGGAATATATACATTTTAATGAAACTTAATCATTGCTACGCAAATGAATTCAATGAAGTAACCTGAAAATCGATAAGTAATGATCAATTATATAAAATAAATTGTAAGAGAAGTAATTTTCGCTCAACGCAGCGATAAGCATCGATCTTTTTTTACAAATAATATTCTTGTTACTGATCATAATTTTTTTTTTTTTATAATGTGATAGGTTGTATCGTATTCATCACACAGAAGATCCGATCGAAAAAAATGTCCTGTACGGTACGAGTATACGAAAGAAAACGCATGGGTACGAATCGCAGTTGGGCGAGACTAAGATCGAATTGAATCTTGCGAGGATTCATATAGATGACGAATGGTGTATCTTTTTTAGGTCCAATGCCATTTCTTTGTTTCTGTTCTGTATTCCAGAGTGCATGATGGACGACGGGAGCGCCTGTGCCATCTTCTGGAAGTAGGAAGCACCGGTTTCGGCCGCTGAAGGTAACTTCGACTTCCAGGAGATAGCTAGCTTCCTTCCAGTACCTCTATTCTTCTTCTCCGCAAATTGGCAGAAAGAGAACTTCCCCCCTCGATGAAATGAGAACAAAATGAATAAGGAAAAAGAAACGGGTCCAACTACCCAGCCCCTCATTCTCTCCCGCCAACATCACGCCAACACCGCTGATTCAGCCAGCACACAGCCCGCCGCAAAGTTCATTTTGCTGCTCGCTAGTGTTTGAACCACCAAAACTCCAGCATTCCCTCACGAACCACTATCCCTTAGCCCGACTTAGTGCAGCCGGTACATATCTATCCGAGAAGGCTAAATTTGCACAAAGTGCTCGTCCAAATTCTTTCGCAAAAAAAAAAAGAAAGGTCTCAAATTTCTCGGAACTTTTGACACACGCGCGACTCATTAGGACTCTCGCGTACGTTTAGGATTATATCTGTGAATTGGTTTTGGATTGGCACAAACAATTAGTTAAAAATTCAAAAGTTCAAAGTTCGATTTCCCCAAATACATTGATTTTCAAAAATCAAAATCTCTTCGCTGATAAAATTCTCGAATTGCTCTGAACTGAAAATTCAATTGTAATAACTCGCACGTTCTTCCGATAATGCGCACTGCTTATCCGCGCGATGAAAAACGCTATTGGGCTCCTCTATCAGTCAGTCTCGCCATCCCCTTCTTATCCGTTTCTCATCCGGCACGATACGCATCATTTTACGCATTACAGAAGGTATTATAGACAGTGTTGTGCGTGCCCACATGCGTGACTGAAACCTGTAGCCGTAAACCTGTCGTTCGTGTTTTTTTGCTCTGTTTATTACGCACCGCCGTTACACACTATTGAAGCCTCGTTACGACGAGGCGTGCGTGGCGTGGACGCTCTTAGAATTCAGACTGGCATAATGAACTGAGAGTGATGCAGAATATAGATAGAGAGAATCGCGGTCTTAGAGCGTCTACCGACCGTACGATAGCAACGACCCTTTGCTCCGAGTACCGAGTTTATTGTACGTTTCTAAGTCCATAAGTCCCGACGTCTTACATTCCCGAACCCCCTGTCTAATTTCATATCCATATTCGTATGGACAAAACCATCTTGATCGTACATAT
>NW_017259356.1:773008-782264 GCF_001594045.1 Atta colombica
TTGTCTCGTTCGTTGTCAATGTGTTTTTTATCACCTCTGTACATATTTTCTGATTATGATATAATATATGTGAGCTACATTTATCTTATTGTATTATCTAGATTTGACATTTCTATATATAACAATATAACATCCCTATTTCTCAACAGTCGATTGAACCATTCTCCCACCTGCCGCATTCCATTCCCAGTTCAATTGGAACTATTTCCTGTGTTATCCTACTAATTGTGAATCTCGCACAGACATAATCGTATTTTACTATTTGATATTACGAGGATACACACACATAACGAATACATACATTAATACACATTCAGTGCAGATATTTCTAAACAAACTATCGCTAATTTATCAAAATTTGATTTGTAACTGCTACAATAATTTTAGGATAAATCTAACTTACAAAGTCGAAAATACTTTTAAAAGGGAAATTGATCAAAATCTTTTGCCGAACAATTTTAAGTACGCTGCATCCACTTTAAAAATGAGCTAAACGGAAATCAAAATGATTTTTATATTGAAATGATAATCTTGAAAAATTCCCAATCGGATTCGAATATCATCAGATAAAATCATATTCTTTTCATTTAACATGAAAACATCTCATATAACCCATTCTTCCTCATTCAACTTTTCGCGCACAACTTAGAAATAGCTGCAGAATATAATAAGTATTCATTGTTAAACTTTGTGTAACGGTGATTCATCTCGAGAGTACATTATGTTTTCTGTCTGCTAAACAGCTAAACAGTAGTTTAGCGGAATTGCTTCTACAGTTGTAAAAAAAAAACTCGACACGGATCACCGTCGGGAGTGTCAGCTATAATTGGATCGCTTAACATCCTACCTGGTTTTATCGCGATTCCGTTTGTCATTCGTTTTCGATTTTTGATATACTCATAATACCAAATATAGATCAACATTGATTTTGAATTATTTCCCTTGTCTTTGTTATATTACGATTTCCGTTCCCATTAAAGTACCGTTTTCCACTGTTACAACACTGTATGTTACATTGTTATCGGTTATGATAATTGTTCCCGTGGTTGTTCTCGATTTACTATTGTCGCACAGAAGACACACATAAAACCCATAACCCATACACGTACACTTGCGCGATTTCCAGTGCTATTAGATGTACACGTTGACGTAATAACGAGTGTAATCGTGCGCGTTTAAGGTACCGTACGTGTGCACATCAGATATGTTACGTTTTTATATGTATATATATATATATATATATATATATATACATATATTATATATCTATATATCCCTATCTCCCTCCCTTTAGGATGGTGGATGCTGGTGTAACCGTGTAACTTTGTCGTTCTCGGTGTTAGCCGCAAGATCTTCTCTTTAACGCCTATATAACGCTTAGCTCACACACAGAACTGACTAACGTTGTTCTTTCTTTTTTTCTCTGTTCCCTCTATTTCGCAACGTGCCGTCACCGACTCGCAGACAGAAAGCTGTTCGTTGGTATGTTAAGCAAGCAACAAACTGAAGACGATGTGCGACAGCTGTTTACTACCTTCGGTTCAATAGAGGAGTGCACCATCCTCCGTGGACCCGACGGAAGCAGTAGAGGTGAGTGCTCATTGTCAGCTGTTTACATAATATATTTGGTAACTGTTGCATGATTAGTAATCGTGTATACAAACAAGTGTATACAATCAATTTTCTCAACCTATCTCCGAAATAAATATTTCCTCGAAAAAATTACGATTTAAGTATCACCCGCTTATTTCAATTTTGTATTCGACATGAAAAATTCGTAAAAACATACGTGAAAATCGCAGATATTGTGACAACGATTCACTATCATAAAAAGTTCAAAGATCGCCGATAAAGGAATTTAAAAATAGCTTCAGTGCTTCAGTCCCTGAGGGATTAAGCACGAAAACTGTATTCTCTCTAGAACTAAGTGTACCGTAACGTGGTGCGCGTATATTTTTATGTCGTGGGATAAAAGCATAGGCACATTGTCCATAAAAATACGGGTATCTGTGCAATTTTTAGCCGCAGGGCGGGATATTCGCGTCCCTCTTTACTGCATGATCGTTTTACGTCTTCGCCGCGCATTATCTCTTTCATTCCATTCATACAGTTTTAATCTTTAAAAAATCAGCGAACATTACTATTTGTGAAGCAAAAGCTTATGTAATTTCAATGCTATTGTTTCATCTTGTTAGCGTGTAAAAGCAATTAATTTCATGATATATAGAATGCAATAAATGCTCATTGTATTTCAGTTTCTATTAATAATTGCAACTAAAAATTTACAGATTTATTAAAATAAAGTTTAATTTGAATTAAAAAATTGAGTTTTTGTAATTTTAAAGACCTCTCATACATTTTTTATCATAAAAGAAAAGTGACATTTTGTTAAAGAAAAATTTGTTTTAAAATGATCGAGAAATAAAAAAGAGGTAGTGTGATAACCTTAGACACTTTGTACATCATCATTTGAGAGAGCCATGAAGCTCATAATCCGCGGCGCCTTTAGGCATTTTCATCGAACGATGAAGCGACAAAGAGACTCTCCGGGGTACTTGCTTTTCAGAGGGGATGAGGACGAACGGACTCCGCGAAATTAATCACGAGATGAGGCAGCAAAAGGGAAGGAGGGCGACTCAAAGGAAAGAAGGCAATTGCCTCGACCAAGTATTACGAGAAGGAAAAAAGAGATAGAGACTCACCGCCCGACGATGATGCACGACTAAGCCCAGGCGGAAGGATATAATCGCGACGGCATTTGAATATTTGCTCGCGCTGTAAACAGCGCGAAAGGATAGATAAGGCGGCAAGGGGATGGATGTAATTCGGGCGGGGATAACTGACGGAATGGCGGACGAAAAGTGAGCGCGGAGCTGCAGTCGGACGAAGCGGCGAGAGCAATAATTTCCGCTGGACGAGGCGGCGAAATTTAAATATTTTCATTCAAGAGTGAAGACCTCGCGATGCGTCTTCACTCGGAAGGTAACTAGAGGAGGGGAGGAGGGTAGCAACGAGCTACAGAGGTGATCGAAGAAAATGGTAAAGCAAGGCGGACCGGCGAAAAGGAAAAGAGAAGAAAGGGGGAGGGAGAAGAGTGAGAGCGAAGAAGAGATAGGGTAAACCGAGGGCCGGGAGAAATAAGGAAACGGGTAGGAAGAGCGCGGGTAGGCAGGCGCGAATGTAATTAAATTCCACTTTGAAGTGAAACTCACTTTCAGCAGTTAATAAGATTTTGATTCGCAGTCGGTGACGTAACGCAGCGCGCCCATCGTCTTTGGCAGGTAGGCGCTGCTCGCTCGCGACGATGAAGGAAGCACGGGACACACCAAGAAGGAGAAGTAACGGAAGTAGTATGCAAGAGAAGGAGCTTTACAATGTGCGAAGTCTGTGCTTCTTCGCTTCGAGCAAAGACCAAGCCCACCGCCCGGCCTCTCTCGTCCTACGGTTCCACCGTTGCGTCAGAGCTCCGGTTCTTTGTCGAAAGCCAGAACGATGTTGCGCCAGCTCTCCGAGCTCTTTAATTAAAATTACGCGAACGCGCACACCACGACGACAGTTTCCAACCGGTAGTCGGTTTATCACGTAGAATGCATTCGCAATTGCTCGCCGAGAATCTCAGGTATGTCGCCCCGACAATTACAATACCTTTGACGAAATGAAGCACGCAAGGTCTGAACGCAATCTCAAGCTTAATCTCTGCACTTCGCAAAGTTGACCTTCCGCATTAGGCAGGGTCGATCAAGGCGACGTTAACCACATCTCGGTCGCATCCATTTCTCCGAATCTCCCGAAACGAGTTCTAATTCTACGAGTTCCTATTCTCAGCTAGCGCTTAGAGGGCGAATCTTCCAGAGATAATTCCACCGCAATTCCAACCGCGACATTCGTCCTTGGACACTGTCAGAACGAAGTTACTCAGCGGGGATAGATGTGCTTGCCGTGGGGAAGGGCCTGATCACTTATTCCGCGCAACTCCGCGGCATATCCCACGCCCCGATCTCGTCCCGGTAGAAACTTTCCCAACACGCTTCATCACCGCTCGCCGAGCCTCGGTCGAGTTTCATAACTAGCTAATCCGACCCGTAATAGAGAGATCAAGCAGAGCTCCAACGAGCGCGGCCATGTGTGTGTGTGTGTGCGTGCGTGTGCATGTATGTATGTATGTGTGTGTGTGTGTGTGTGTGTGTGTGTGTGTGTGTGTGTGTGTGTGTGTGTGTGTGTGTGTAAATACAGACACACATACATACACATAACATATATATCGCTATACTGGCCTATGTGACACCAAAATTACAACGGAGAAGATATCGTTTCGGTAACTCTTATTCTGGCATCATCCGTCAGTAAAGCACGGGGATCAGTTACACGTCGGGAATGTAAATGCACACGACCGGAATATCCTGTTATATACTTAACTCGCACAATTTCCGTCAGCTGGTGACCTTCCAATGAGTAACGACGATCGAAAGTTATCAGCGATATCCACCGTTGCTCTTTGCTTCCATTCGCTATTCTTTCAACTTAACTTTTCTTATCGGATAATGTTACCTATCTCGAAAGGTGATGGAAGATTTGTCGATAACGAGGAGTCTAAAAAAAGAAGATCTTTGAGTTCTTAGGGAGATATGATCGTCATCATTCCCCGTTGTTGTCGTCGTCTTCGCCGTTGCTGTCATCGTCGTCGAAACGACGCACTGCGTTATCCCTCCTCCGCAGCTTTTCCTCAAGCCATCCCGTCATCTCCCAGGAGGAAGAGGGGAACGACGATGGAGCTCTTCGTCCAATTATTTTTCCCTCGCTTCGAAACATTTCAACGCCACTTCAACGAACGAACTCGTTCTATTCTCGTTGCCGCGCAACCCTCTCCGCCACCCTACGGAAGAACAGAACCGCGTCACTTCTTCCCCGGTTCGCTCCGATTCTCTGTCGGAGTTACATCCCCTTCTAGCTGTGCGTACGCGATCCCAACTGGGCCCACCCCTTAACGCGAAGTCCGCATTATTTCAATTGCGCGAACAGCAATAATTCACTAAGAAGATTATAAAATGTTTATGAATAATGGAACAAAGTATATATATATATATATATATATACTGAGGGAAGTTCTTCTATCACGAAACGCAGGAAGGTACACTTGTCGAGGTAACACCACGCTATATTACAGTAAAACGAAGGCACCTTCTGTGGTAGCAATCGAATCATGTGCGTCACGATTGCGCAACCGTGTGCCGTAAGCGCGATACGATTATTCAAACCGGGGAAACAATTCCGTGCATTAAGTCGTAATAACATTGCGCGCCGGTATTCCCGATCCTCTTTTGTCGCCAAGACTCGCAAAACGCGGTATTTGGTACTCACAGCCCCAGCCGCCGCACTAACTATCGGGTGGCATTATGTAACATTTAACCACCCCCTCTCCTCCCCCCCCTTCCCCCACCGAGCACGAGAGAAGTACAATAGATCATGAGTTCGCGAGTTACTGCGCGAACAATGCAATTACGAGAAACATTATATCGTTCGCTTCAAGATCTCACTTTAAGGGATGCGGCGGATGCTAATTTACTCGGTTTTAACATAACGTCTATCGCTTTATGCAGACTTAAAGCTTCTGATGTGTCGCTATAAACATATTACGATTAGTAATCTTGTAAGAATTAAAATGAAAATTTTAATTGAGAGAACCAACTAAAAGCAAATGATATTTCTGCAATTCGCGAATTGCTGAGTGTTCTATGTCAATATGTTCTTGCAGTCGATCCGTTAATAATGTATGCGTTTCATGGACTACAAACGAATGTTTAGGGATTAAACACGAGCGACGTGCAATCGGCTGTTTTCTCAGCACATTTGTGTCAGTACGATTTATCGTCGTGGTAATAGTTAGCGCCCTTTAAATCGTCGCTCCAATTCGCCGATTATAGCACCACGTGGATGGGTAGGCACTCGCATTTATTCGCGCGAAATCATTTCCGATCATTTTCGATGGAGCTTTCGTTTTTGACTGCGCGATGTAAAGAGATTGCGACGGCCGCGTTAACGATATTGCTGACGGGAAATATGACGAATCAATAATTTCCTCAGCCTAGCATTTTATGATGGGGCATTAAACGAGCGATGGTTATCGACGATTAATCGTTCGGCTGTCACTTGCACCGGCGCGTCCACGCGCGGTATGTATCGTGCCTTAATACGCGCGGACAATTTGCATTCTTTATCTTCGACACGCACATGGAACGTATGCCTCCATTATTGCACAAGCACGGGATATATTACTGTCATGAGGATTATAGGCAAAAATATTCTGCGCTTTACGGGTACACTCTCATTATCGCGAGGCTATAAACTTGTCCGTCCTCATTATCCGTGCAGTTATCAAGCTGTAATTCCATTAATGATTCTACTTATTACGACGCGATGAAAATTGTAGAATATAAACGTAGCGTTTCCATGCCATGCTTCCAAGGCGCAATATACAAAACGAATATTAAGTGTGGTGTAAAAAAAAATAATCGGAATCGTGATAGAATTGCATATTACAATGATCGATCATCATTTAAAGTGGTGCAAATTGTAGAATATAAACGTAGCGTTTCTGCGCCAAGGTACACACTGTTAACTTCATAATAAATTATACTCAATTTAAATTTTTAATCATTTCTTATTTCTATAAGTCGTTCTATAAGTCGTCGCAATTTCGTATTTCTATAAGTCGTTAATTTAATTAAAACAACGGAGCTAAATAATTTTATTACAATTTTGAGAAAGTGTATTTAACTCAAATTTAATTTTTTATTTATTAAGTGCACACGTTAATTGTGAATACACGTTATTTACTTTGAAATTATCACAGAAATGAATGATTTACATCTTGACGTACGTGGAAGTTGAAACAACAAAATCTTGTATAACTTAAGAGATTGGATTGTCATTACTTCTTCGATATCCAACAGTAAATCTCGTAAATCTCTAAATCTCGAAGAGTGGAATCTCATTCGAAGAGACTGAAAATTTATCCTGTCCACTCCTGTTCAAGATTTTTACTCTTTTTAGAGTGAGATTTACTCTTTTGAAATGAGATTCACTCCAAAGGAGTGAAATCTCAATTTCTTTTTTGGAATGTAATATCATGGTAGATTGAACCTTACTCCAAAAAAGGAATTGACATTTCATTCCTTCGGAATCTCATTCCAAAAGAATAAATCTCTCTTGAACAAGAGTGGCCGTATTTTCACTCTTTTTTCAAGACAGATTAAATTTTCAGTCTCTTCGAGTGAAATTTTACTCCCCGAGATTTAGAGAATATACAAAACGAATATTAAGTACACTGTAAAAAAATGATTGAAATCGTATATCGGTAGAATCGCATATTACATCGAGATGACCGGTCATCATTTATAGTAGTAAAACTACCATCTTGATGTAAGCACCGCTACCACCTTCTGGCGCCACTCTACCCGTGAAAGAGGGTACTCTCGGGTGGAAGCTCTCAATATGTCCGACCTAATCCTCTCCCAGAGGACTCGGCGTCCCCTCTCGCGCTTTACTTTGCAATACGTACAAACATTTCGAGCCCAGCTGCGCCACGGGATTTAGGAGCTGAGCGATTAATAAATGCTCCGTACGACGAGCTGGCACCAGGACTCTCCGACAGCCACTCGACGAGGAGGCTGCCCGTGATTTACCGTCCGGACTCGCGTGTCTGCATCCAAGCCCCTGCCGCTTCGTCTGGATTTTCGGTGATTTCGCGGCATCGTTATGATTTAGTGCTACGCTCCGTTTGAAACATCGACGACGATCGATCTTGTTCCTTCAACGTTCAAAACTTGGACTAGCGTAAGACGAAGTCGAAGTGACTGACGAATCAGTCGTAGTAGAGAAGCTGATACCTTCGCACTCTCTGTTTAAGAAATACATCCCTTTCGCATTATTCTAATAAATATATATTTAATGCTCAATTTGTCATCATTTATTGTAAAAAAATTATATGTAAAATTACAATGATTGTAATAGATAATTTTTTGATCTTAAAGATGTATATCTATATATATATAAAACCACAACTTACAAATAAAATTATTCTTCTTTACAGTAATTAAACATTCGCAAAAGTAAATTTACCAATGAATTACGTAAAATGTTTTTAAGTTATGTTATTGATAACAAACCTAAAAATATAAATATAATATTGTAGAATCCTATTACATTAGATTACGAAAAAAAAATATTACACAAATTTGTATATTTATACAGAAACTATAAAATTTATTGTCTAATATAAAGATATATTTACACAATTAGAGATAAAAGTATTCATTTCTGTAAAACAATTTTGTATATTTCCATCTCGATTTCCATCATGAATTATGTAATTTTTACACACATTTATATAATTTTACATACTTTTTTTACAATATACTAGTACAAATTAGTACACCAACAGCATTAAATTTTTATTAGTAAATGCGAATTTGATTTATGACGATGAAGGTCCAGCTTAACATTGCTGTGACAGCACGGAAATAACTACACAGTAATATTATCGACATTGTGATAGAAGGAAACAGCGTCAGTATGTACATTATTCGCAAAAAGACCTGCTTTACAAAACTACTTGCAACTGATTATATGATTATATGATTACAAGTATGATCGTACTTGATGTCACTCGATGATCACGTAGCATGAGAGTGATCAGGCTAGTAATGGATTATTAAACTTTCCACGTTACTTTACGACATAGTTCTGCAATACCTCACAACCTATAAAGCTACGAAAACGTCGTTTTCCTTTTAACGATCTTCTGAAATCTGAACCAGTATATAATACGGCTAGTTATTAATAATACTATTACTAGTTTTGAGAGACTTAACACTGTCCTTGCTATTCATTACAATCACGTCGTAATATTTTCGCCATCTCACATTCAATTCATGAATTTTAATTATTATAGCTTGCCCATTAAATTTCTGTTTATCATAAATTTTTATGTTGATGAATTATTACGCTCTGATCATTCAGCGTTCTTTATGTCAACCATGAAATTATAAAGAATTATTATTGAATGTAAGTAGAATTTCACAAACATTGCTGAGATCAGATTCGAACGTGTCGAATAGCTTTTACGATCAATATGTGCAACATCGTAAATCTGATGAAAATCCCATAAACATTCGGTAGTAACTTGCGCAATATTATTTCGTGGTACGGATATAATATTACTCGATATATATATATATATATATATATTTATTAAGTA
>NW_017259356.1:782364-802167 GCF_001594045.1 Atta colombica
ATTAGTCGCAGACTTAAGATTAGTTTTCGTAAACGATTACGAAACGCAGAATTGCACTGGATCGGATATGAAAGTTTCGAACAGAAACGCGGAGAGAAGTCGAGAGAGGGAAAGAGGATGCTGCTTTAGAGTGGTCTGTTAAGCTGCCCACCATGGGTTATATCCGATAACGCACTGCGACGAGCTGTTGCTCGTCGAAGGGACGAAGCGTCGAATCGGGATGGGTAATGCACGAATGTGAAGGTTTATGGGCAATATGGTATATTTACGGTTGACGGGCAAAAGCCGCCATATGGAGGCTAATAGAAGGGGACCGAAGTATCCTCTCTTGCGCTCTTCCTTCTTCCTTCATCTCTGCGAGCTACGTTGGGTGAAAAGCTCGCGGATATTGACGAAGAAGGCTCCCACCACGTGCAATATCCCTCGGTGGATATTGACGCGATGTCAGGCAAGGAACGAACGAAGGAACTGTGAGACGACCGCGAGGATCTTACGACAACCGCATGCTTCCTGCGGCCTTTCGTGAACCAGGACGGTAATCGCATTAATATAAAGACGGTAAATCTTGATGCGCACAATGGCGCCTTGTGCCACGACAACAAAGACACGTTGCTTCCTAGCTGTTGTTGCTTACACATTCACAATAGGGTACGTCGTGTCATGACGATCAACGAGGTCGACTCGGTCGACTATAATTCGTGTGAACAGGTAGAGATACCCCTTGTGTGAACACAATTTTATCTTGGAAAAATTGGATATTTCTAAATCAAAATATTATTGAAAATAATGAATCATGAAAATTTTACATACACAAGAAAGTGTTTGATTTATTAAATTAAATAATACACAATCAGCAAAAAAGACACATCGGCGTAGCCGATATTTATTTACTGCTTTTATACACAATGCACACATTTAATTTATTAATAATTATAATACGAAATTGAAGCGATGAGAATAAATCTAATTAAGTAAGAGAAATCCTATTTTCGGTCAAAGCGGATTTTAGTGCTTAAATATTTCGGTGTGAATTTATATACATATCCAATTTTGCAAATCGCGCGTAGAAATCCTTTTCGATTTTAAAATATAATCATGAACAGAACTAGAGCAGTAATATTACATATTAAATTAACAAACAATTTAATATTTTTTTTATAATGATAGTAAACACTCTTATAAGAATATTAGATATTAATAAAGTATTAAAAACTGCGAATAATTTACTGTGAAAAATATTAATTCAGCCTTCAAATTTATTAAGTTTATAAAAATTCTAAACATTTATTTTTTGATTCTTCAAAATTTACTATTTGATTTATATCGCTTTTTTCGATAACGATCAGATTAGATTAACCCTACCAGGATAGAAGCAAGAAAAAAGTATACATCTGAGGGTCAAAGACGTCCTACTTTGCATATATATGTATCTTTCAAAAGATCCATTTGATCTTGATCTTGTTAAATTGACAAAGCAAGCTTACAGCTAGAGAGAGCGGTTCGATTGACATGATACAGATCCTTATCGCGCTTGGCATGTCTCGCGTGACCGAGGGAGAGGGTGCGAGATCTAGTTTGGTGATCCCTCAATGAAAAAGTCCGTGATATAACGTGCGATTTAAATAAATCTGTCACACGAGTCGTTATTTATATCACCCTCTCGCCATTCACTTTCGGAATGTGTTTGCATGCGGGATTTTGGTGCACTGCCGAGGTCAGAGCCAAATGTCGAAACTCTCAATACATTAAATGCATCATACAGTCGGTAGATAGATTTACTTCTTCTCGGACGACGATGATTTATCGCAATGCTGTTTATTGAAGCGCATCCAGTTAATCAAAATAATCCTCCGAAAATACTATCAATAGAGATGGTATCAATATCACGGTATGTTTTTTTCTAAGTTTTCTCATCTCAAAATAACATCATATTAAAAAGTTGACTGGAAAGGTTTCAAAACAAATGTATTTTTTACTATTATATTTACAATATCAGAATACTTGAAAAGTGAAGTAAATTGAAAAATCTATCGAAAAATATATTCTAAACCAAATACATGCGAGCAACAACTTTTCTTAACATTGATTAAGAAAACTTAGAACCCAACAGAAGCAACTGGGATAAACTAATTATTTTTAACGTGTTAAAAAATTCGAGTTAAAATTTTTTAATAGGTGCAAATTTGATTTGCGATGATGATGGGAAATTCAACTTTAATAGAGATGTTTTCATACTTCAGAAACTCTCCAGGAGAGCAGAGTTCATTAGATTTTATCGTTTCCCTCCCACTGTTATGATCGTTACACATTCTTATTAAGTAACGACGAGAGTTGCGAATTGTATGAGAAAACCATCGCATATAAAACTGGGTGGAGGGTGTGGCGAAATTTCTTTGATCTTTCATCTTGTTGAACCTAAAAAAAGAAAGGTAGATATATGGATACGAAATTCTCTTTCTATTATTGTCCTATTAATCGAATTTTACTTCAGGAGAGAGAGAGAGAGAGAGAGAGAGACCTGGGAGTATTTTACTCTTTAAATCTCGTGGAGTGAAATCTCATTCAAAGAGACTAAAAATTTAGCCTGTTTTGAAAAAAAGGCTCACTCTTGTTCAAGAGATTTTTATTCTTTTTAGAATAAGATTTACTCTTTTGACATAAGGTTCACTCCAAAGGAGTGAAATTTCAATCCCTTTTTCGAAATAAGATGTAACTGTTCATTCCAAAAAAGGGATTGAGATTTCAGAGTAAATCTCATTCAAAAAGAATGAAAATCTGCCACTCTTAAACAAAAATGACCATGTTTTCATTCTTTTTTCAAGACAGGCAAATTTTCAGTCTCTTCGAGAAATTTCACTCTAAGAGATTTAGAGAGCAGAAATCTTCAAGAGATTGGACACGATTTAGTCCGCCATATTTTTCAGGACCTTAAGATAGATTGAGATACCCACGCATCTCATTTCTATCTTATACTCTCACATCTATCTTATTGTATCTTAAACGTAAAAATATCTACACAAGTTATTTAAACTGTCCAGTCTTTAGTTTACTTGAGGATCTCTCTCTATTGTATTCTACTCTTAACATTGTTCCATCTCTTTCTAAGTCTGTCAAGATGATCTCGATATTATATTTCGTCCAGTACTACTGGAAGAAACACTCGATGCCCTTCGCGAAATACATTTCATAATTGACGGGGAGTCTACGAACCGGACCCTCCGAATACCGCAGCCTTGCCAGTCCTCCCGCGGCAGATTCATCTGGATTATAATACAAAACTACTCTCCCGCGCACGGCGTATTTACCCGGCATTAAATTACACAGACGGTCGCGCGCGCTGTCGAGGGTCCAGTCCAGTCCAGCGCAGGGCGCCTCGCCGCGCCGGTTTACTTTCATCACATTCAATATTGATCACGCTCAGCGTGCGCGGCTTTATTTATGCAGCGCGGCGCGCATTGTTACACGACCGGTTACGGAAATCGTGTCTCGCTTTGATCAGCATGCTGCATCTGCGTCGGATTTTGCCGCAGCTTTTTCTGGCGCGCCGTATTTCATCCCAGCTTCATTCGATGCATTTCCTTTCTATTTCGTGAGAAAACGAGATCGACTCTTATTAAATCTCAGAATCGCAGCTAGAAATAGCGTGATTTTATAATGACGTCACATTCATACTTTATTACGTATCGTATCGTGAAATATTAATCGCTAAACATGTTGCATGATAAAGGATTTCTATCGAAATTTAATATACGTCAGTACGGCTTTAGTCAAATTTCTATTGAAATTTAATGTACGTCAACATGGCTTTATTCAAAATTTCAAAATATATTTACATGAATCACCGCTGAGTCAAGTTACGATGTAAAAACTGCATTTGTTAGCCATTGACATTGAATCTTGTCCAAGTTTTTTTCCTCGATATCGTCACATCTGGCGTCCGCCACGCGAGTCGTTTTTTCCCGCCTATGTTAGGTCTTTCAGAATTTCTTAAGACAATGTAGAGGAAATACACATAAACGTGCGAAGGGATCTGCCAGTATTCCCGAGGAAATTCCGGTCACGTACAGCACTTCTGTTTCGCTCGACGGACGTCTCTCGAGAGCGAACATTTACCCATGCAAATTTTTAGTTATGGCTGAAGCATATGAAGGGACGCGCTTTTAGCGCCCGGTAATCCCTGCTTTGCCGTTAAATAAACAATTTTCCTTCATGTCGCGCTTTGGCGAAAATACACGCGAAGAGAAAAAGAGAGAAAACGCATATGAAGCTGCCGATAACGTGCTGCTTCCATAAAACAAAAATATGTGTAACGACACGGCTATACCCGCACGAGAGACTCTTGTCATATAAATTCTCATCTTCATGGCGAGATACTCCGCATAATCGCGACATGAAGGAGAAATTGCACAATCTTGATAATTGCAGCCTCGATTGCTGCAGGAAAGCAGCTTATTATTACATTTAGTTAGAGCAATAGTCGAATTAAGATATGAAAATAGGAGGAAGCAAATAAATACTGGTTGAAAGAGAATTGTAGGTGTATATTCTATAGAAAAGGCAGGGATTGTATAGAGCGTTATAGAATAGAATTTTATTCTCTTCAGCATTTATAAAGTCAAGAAGGGATTTGGTTTACAAACATTGTTTCTACCTCACTCGTCCATCCTTTCTCACACGCTTTTCTTTTTCATTCACTCTTTAAATTGCCCTATTTTCTGTCTCTTTCTATCCTTATTATATTTCTTTTATCTTATCTATGTCTTAAATATATTATCATATATCTACACGTTTCTTATATTATCACAACCAATACACACAATTCTTTCTGTTTATTGCCTCTCTTTTACTATTTATTTTTATCCTATCCCAATTATCCCACTTACTGTCATGTTTCCTTCCCCCTTCCTTTTTCTCCTTTTATTAAGTTTCTTATCTCTATCTCTTCTTAACCTTTTTATCTTTCCTTTTGTTTTATCTAATTCCTCATTTCATAACCAATATCTTTCCTTTATTCCTCCCTACTAACTCCTTGAATCTATCCTTCATCTCAGCACACCCATTTATGTAATGCTCTTGTATAAAGCATTATGTAAGAGAATGTCAAGAAGTAAAAGATCGATTTGTAGATTACAGGGAAGAATAAAGAAAAAATTTTAAATAGAAAATGTGGAGGAAGGTTTAGATAAAAGGAAAGACAAGATATTAATGAAATTATGGAAGAATGGAGATAACAAAGAAAAAAGAAAAGAGAGTAGGGAAGGGAAAAACGAATGGAACAAAAAGTTAGGACAAAGAAAAAGATAGGAATATAAAAAGATGAGACAGATAGATGGATGTATGTAGCAGTAAGAGTAAGTAATTGGCAGTGCAATAGAGAGAAGTATTATATGTATGGCTTTGATAATTGTATTGTATACTAAAGATGCAAAGAATAAATCTAAAGAAAGTTTAAACATATGTTAGTCTTAGTATAGCAAAAGAATTGATGGATGGAGTGCAGTAGTAAAATTTGTGAACCAAGTCTCCTTCTTATGTATAAGTATGCTGAAGTGAATAAATTCTATTCATCACGTTAAGAAATGCTAGGAATTAGATGTGCTCTTATAACTTGAGGACAGATTTATCTGTTATTTGTTATAAAATTGCAGGAAATATACTGCACAAGCGATTGGATCAATTCAATTTCGTGATAATTACGACTTTTTTCTTCATACATTTTACTTCTGCCGAACAAAAGAATGTTTCAGGCACGTTCCTCGCATTTTCGTTCTATCGAGATCGCCTCGTATTCAATATTCCACAGGATTTCCGCTTTATCGTTAGCCGTCTGTATGTAATATCGGCACGACCGTTAGAGAATCCTCGATTCCGCGGCCTTAAGGGACTTAGGAAGGACTCCTGGTGAAGGGGTTAACGCACGATTTTCGCGATATTGCGAGTTCGTTACAGCGTGCGGCGCAATTCGCCCTGGGGTAATTCCGATAATACCAGCAATCATCCTGTCACCGAGTTAAGCCCTCGTAAGCTCCCGGTGCCTTTCCGGCAGCAACTCCGGTGGAAACGAGAGCGGAGGAAGGGCGGCAGGTATAGAGGAAAAGGTTGGCGACTTCCCATGGGGAATCTATTCGTTTTCCTTGTCGGAGGACGCCGCCCCTCCTTCTTCCCGATCTCTCCTCGTGCCGTTTCCACGCGTATTTAGGATCGAATGCGGGGTGGATCGGAAGGGGAACGTTCCGGCGGATGGAGAGCAAACCGAATGTCGTTATCGAAATGGCCGTTTCTGGTTTTGCTCCCAATTGCCATCAGAAAATCAGCGGTGGGTTCAATGATACTTTATTTCACTATATATTACTTAATTGCGTATCAACGATAACGATTACGAGGGTTATGTCAAAGCAAATTTTTTCGCGTTGAATATCCGGATAACAATTGCGTGAAGAACGCAAAGATCTTTTGTTGACGTGTACATAAGTCGCTAGTTAAAAGAGAACTCATCGCCTGATAAAAGTCAACACGATGTCTGCCGGAGACAAAGTGTGGAGGAACATCAGGAAAAAGAGCTAGAGGAGAGGGGATTGAGAAAGCAAGAGATTGGCGGGGTACGGGAAAGTGGTCGAGTATAAGGGAGAATCTCCGGACTAATTAAATAACTAGCAAAGTCACCTAGCAACTTGGCACCTCGGCCCAGTCCATCCCACTTTCCAAGTCCGCGCGTTTTCTTACTGTCGGCTTCTGTGTTTCTAGCTGTCTCTGCCGGTTCTCTTTCTTCCTCCATCCTCGCATCATCCCTTCGCCACCCCTTCGTCTTTCGCCGCGTCGTCTTTCCCGCCAGCGACGTCACCTCGTTATTTAATTAAACTTCGCGGGAGCAGCCCCGTACAGTCGCTTGATACCGAAGCACGTACCTTGTCATCGTCCATTTTCGCAGTATCTTACATTTTCAACCGCTAGTTTTGTCTGCCTTTTGCGGCTTGTACGTCGTTGTCGCGGAAAATGCGCGGAATTTTGAGATACTGTCTATGCAGACGTCGCGTTACAAGGATAATTCCTTCAGAAACTAAATCGCGCATGGCTCGTAACAATCGAGCGAAAGTTATCTCCGTGCTATTAAACGAATTATATTCCATGCTTGAATTTTCTAGAAAATTTGAATCCAACTTTGTAAGCAGCAAAAATATAATAGCGGCTGCTAATTAAAATGTAAAATTCTTTTACTTCAACAATTTTTCTCCTAATAGATTAGCTTTTGAATTCTGAAAAAATAAATGAAATGGAGATGAAATTATATGTCTGTCGTAACGTAATGTCAGCGAATACGCTATCTTTATACGCTCTTTAATTTATGAGCTCTCATCAAATATTTTTTAATTGTAATTAAACAAAACGCAAAAAGAAAATGTTTGCCGACTTGCCGCACGTTCGTCCAAGTGTTTCATCTCTCGCTAATTTCGTGTAGAATCATCGG
Organism: Atta colombica; assembly: GCF_001594045.1. NCBI lineage: Eukaryota > Metazoa > Arthropoda > Insecta > Hymenoptera > Formicidae > Atta > Atta colombica. The sequence continues at coordinate 789,830 of NW_017259356.1, forward strand.
GTGCTGTTACTGCTTGCGAAATAGTCCCGGGGGTAGTCTAGCCACGAGCCGTTAATTTACCGCCGCGAAAATAAACCGCGGGGGATCGTCGAAGAAACTCGTCTCATACTTCCCCGTCCTGTTTCTTCCTATTGCCTCCCGCCCTGTCCTTCTCGCTTCCCATGATATACGCTATGGGAAGTTAAGTTTCTCAACCGCACCCCTCGAGCGCGCCGACAATAACTTCCTCCTTTGAGACTACTCCTTTCGTCGCGAGCGGAAACGAATTTCCAGACTGTTGGAAACTGGGCTATTAAACGACTTCCGTAATTGCGAAAATGCGGGGAATTGTCACCTCGCTACTTTGTTACAGAAATAACCCGGCAGAGCGAGATCGATGTCCAAATGGCAAATTGCTCGAATGGCATTCACGAAATAAAAAAAAAATCGTTTTGTAAGACATTTTTCCCTCTTTACTGAATCCTATTTTTGCAAAAAAAAAATATGTTACTCTTGCACTCTTACAAATATCCATCTTATTCCTCGAAATAACATTTCGGTCTGTAAATATTTCGCACATCGGCGAACGTTTCTAATCGCGCACTAGACGACTTTCTCCGAGTTTCTGCAACGATTTTCAAAGACGTCTCAAGTACTGGTATAACGGCTCGAATTGGAGCGACAGAACGAGATGGTAAATCCACCTTTATTGAGCGATGCGCACGAAGCTTACGTTCGTCGTATCGAATCAATGGAAAATCACGAACGGTATTGACCCGCGCCCTCTCGTTTCACGCAAATTTGTTTAGACTACCCTGAGGGCTACCACGATGCGCTACCTCGATCAGCAAGAGTTTAATTTTGAGAAACGCAAACATCCCGTAATTAAGCGATCCCAGGAAACAAGGCCGAAGGGTATGCTGGCGGAGACTGGTGAAAAACCACTCATAATTGCCAGTCGAATCAATATTTGAGCACCCTTTATAATGCTGAATGGTCAGTAAGGACCGGACTCGTTCGTTTACTATTCAAGTGATCAGGGAATTACATAACATTATCGTTCGAAGAATTAATAAGACATTATAATTTCTATTTGATATACGTATGTACTTTTCATAAAAATTATGTACATATGTCTGTATAAATTATCACATAAAACAAACAGGAAAATATAATTTGTTTTCTTAACACATAATTTATTCACATAGTTAATAATGCTTCCGAGTATTGCGCGACTTTAAATCCGTTTATATAATATTCTACGTCGTTGAAATGTCGTTAACAATGCTCTAACTTTATGTTATACATTAGTTTTCGTATAATTGATTATTCGCTTTATTATAGCCATGTGAGTTTCTGATTGATATTCAAATATGTTGCAAGTTGTAAATTCAGCATTGATAGCAATTTGGATAAATAGGTATCGGTACGAGGAATCTCTCGTCTCTGAGATGAATCGTTGAAAGTTTAATACGATCTTAATAAGCCTGAAGTTTTAATCGGTTGTCGCGGTAGAGATAGTTCCTCCCGCGACCGATAGACAGAGGACCTAAACCTTTAATAACGCCTTCGATGGAGTTCTATAATCCGGTTGATCGTGTCTGGAAATATCGCGAGTTAGAAAGAAGGTGCCGGACTTCGGATATCGCGCACGAACTTCGTCGCCCGTTCGCGAAACTTCATAACGCCCTGAGCGAAATCCGCCTCGCGCAAAAACCAATTAAAAACCGAATTACGTCTTAGCCCCCTGGAGATACCATTTAGCTGCCATTTCCGTCTCGAAGCTGCATGTACCTAACCTGATGAAAGGTGCGAGAAATTATACTTATAGCGCAGAGCACGGACTTCCACCGGCAAGACAGTCTGACTTTCCGTCTTCTTGAACTACTTCGCAGTAGTGATTTTATCACTCTTGTTTGTTCAATAGAATTAACACTCCGTCTTTTTTGGAACAAGTGAAATTTTACTTTCAAATTTCTTCCTCATTTTTACTTAAGTTTCAATTTAAAGGTTTTAACATTCAAGTTAAAAAATTTTTGATAATGTAATAGAGATGTTGAAAAGTTACTCTTAATTTTTTCACATATTTTTTAAACTTAGAATAGTAAAAGAACTTGAATTGAACGAAAAGAGTCACAAATTGCAGACGGAGAGTTAATTATGTTTATGTACGTTTATTTACGTTTAAATACTAAGTGTATCATTTGCCGCATTATTCATAATCGATTGCTATCAATATTTTGATAGCTATCGACGTTGCGGTTACGCGAATACATATTTGACTATCTCTTGTTCGTAAGATAAGGGAGTCATGACACATTATTGCGAAACTAAAATTCACGGAAAATTATAGGATCGATCATGAATCGCTGGAAACTCAAGAAATCAAGATCATGCTCTCTCTCTCTCTCTCTCTCTGCTTCTCTTTTTTTTTCTTTTTCATTGCGGTGGGGCTTCGATGGATGCATACTTTTAGCAAGGTTTGTACCTTAGGTGCGAAACCACCGTCGTTGTTTACGCATGTTTACGAATGCAAAGTGTTTGCGCGCATTGTGTGCGGATCCCGCGTATGCAATGCGTGAGCGTGGCCGTGTTCAATAGGACCTGGCGTGCGTCGCGAAAGGGTAGCTAGAAGAGGGCTGCTCCTGCATGTGCACGAGAAAGTGTTACCACACTTGGCGAGCTGCCATTTAGAGCTGGAAAACAACGGGATGAGGGTTTCTTCCCTCGCCGCATGGCGTTTCGCAGCGGCGGGTGCCCTTACAAATGGATGTAGAAAAGACGGTTGTAGCGGTTTCTTTTCCTCTTCGGTTGGCTCGCCTCTTTTGTAAATACATTAAAAGGGGAGCCAAGAACGAGCGAGCGCCGTCTCTCTGTGCGTTTAAGGTACACTTTTCAAAAATATTGACACTCTTTTGTACAATCCTCTCGCAATCAAACGGAGTTTGAACCACTAATTTAACTGTCTTCTATTCTTTAAACATTACGAAGAGAGTTGGCATACATCGGCATATATTTAATACGTCCAGTAACTATGCAAACCTGTAGACATACGCGCTCAATATACAAACGGAGGGACCTACAGGGCTTAAATTAACAAAAAATTTTTATGTGAGCAATTAAAATTTTAATTTTGTAATTAACATGTAAGGACAAAGTGCAACCTGAAAATATATCAAAAGGGAACGGAATATTTAATGCCTCTACCAAATATCCACCCGTTGCATACTGCATAAAATGTATATTACATTTTAAGTCTGCAGTAGTCCGATAAACGACATTACTGGTAATGCAATATGTATAAAAACGTCGGATATGAAACGAGATGCTGACGCGAACCACGGGATTTTGTAACATCAACGCTTTTTCGCTCGCTCTTGTGTCTCTTTTCCTCTCTAACATACGTATATCAGCGAAATCACGCTGGTGCGTTGCAACCGAGGAACGACAAGGCTAAAATAGTTTTTCGTCGTGTATAATCCAGTGCGATTGTCATCGGCCGCGACACATAGCCGGACGTTGACACATTTCGCTCTTGTGGGACGCGGCGCACGTGACGTTCCCACAGATGAACGCGTCGGTAACACGCGCATCCCGACGCGCTTTATTCCGCCCGACAATGAGGTCCGGTCTTATCGATTCGTTAACGATGTCGCTGACGTTGTCGACAAAGGAACAATACCTGGCGCCACGTCGTATTGCTAAAGTAAGGCTGACACGCATTAAGTGTAACGTTTTACGCGACATCTCATTTTGGAATTTTGATGAAAATCTATATGCATCACATGTTAGGAATTTTGCTTGTGATCACATTTAACTTGGTAATCTATGTACCTATACGTTGCAAGACAGTCATTAAATATGAAGTTTAATGAAAAAACTATGTTTATTTATTTTCTTTCGTCCTCTAAATTCTTTGGAGTTGAATCTCACTCTAAAGAGTGAAAATTGAACCAGTCTTGAAAAAGAGCAGCTCAATTTTCAATCTTTAAGAGTGGAATTTCTTTCTTCAGAGAAATTCACTCTTAAAAAGTTTTAAAGAGTAGTTTTTTTATTAAATAATTATCTAGGGTTTTTAGGTAAAAATAACGATACAGAATCAGTACATAAAAAATGAAATGCGATGATAAAATAAATATTTTTGTGATGGTAAATATTTCATGTCAACAATTTTAGTAAAATGTTAAAAATGAAAAAAATATTGAGGGATTCATTGAATGTTTTAACATTATACTCCAAAAACTAAAAGCTAAAATTATTTGTCATCATTCTTATGAATACTACAAGTGACAATTTGATATATCCGTATATAATTATAAAAATGAATTATACTATTAATGTTTAAGTAAGTAGGAACCACAGCATCCCTCACGTATATATAGTTGCCTTAAAAGCTTTGTTTCTAGAAAAGGAAAATAAAATATAAAATATTGCCCAGAAGTAAAGTTCATTATTTTTACATTGCTCTATTTCATATAAAAACTCTGTACATAATATTAAAAAATATAATTAAAAATAAAATTTGTTCGAATGTTCTGATCATTTCACCTATCTTTTTTAAAGTTTAAATAAATATTAACAATCAGAAAAGTAGGACTGTATTTGCATATATTATTATATATCAAATATAAATTCCCAATTTTATTCATAAAGACACAAAATAACTTTTTTATTTACATAACACCATATCGTGGCGTAAACTATGAAATGGAAGACACGCGGAAATAAAAAATTGAATAATTTCACTGAAATCTCACTAGCTAACCTATACTACCGCCAATCTTACCGACTCGTTTCTTTCACAACCGCTCATTTTCTTCACGTCGCCGACAGCTGCTAATGCAATATGTTCGTGCTCGCGAAAACATATGCGTCGGTAGTATACCGCGAAACAATTTCTGTGGCCACTGATGCAACGAATTCCGCCTGTACTTTCGCACATCTAAAAGCAATAGGTGCGACAGCCTCCCTTTCCCTCTTCATCACGTTATTATTTACGCTAACGCCCGAAAACGTTGCCCGAGACAGGTTGAAACAAAAGGCCGTCGGGTTAATAGCGAGCATAGCCATGGCAAATCTCTGTGCGATGCATTTCGAGTGATCGATATGAATTACTTTGTAAGCACCTGACTACGTCGACTACGCAGCGTGTTATTGAATTATTTTATTGTTTGTGAATTTGGCTAATAACTACAGCATCAATAATCGATGAAAATTGAACATTTCAACACCTATGAAATTTTAACAACAATACAGAAAATGATAATATAAATTGAAAAATTGAGCACACATTTTATATAACATTTGATTATAACTATTTAATGAAAAAAAATTTCGAGATGAGATTTACGATTTTCACATTATTTTTTTCGCATTGTTCTTTATTTTGAATCATCTGCAGTAAGGAAATGATAATACAAAATGAGCTGCATTCCAATATTCACTGCTATCGCTGAAAGTTATAGCACACATAAAATACAGATTTTCAGTACGCAGTGAATATTGGAACGCAGCCATAGAACAAAGCCATTGTTTTTACAATTCATATTTCTGAGTCACCCGATGTACGCTTACGTGGCATGGAATCTACGCTAATACTAGTCACACTCCAATGCAGATAGTGTGGCAAGCAGTTATGTTTGAACTGTTTGAAGCTGATTCATCACATTGATTTTCCTTTTCGGCCCCTCATGCTTAAAAGTCTCGTCGACGAGAAACTTGTTACTGATCCAAAAAATAGTAACCCTCTATTTTCAGTGAACAAATTACACGCGTTTTGAGCTACGCTGATTTGCGCGCATTTGCGATATAAATACATAAATTTCATATTTTATATGCAAATTTCATATTGATGATATAACGATTAAATTATAACTGGGTATAAAATTAATTATAATAATCCTCAGTAAATAGACAACACTCTGTAGCATTTTTAGAAATCGGATTAAATGATCGTGACTCTCCGGTTCACTGCAAAGAAAAATTCTTTACGGTAGAAATATCATTGCTTAATCGAGTAGAAACTCTAATCAGTCAGAGGTCTCTACTAACTTTCATTATTATTGCTCGATATTACCGAAAAAATTTGAGCGATGAAAAGGCTTTTCGCCGAGAAAGAATGAGATTGGGTCCCATCAGCGAGATACATTCCTTGTTGCGCGTCTTGAAATCACTGACCCGGCATTAAACTTTAACGGGCGATCACCGAATTGTGTCCGCCTCTCTCAATATTCCCCGACGACAATATATATATATATATATATATACACACACACTATCGAAAAACGTGATCAATTCGAGGGGTAGCGTATTGGAGAGACTCAAATATAGAGACTGCACGAAGTCGTCATAAAATTCTCCGTCGTGCTGCAAGCGGCGGCACCGCGACGTAAATCGTGCACGGAAACCCGAGCGTGAACCCATAAGAACATGCGAGATCCCAGGAATAGAAGGAGACGCGGAAGGGCGACGAGAATTTTCACGGGGGCCGCGCCCAGGAGGGTCTCGTTAAAATTCGCGAGCAACGTCGCGGTCGCAGAGAAGAGAACTCGAGAAGAGGAGAGTGGGGCGTAAAAGAAAATAAAGGAGCGTTTAATATTAATGTCGCGATTCGTGAACGTGTCACGTAGTGGACTGTCTCCGGTGGCGCTTCCCCCCTCGCGGCGATATCATGGGATCCTGTCGTTCTATAATGCGAAATAACCGTGATCGCGCCGCACTTCATGCCGCGACAATTTCAATAAACGATAAATCTCTCGGCGCATACACCGTCATCCGAGACCGATAGAAACGAGGTATACCGTTGTTGTGTGACGTCGATCGACACACATTTCGGTTACGTGTCATACGAGAAAAGCTTGTACGCGACACATAAAAGAAAATAGGATCTTTCTTCCTGATGAGAATAGATCATATAAAAGCGAACTTGTTAAATAACGCGATAATCTTATGCGAGATAATTACTGAAATAATATTGAAAGCTGTAATACCTATTATTTCTTTCTAATATCTAGAGAGGAATTATAACTCTATGAATTTTACATATACTACTACCAGCTGTCTAATAATTTATTCAACGATTTCCATTTATTTATTTTCTTCTCGTTCGATTCTATTGAATTCGTTAATTTATGAAGCGCGGAATTGGGAAATTATTATGCCAATATAATTATCTGGATCGTTGAATTTTCACTCTTGAATAAAAATTTTAGCATACATTTTCACCAAGATACATCAATATTCTTAATAATCAATTTTTTATAGACTTTTTATATAATCAGATGTTATTAATGGCGGATATTCACTTATTCAATACATGAAAACGATACAAGGTCTCCTTGAACTAATGACGAATGTATCTATATATTATAGATCATATCTTCGCTCGAAGTATTTACACTATCGTATAAATCATTCACACCCTGTACAAGCTATATTAATGCGTATTTATTAAATATATTCAATATTTGAGCTCAAATTTGGATACGAGAAACTTGGATACGAGAAGTCAAAATAGAATTTGCTGATACAGGATGTAATCATAGTCGACAAATATTGAAGTTTCACTGGCAGTCGCGAAGCGTATTTATAATCTTGTCACTGCACTGACAATAAGAAAAATGATTTGGTTGAAAGTGGACAAACCAGAAGATTCTGATTAAATCAATCAGAATTTTTAGTAGATTTAACTAGAAAATTTTCTAATAGATTTTTTAGCCAGAACCTTTTCTGATTAAATCTACTAAAATTCTAGTTGAGATAATCAGAATTTTAAGTCATATTTTCAAACATTTTTCTTAATGTGATGCCTGCGAAGAAGAAGGTTCCATTTTCATACATATTTTAGCCGAACTCCGATTTTGGTTTGTGATTACTATGATAGTATGATTACCCGGATTTCGAATATTGATCTTTCATCGCAACCCTCGAGGCATTTCGTTCGCGCTTTTAGCCCGAAATAATATCGTCCCACCCTCCGACAGACAAATCAAATTTGTCGACGTGCTACGTTTCGACTTACCCTCTCGCAGAATAGGCGGTGAATACGATTTCTCCCTCTTGCATGCCTTTGTTACATCGTTCGGATATGTAGTGACAAGAGGGTGACAGGAGATAGAAAATGGAGAAAAGTGAAGCCAGAAAAAACTCATTTTTCTACGAATAGACAACACGAATATCCCGAAAAGAACGTTCTGATTTAACGACCGTTAATCGCATTAGAGATTCCGATTTTGACTACCAATCATCGCTGTATTTCTCTCCTTTTTTTATATTTTCGCGGTCTTTTCCACTCTTCTTTTTTTTTTCTTTTTGCACTACGCTGCCAACCGCAGTCACCGCAAAACCGCGGCCGATCGTCGCGGTTTCACTACTGGTCACGCGGGAATGTTAATACTTGTTTAGCCACGACCGATTTATCGGAGAGAATTAAAAACACAATTTCCGGACGCGAGCCGGCAAACGCGTGTCTAATAGAATCACGACGCAATCATGGGAAGCGATTTTCACGGCACGCCGCGTTTCGTTCCGCCGATTACTCGGCGTTAAAAACGAAAAAAGCTCATAGGAGTGTTCCCAGTTTTACGAGGCTAGCCTCGAGCTTTAATATCCCCTCTAGCTCGAAGATAAGGTTGAAGAAGAAAAATACTCTGATATCAATGGTTGCTTTCAGCAGGGAAAGCAACTTTGCAATTGTAAAATTCTTTAATGTGATTGCACTGAAAAATATCATTTCTAATTAAAAATGGAAACGAATCAAAATTTTCTGGTTTTTATTAGAATTCTAATTGAAAATAACCGGCATTCTGGTTGACATATATACAATATTTCTGGTAAAATTTACGAGAATTCATATTTTTACAAGAATAATTATATCAATTAGGATTTTAGTTAGTTTAACTAAAATTCTGATAGATTTAACCAGAAAATTCTGATTCGTTCATTTTTCATCAGAATTACTATTTAATCCAGCCCATTTTTCTCAATGTGATTTTGCCCTTTTCGAAATTGAATTTCCTCACTCAGTTTCTCACTAAATTTAAATGTGTCATATATCAATCATTAATTGAAGAGTCTTACAACACTGCAGTTGCAAAAGCACTTTTACTGCTGAATACAGCCAAGCGAGTGGCGCGCGTCTTGTCGCGTATCAATTTCATTTTCGAATCGGCGACATCGGCGCATACAGGTACATGTACGCATCCGCAGTATTTGCGTAGCGATTATTTTATCGGAGCTCGGCTTCTATTTTCGAAGCACACTGATAAATTCGCTCTACGGTTTATTCTTCGCTTTTTCGAGCAAACATTGGTATTCCATCGACGTCGGTCCGCAACGCCGTACGGTGCGTATTCGCGATGCGCGATTAAAGATCCCTGTTGACTCGAATCGAAGAACGCAAATCGAGTAGCCGGAAGCACGCAGAATTTATTTTCGCATGCAAATAGAGAAGAAACATCAAATTCTGCGAGATGGGAAATTAATCGTTCTTTCGGTTTGCCAGGTTCTTTCGATTATATAAAAGCGGTTGTATTTTTACCGTATGATGGCGAAAAGGGGATCTTAGTCGATTAAACTTTGATTACATACACACAGAAAAAATATGCAATTAATAATTACTTGCTTCAAGCACCTATTTCAAAAGTACATAAATCCGCAAATCTATCATAAGTTCATCACAAGTATTAAATTCATTCAGAATATATTCTGAATTCTAGCAAGTTTAATATTTCAATCAAAATGATTAAAACTGAATTTACTTATTATATATACAGTCGCTCCTTCATTTTTTATAACATTCTTCAAAAGAAAATTAATTCTTGATTCGAGTATATTATGTATATATTAATGAGCCAAAAGTATATTTTAAAATTATTATCAAGAAAATATTCTCTTTAAGATGACTGTTACTTAAAAGAAAGAAAGTAAAATTTGAGTAATCATTCTTCCTTATAGCAATATAGCATAGCATATTATTTTTGAATACGCGATAAACAAAAATTTAAAGTTAACATTGCAGTTATTTTTTAATTATCCTTTGCAGGAAAAATAAAGGGAGACGAAAGAAAGACTTGAGGGAGTCGAAAATTTGAGTACAAGCATGCGAACGTGGCTCTCTAAAAGCGCGAGGGTGAATCACAAACCTTCAGGGCAGCGATTTCAGAGTCGCCTCGATCCGAGGGTCGCCGGTCGGCCGGCCGACTGTCGCATGTAGTTTTATAATTATTGCGGGCCTCGGGGGATTACGGGATTGGGCTTTATCGTATATGAAATGCATGCAAGCGCATGTGCGCGCGGCCATGCACGCGTCACACGTGCGCGCCGATCGCACATGTAGCGAGATACGTATCTCTTTCGACCCCTCGTTCCCCTCGTGACAGGGGGGATGACTTGCACGCGAATGCTAATTTCAACAATTTCGACGTGGATGGACTGCAATTTTTGGAGCGCGCAGTTTTCTTTACGCGAACGTACCCCGGATGGAATTCATCTACAACAATAAATTCGCATGACCGGTTCTCTCTTCAAGGGCTCAACGAGATCGTCTCGTCGACGGCGTCGATCGTAAACACAATGTAAAGTTCGGCTAAAAGTTAAAATCGCTTCAAGGCTCCGCCGTCGCGTCACGCCGCCGGTCGATACTCGCGCGCATGTACATGTATATATCACAGCCAAATATATATCATGTACGTGTGTGCTTTCTCGTGGAATAGCAAATATACATACATGTTACATATACACAGGGGTCTTGGCAGAGGAAACGAAAATTCGATGGTTCGTCGTTCGATGGGTGGTACCCACCACTGCTGCCGCAAATGTACTCTGTAGGCAGATTAACGCGCATTTACGAAACGCGCACATACGCTTACATGCGCGTATACATGCGTATACGACTTTGGCGACTATCGACAGCAACCAGCGTTACCTGTGTTATACCGTATCAACCCCTTACTCTTCGTTCAGCCCTCCCAGCTCTCCCGTCGCGCTGCGCCGCGCCGCGCCGCGCCGCCCGTTGCCGCCGCCCTCGCGTCGCCTCTTCCGCGCGCAGTAATCCAATCATCCACGTCCTACGATTTGTACGTAGTAATTCCGTCTGTTTGATCATCCGGACGGCTCGGCTTTTCCCTACGCGCGCCACCGTTTGTTTCAATACGGCCTGCTTGTACGCGCGCATACAGGTAACTGCGAGCGATACACGAGATTTGTATCGGTAATCGCTGATTGGTGATTGACGAAACCGTTGACAGGGTGATTCGATCGTATATTCGTGGAGAAGAATGAAAAATTGTAACGTTTAAAAATGGCTGTCATAACTTGGTTTTTTCAAACGCGACGATAAAACTATTAGGGGCAGATTGTAATGATTTTGTAGAGTCACTAGATTTTACTTTTTCTTTTTTTATTTGTGATATTAACGTTGGCAGATAATGCGGAAAATTAACGGTGTTTATTTAACAGAGAAAGAATTTATTGTTATTATTTATTGTGCATTAAGAAATTATAAAAATGTACACAAATGGTGAGGCACCAGAAATTTATAGAATGGATGAAGACAATAAGTAAATAAAATAAATAATAATGTTGAAAGTTTATGTATAAACATAAGAAGGTAATTGAGATAGTAAAACGCAGAAATTATAAAAAGCAAACAGAGACAAGATAAACAGTATTATGTAGAACATACGGAGACGACAATTAAAGTACAATAAAATAATAATAATGATAAATTTTATGCGATTTTATAATGGCGATTTAAATTTTAATAAAAGTATTAGTTAATGTTTTATTGCATGCGAAATAATTAAAATCTTATCTAAAATACATAGAATCTCTCTTGTTAAGTTCAAGTATCCACAGAAAGAAATAAAATTAGATTTATCACGTAAAAAATAATTTTATTAAAGTATCTAAAAATTTAACTGGATACAGATTTGAAAATAATTTTGTTGGACAATTAAATAATTACGTATGTTCAAGTAGATTAATTGTTAGAATATAAATATTTTGCTCATCGTATTTTAATTTCTTACATAACAACAAAATTATTTGCAAATCTATATCTATTTAAATCTTTAGGTACTTCAATAAAATCGTAAAATCTTTTAATCGACATGCAAAAAATTTGCATGGATCTATATATCAAAATATTCTAGACATATACCATTCAAATAATTCAAAGGTTGAATTTGTTATTAACTTTAACATGTTAAAGGATTTTTATAATGTAACATTTATTACACAGATGAAGTGATTTTTGTCCTGTAATAAATTAAACTATTAAATTCTCATGATTCGAGAAGATAAAATTTTGGTTGCCAATACTTTCAGATTAAATCTTATATTTATTTATTTATATATAT
>NW_017259356.1:802267-804608 GCF_001594045.1 Atta colombica
TAAATATTTCCACCAATTCTGGTGGAAAATGGATGAATCAGAATTTTCTGATTAAATCTTAGTTGAGTTAACTAGAATTCAGATTGATATAATTATCTGATAAGATTTTTACCAGAGATGTATTGTATCAACCAGAATTTCGATTATCTCAACTAGAATTCTAATAAATTTAACCAGAAAATTCTGATTCATTCATTTTCAATCAGAAATTTTTTTCACACAACGCAGCATAATTTTCTATTATAAAATGAGTTATAAAAATACTAGTTCTTGTGCGAAAGGCGGATGAATTCCGTTCATTTATTCGGCGCACCGACCACACGCCGCATTCGGCAATGTACTATTGTATTTTCCACGCGTCATCTGGCATAATCGTTAATCCTGGATGTCGAGCAAGACGATAATCCCAGAACAACGGGGTTATAAGCCACTACAACGTCCGTTTCCATCGAGCCTACGAGGTCCTTCATCTATCGCTCTTCACCTGTCGATAATACACGTCGGGAGGCGGACAAACGAAAAAAAGGGAAAAAAAGGAATGGAAAAATAAAAGGTAGGACGCGTTTTCTCCGCACGTCCCGTCACCCGCCTATGAGCGTAATGATGCACGTAATGTACCCAGCCGTGGCTGAATCGTTTAACGCGCGGATAAGCAGCGGTATTTCCATTACGTGAGAAACATAGGCTGACTCGTCGTTACGAGTTTCATAGTGCATTACAAGCGAGGGTTGGCAGAGAGATCGGGCGCACATCGGCCACAACAATAGGGGGATACGGTAGAGTGCGTCGATACTTCGGACGCGCGCGAAGAGAGGGGTTGTATGAAAGGAAGGAGACAGCGATATAAACCGACCGGCAGTGGGCATAAGAGAAAGAGAGAGAGAGAGAGAGAGAGAGAGAGAGTGCACGCGAGAACGCCTCCGTAAAATTCCTCGTTACGATTACGATGTGGTCGTTGCCGTATCCGCCATCCACTGTCGGTCACGTCCCGCGACGCGAAGGATACGAGATGGATTATTAAATTTCTAGTACCGCGCGCGTGTGCCGCGTTATGAATTTCCAACTCCTCCCTCTTCTTCACAGGAGGCTCGATCCTTCTGTGAAAATCTTGGAAAAAAGCCTCCCACGACTACGCTCGCTGTTTACGGTTCGTATAAAAATGTGAGGCACATATGAGATCGTTGGGATTATGTCCGGGTATCTATAATCGTGTTATATGACAGAGCGTTATCCCAAGGGATGCATTTGACCAATTGCTTTCTGACAATTTTATACAGTTTTTAATAGAAAATGATTGTAATTAAATAATAGTATATTTATGAGAGAGAGAGACGCACATAATGCGAATTTTTTCATTTTTTTCGTTGTCAGCCATAAATTTTAAAATATATGCATTACTGAATGATATTATAATATAATTAAACAGTTCATAAATTGATTTTTCAGACTTTTTCACATTCTGTGATTTACATTTAATCTTATAAAAATTGTAATTTGATTTTCCGATGTTTCTGAATCACTGATGGTTTCGTAATAGTAATTTTCTTGTAAAAATATTCATAACTAGAAAAACAATTTTCATATTCATCTCTAATCTCTCTTTGGTATTATCACCTTATTAAGTCTAAGTATAATATAACTGCAAGTTAAACAGAAAATGAAATTTTAACGAGAAAGAATAAAGTTAAAAAGGTAATAATAATAATATACATACTTTAAAATTTATGTTTGATATTTATATATAATCAATTTCTTCTTGACAAGAGATATTATGTATAATTAATATTTGCACACAATATATATATTTTTGTGTGTAAGAATTAATATATTTTTAAATTTATGAGCTGACGTCACATATATGTATAAAAAAACTCTCATTGTGAAATATGTCGACATGATTGGTACGTATTATTTAAGATCTGCTTCGACTGAAAATAGAAATTTTTCATTCTTAATAAGAAGTATTATTTAATTACAATCATATCTTCTATTAAAAGCTGTATAAAATTTTGTACACGTGTCGCCGTATTTTGTGTATATTTTTGATTTATCTGAAAAAAATCTGGGTCGGTGTTAACGTAAGAATGATTGCAAATTGAAAGACAATAAAATATTCGGTCGATACAGTTATAACGGGATTGCCGCATCGCATTGTGGAAAAAAAGTACAGCAGAACGCTACGTGCAAACGAAGTCACAAATCGCGCAGTGAATGAGATCGAATAAAAAAAGGTAAAAAAATATGTATATATATATATATATATAGGCGAGTACATGTTATTTAACAATTATCTGTTATGTAACGATTTCTTTTCTTTAGATCGCACTCATAAAATTTCGCT
>NW_017259356.1:804708-815201 GCF_001594045.1 Atta colombica
CAAATCGTCGCGTTTGCTGTGACAGCATGGAAATAACTATGACAGCGACATTATCGACATTGTGATATAAAAGCTAACAGCGTCAATAGGTACGCGAGTATACGTTATTCGCGAAGAGACCTGCTTTTACAAAATATACTTGTAACTGATTATACGTTACAAGCACGGCCGTACTTGATGCTACGATGATCACGACGCAGCACGAGAGCGATGAAGTTAATAATGGATTATTAAATCTCCCACGTTACTTTACGACATAGTTCTGCAATGCCCACGACTTGTAAAGCTATCGTATTAAAAGCACATTTGCTTGATCTAGATATATTATATGTTCAATATATCTACATATCTACATCTAATCAAATTAATAAATTTCTATTATCCATTAAAATAATTAAAATCGACATAAAGTAATAATGTCAAAGTGTCACGAAGTTACATAAATTAGCACCTATCATTATAATGATTTCCGAATAACTTACATTTTTTTTACATTTCAAAAGTATGTTGTCTGAAACATGAATATATACAGCAATATATATAAAAAAAATTAAAATTTAGGCTGCAATGTCAGCGGACGAAATAAATTATTTATTTTAACATATTTATTTTAATTATTTATTTTAACATATTAGATTAACAACAAATTCGGGCTCTTTGATTTATTTCAATAATATATGTTATCTAGAACAATGATAACAAATATATACGATTAACAAATTTTTTGATCAATTAAAAGATCTTAGGCTTTATTTTAATAATTATTTTAACGTATTAGGATTAATAACAAATTCAGGCTTTAATTTACTTCAATAATACATGTTATCTAAAACACTGACAACAAATATATGCGATTAACAAATTCTTTGTTCAGTTAAAAGATCTTAGATCGAATTATGTACGATTTATGTGTGTATCCAATATATCTAATCAATATATCTAATACTCTTCATTTAAACGATTTTTTTAAAATTTAAGCTTAAAAATAATATCGATAATTTTTTTTCTTCGTACAAAGCGCGATAATATCACGAATATATAACGTTCTAAAATTGTCATCGTAAGGACGATGTTTAAAAAATATTCTGTTACTACTTATTTATAATATTTGTCATGATGAAAGTCAAGCGATAATTGATAAGCGGAATGCAACAAGTAACTCACTGTTAATGGCATCACCATTTTCTCGTTCCTCTCTTTATGCTTCTAGGTTAAGAATCTCTCCTTCTTTCTGCTGTAGTATATCCTTTCAGCTTCGCACATTTTATAATCGCACTATCACTATCACTCGAGTGGCATACATCGTCGATTATAACCGATCGGATGATTTAGGAAATGTGGATTATCGCGACGATACGACGCTATTATGCGAACTTTACAAGACGATCGCGTGAACTAACGGTCTGTTGCGCAATTTCTCGACACTCCCGACACTCGTATTACTTAAATACTTATTGGCTTCCCATGAATGGAAAGATGCATGATCGCGGTAATCCAACGGAAGGCTCGCTACCCACTGATTACTTTAAGATCATTTATGTATGTCAATGCCCGATCTCGAATTCCGTTCTTGGCGAGAAAATGGCTGTGTTCAATAGAAAAAACAGCTTTGCAAAATTTTTTAATAAGATTGGTCTTGCCCTTAGTTCCTCACTGGATCTAAATGTATAAACCAATCATATCTGAGAATTTTGCAACAGTTGCAAAGCTGCTTTCCCTGCTGAACGTAGTCATTGACGTCCACTATCGACCCACTGAGCTTTCATTTTCTCCTACCCCAAGTTTTTTAGGCGCAAAATGGCGCGCCCACACTCAACGATTTTCAAAATATTCATAATTTAAAGTCACTTAGACACAAATGACTTCCGTTTGCACAGTGAGAGTTAATATGAGTACAAAAATATATACTGTACGCAAATAATAATTATTTGTTTCAAATATTTAAAAAGTTCATATCTCCACAAATCTAGCGTAAGCATCAAATTTATTTAAAATATATTCTGAATGTTCTTAGAAAGTTTAATATTTTAATCAAAATCTTAATAAATTAATATAAATTCCGAATGTTCTTAGTAAGTTTAATATTTCTATCAAGATTATTAAATTAAAACAAATTCAATTCGCTTATTGTATAACATTGTTTCTTTAATAAACTATTTCTTTAATAAACTATTTATATTTTGAAAAAAAAATAAATTCTTGTTTTAAATATATTATTAATTTTTTCTAAAATTTGTAACAAATATTTTTTTTGAATATCATAAAGAAAATATTTTTTGTTAAAGATACTTAAAGGAAAGCAGTAAAGTAAATTGAGTAATTACTTTTCTTAAGCAACAAAATTATATTTGAGAAGAAAATAGTTCCATTATATTAAAAGTCTAGAATTCCGATTATTTAGATTTTATCTGCAAACTCTGTTTCGTCCATTTCCAACTAGAATTCCAATTAATTCAAATTTATTTCAATGTATGTTTAAGTCAATATAATATTTACAAATATATAAAATATTTTTCATCGAAGAAGAACAAAGACGAACTAAATTAATTTAATCAAATGAATAATTTTTTCTCAGTATATAATAACGAATATACCAAAACATCCGATGTTCGATTCAAAATTTCCGATATTATTGGCACGTAATATTCACTTTTTGGCGGATTACAAGACACGAAGAAGCGTATTTAAATCCGACGAAAACGACTTGCTTGCGACATTACAACTATATGAGCACTATTATCTCTTTTCGAGAAAAAAAATGAATAGTTGCGACATAGACAAAACACGAGGCTTTTTTATATCGATGAAATACAACACATGGGACATTTTCGGGCAAATGACGGATACTACGAAGTGACACGCGATATGCCGAATGCGACGCACTTCACTCACTTGACGAATATTCCACAGAAAACGAATGCATCGACGCAATCATCCGTTGTTTGATTCGGAACTCCCGACATTGGTTAGCACGCGATATTTCCTTTCGATGCACTAAAAAAGACGCGAGATTGTGAAGCGTAAAATTACCAACGACTCGTTGAATCCCGCCTACGTCGATATGAGTACACTTTTCGAGAAAAAAATGAATAGTCACATAGACAAAATACGAAGCACTTTTTGTATTGATGAAATACAGCACGCATGGAACATTTTCAGACAAACGGGTACTACAAAGTGACACGTCAAATGCGACGCACTTCGCGAATAATCCGCATGAAGGCGACTTCAGACGATATGGCCAACTTCACGCATATTCGTTAAATATTGGCCTGTATTCACTTAGCTAATTATGCATGTCATACGTGTAATATTTGCTAATGTATATTGGACACGTTTTATCTGGAACCACTTTAAAACGAATGCATCAAAGCAATTGTTGTTCGACTCGACACTGGTTAATACACGATATTCACTTCCGACGGAATAAAAAACGCGAGATCGCGAAAGATGTCTTCAAGGGTCCGCACTTCGTGAACTTCTCCAAACGACAATTGTTTGTCACATGCTAATAGCATATATAGAATATAGATTAACACACTGACACACAAAAACACACAAACTATTAACACACAGAGCCAATATACTTTCTACATGTATAACATCCTCGAATCATCGCCACGATACCACGATCAACCGCGATCGACCGCGATTCACTATCAACTGAACTGCAGAACTGCTTACCAATAGGTCTTGCTCACTTTTTGCATTCGGCAAAAGGAAGGGAACAGTACCTCATTGGTCACTTCGAATCCGTCTAACGTAAAAAGAGATAGACGCGATGTAAACAAAGTAAGAGGCTCGAACCTCGTTTTCCAAGAAATCGAAAAAGAGGCCCAGGCTCGAGCCTCGCGTTTTGTTTACGTTGTGTGTTACTGTCCTTTTCTTACATTTGCTTCTTCCTAATAAGTTTTTTGCTCCTTCCTGATTTTTATGAGCCTCGTTTTCCAGGAAACCAAAAAACTTTCCCTTTCGAATAAACGGCTCGCTGATTCCCCGAAATCAAATACGATATGCCACACTTCGAGGAATTAATTGTAAAGTATACGAGATTATTATTGTGAGATATTATTAGATTAAAATATACGAGGTCTTAAATTCGTTCTTGCATTTCTGTCTCCATGACAAGAGAAAAGATTAACCGAAAAATTTGGGGAGCCTTGGAAGGCTCGCTGGCGTTTTTCAAAAAAGGAATTAGTGACGATGTAGACAAAACACAAGCGAGATTCTTGTTTTTAAGAATTTAATCCTTGTAAGAATGAAACAAAGAAATGAATTTCTTTTTGTGCAAACGATGTACGCTGAAAAATCAAACGCCATTCCGAGAATTAATTAGAAAAAAACACGATATCGCGAGTTATAAATTCGTCACTGTCTCCACGATAAGATCCTGATTTCGAGAATTTAGGACAATGAGAAAAGGAAGTACAGTTTGCCTTAGCACGAATACGATTACCAAGAAAAATAGATTAGTGATATAAAGAAAGGCTCGAGCATTGTTGTTTGATACTAGAAATGCTTTGAAGCGTTCTCTGATCAATTAGTAAAATTTCTTTTTCGATCAATTAATCAATCGAATACTTCAAGACATTTGCAATGTTCAGAAGATATCGACGTGATGACAGAATACTATTCTATTTTTTGCGATTTTACAATACAGCGTATTTATGATTTACGAAACATTGATACGTCCGAAATTGTAATTTTCTAATTTTTTTATCTTTCATATAAAAGTTTAAACTTATTATCTAAATATTATTTAAGAAAAAGAATTGTTAATTTAATTTATTATTATT
Source organism: Atta colombica (assembly GCF_001594045.1). Taxonomy (NCBI): domain Eukaryota; kingdom Metazoa; phylum Arthropoda; class Insecta; order Hymenoptera; family Formicidae; genus Atta; species Atta colombica. The sequence continues at coordinate 809,505 of NW_017259356.1, forward strand.
CTAACATCTCTTTTTGCTTGTTGTTATTATTTGATTGTTCTTATCAATTAGTTGTTATCAAAAATTTTTATATTGCTTTGCAAATTGTCAAACGTTACTATACTTGCTTATTTGATTTTTAAATTTTATCTATAAAGATTTTATCTATAATTTTATCTATAAATTTATCTATAAAGATAAAATTCAAAAATAATCGCGTTTATTCGAGGACTTAAGGAGATTCTAACAATAAGTTGTCTATAAAATAGACAACTTATTGTTAGTATCTCCTTAAGTAGACTACACCCATTGTTTCTAAAACCAAAGCAAACCATTTTTTTTTGAGATAATATTTTTACAATGATAAAAATAAAATAAAGAAATCAATTCCGAATAAGTGACAAATGCTGCTTTATATACGATTAACTTAACATGTACTTTAAGGTACAAAATAATCCGCATTATTTCTTTTGCGATACTTCTCGTAACAATTTTTCAAGCACAGATTAATAGACGCGTTGAGACAATCGCCTGTTATTCGATTCGATATAACCGACAATGAGATAGTGAGTTGAAAGGAATCAGGATGAGAAACGCTTTTGTTGATTTAGTGCAAACGCATCGTTCGGGAAATAACGAACTACTTGAATGTAAATAATACGAACGAGACGAACGATATTGTTGAGATTATTACGACGAGATAATAGATAAGAATTATTTGTGCGTCGCAAGATATACTATCGAATAATATGTCGACCGTGAAACGAGACACACTTTTTAAATTTTAAATACGTAGTGATACAAGCATGTATGTCTCATACTATGTCTTAAAACTCTGAAACATATCGTTAAGCTTTCAAACATACTTTAGACGATCTATAATTTATGTCAGAGTTCAAGAGATAGAATTCTAGTCACGATTTTACATGCCACTTAAGTAAACAAAAATTAAAATGCATGGCTTGAAAAATTAGAATATACGTGTGCATAAAATATTACAATATTAAAATGCATACAAATATCAAGACACACAGCATAAGATTATAAATAAAATTATCTCCTGAGAGAAATGTAATGCAAATTTCAGATCTAAAATAGATTAATAACATAAAGATAATGATAAAAATAATGTAAATTTATTATAAAATTAAATTAGCAAATATTACGACAAATTTTCTGGCTAGGATATATTTCGTTACGATCTTCGACGAATGAAAGAAGCCGTGAAAATAATTAAGGAAATAACTCGAATCCTGCGTGCTTTAAATTTAGTAGTTAGGAATGCTCATATTTTTCCGGATTCCTGTTAAAAGAGAGACGGCTAATTTTATGCGCGGCTCGGCTGACTGAGTCGCGACATTTCTCGAATGTAGGACGAGAGACCTTCCGGTCGAAAATTTATCTCCCCCGTAATAACACCGTGGCACTGCCGCTTTCCGGGTGTGTCACGCCCGGTAACGGTTCGTGTACGTGCCCGTGTCTCTTTGTCTTCCGCCTTCTTTCTCTGCACGCTCTCCGTGCATCCCTCCGGGAACGCGGCCGTGTCCGCATTATAATGGCATTACGTGTCCTCACATTACACTTGCTGTCCCAGCTCGTAATACACATTTCTCCCCACGTTTCGCTACCCCCCACACACACACACACCTAGTCTTATTTTTTTCTCCTCGGATACATTCGTCCCGAATATATCCTACATCGTGAGCTGTATTTACAGAACCTCGGATGAGAGGGTGTCGTGCGAACATACATCGAAAAATTGAGTTAGAATGGCGCCGAAAAAAATGTGATGGCATCCAATGAAATTCCGTAAAATTATAATATATTAGTTCGTATTTTGTCGCAATTTAAAAATCATATCTCTATTCATAGCTGATATTTGGAGTAAAATTTGTTTTTCTTTGAGAAATATATGTATCAAACTTTTTATAATTGATTAATAAATATTCGTACTTTTCAAACTGTGAACAATGATTTCAAAAATATTTTATAAAAACCATTTCGCAAATTCCATTGATTAAATTCCAATTTCATGGCACGAGGAGAGATTCATTTAAAATTCTCTTCAATCATATCTTGTAATTTTTTGCCACTTCCGGAAAAATATTTATATTTTATATCTGTCGAATTTTTGTGCTTGTCTGAAAGTTTGCTGCTTTCCCTGTGCTTATGACGGTCCTCTTGTTCTTCTGGTTCGTTTCGTTTTCGCAACCTCGGCTTCCCATCTCGCGAATATAAAAAGGGTCGACACGAGAGTTTAGTAACTTTGTCAGCGTTTTTAATGCTCGCCCCTTTTTCGTTTCGACTCCCGTATTTCGTTCACTTCTCATACCTAGGATCCAATAGACACCGCCGGCCAAACACTTTGTAAAATCTGCAGCTATAGCAATTATCCTCGTAGAATTCGTGCTCGATTCCACGGAATTTAGTGGCTTCGTTAATGAAATGAATTCGTCCATTTCTGTTGTCTATTCAATGGCAATTCGTATGATTCATATTAATCAATACAGCCATTACAGTTGCCAGACTGTTCGCTCTACGAAACACACTCCTCTACATGAAAACTTTCATTCCTACGTAATCACGATAATGTAACAATTTATTCCAGAACTACGGACGGAAGTAATAAAACAAATATAATTTGTTTCCAATTCTAAATTCAAGTGAATAAAATACTACTGATAATGTTTATACATTTAATTTAATTTAATACATAATTATTATATATGGCTTCTATAATTAAATTTAATATTTATAATTACTGTATGATTTTTATATCAATATGAAAGCATATTTAAAATTCGAGCAGATGGTTAGTTGACTCTCGTCTAAAAAGATGTAAATTTCATCAATATCGGGCGAAGTGCAGAATGAATCGAATATGCCACTCGAATATGAAATAACGTACGTGAGAGCTTCACGCTACGGGATATAAAATCCCACCTGACCTATTCCGGGTGGTCGCACCTTAATAGACATTTCGCGAAGTCGTTAATAATTTTTTTTTACTTTTAGCAAGTTCCTTCTTTCAGTACTCCACGCCATTAGCGGAATAGTCGGAACTCCACCCATTCGCTGCGTGTCAGCAGGATTATACGTATATTCCTTTATACCCACGTGACACGAATCTATCCGGTTCAGGATATTTCTTCCTCTGTATTTTTCGCGCGATAAAAATATTCTGCTTTTTAATCATAAAATGAGAGAGTACATCATTTTCGAAAGCATTGTATTCTGAAATTTTAGGAAAGACCGACTTGGGAGTGAATGGAAAATTTACATTACTGACAGATATTATCATATGCAAACTCGATTGTGTATCGATGCATACTTGACATGATTATTATAAATAATTATTGTAGATAATTATTAACGATTCTGTATTTGCGCTTGATTTGTTTCTGCGTATTAATCGTATAACTTCCGGTGTTACGGAATATCACATCAATGTTAATTGACAAATGATTATATTAGCTTTCACGTCGGCTTGTATATTTATGTCAAAATATCTAAAATATTTATAAAGTACTTAACTGTCACCATGTTGTGTAATACACTTTGTAACAAAAAGCGCGACAATTCCCCATGCGTTCATTCTTAGTAGTTACTAAACAAAAAAAAAAACAAATGTTCCCTAGCGACTTTTGTAACCACGTCGCAAAGGTTGACACACGAGGCGCGTATATCGACGGGTCTATATTCAAATCACCCTTTTTCATCAGCAACGGTAACAGATGTTCGTCGCCCATCGATCACGACGATTCTATTTTCGAACTGACGCTTCTTTCGGAACGTCAACTACGCGTCTGGATAAAAGATCTATCGATCGACGGTATAACGCCTTCGCGTAACGTAGCGAAATAATTACTCTCTAATGAGGCCCTCTAACATCGAGGCGAACTCAAACGAGAGAGCGCGGCATTTTTTCGAACTTAGTTCGCGGCTTGATTTAATTATCAACTGTTGATTAATGAAGCGTACAACTTCCGCCAAGTTTTACTCGCGGAAACGAGTATAAGAAGATCGATCGCTAAACGCGCTATACACCTCGCCTTGACTCGCTATCGAGCGGCAGCTCGTCAAACGAGTTAACACACCCGTGCTATAAGACCACGAACCGTTTATAGTAGTAAAAGCGAAGCTAATGGCGCGACACAGTTACAGTGTTAAAGAATAATTGAATAAGCGATTATAAAGAGAGAAGTGAATAGAAGCTGTCTCTTTGCTGCTCACTCGACATTGTCGACGTGCGTAATAAATATTTTATTCTTGTCGCGCTGCTTGAATTTAGAACGAACGTTTATACTTCGAAAACCATCAAGAAAGTAGAATGTTTTGTCAGCAAAGGGGTTTCTAGCTCGCGTGTCGATTGCTCTTATACCGTTCCATCATAGAAGACAGAATACTTTGGTAACTTTGCAGCGTTCAATTACATCGCGGTCTTAATAGGATCGAATTACTTTAAGCGTAACGCCCTGAGTGAACTAACTCGTGACGATATCTGAGCAGCTCGATGGATACGTGTATGAGAGTTCGCGAGTAGTCGTGACATTGCCCGCGTCGTAGTAGTCACTCGGTGATGACGATGGCTGCGGGATAAACTTAGGCATGTTTGCCGAGCAATCAAATATATGAGTGGAAAGTCTCGTGGGGACTATCGATCGACTCCAAGTCCCGTGATGATGGGCGGTGCACGAGAGATGGTTGAATTCGAGGAAGAAGGATTCAGGACGAAATGGGTGCGGGAAAAGTCCACGAAGCTCAGCTCGCTACTATGAAGAGTCATCGATTCGATCAGCGCTTGATTACATTCATTATCTGTTGCTGGACGTTATTTATATTATGAAAACAAAAGAGCATTAAATATAGTCTTGATTCGAGCAGACGGAAAAAATCATTAGAATAGCAAATATAAGATTCTAAATATTTCCTACATCTCTTTATAATCCAAATAAATAATTTCTCTCTAGAATAACTGTTAGCTTCAAAAGTGATACAATTGAAAAAACATAAGTTTCGAACTATTATTACAAATGTTAGTTAGATGAAAATTATTCTATCAATAGTCAAACGTAAACTAACCTAACTTCATAGCCTATCCGTTATATAGTGTCATTTTTAAGATTTTCAAAGAGATTATAATACTTTCTACAAAAAGTGATACAGTTTGAACTGTATTGTTTTTGTAAATAAAAAAGAGAGTTTTTTTACAGGGAGCATTTAGAATTAAAACAGTTTTAATGATCAAAGTTTGAAGAAAAAAGTTTGTTTTATTTTAAATTTAGTCATTTTAACTCTGAGCAAGGTAAATATAAACTGTTTGTAATATTTCAAGTTATATTATTTTTGATGAATTATTTCGGATTTGTTAATGTTTGTATAATTTGTATAATTTGTATAATTTTTTGTAGAATATTAAAGTTGCACAATTTAAAAAGAATATTTTTTTAAGAGTTGTGAAACGGAAATAATAAAAATGACGTTTTTGATGTTTCTAAGAATATATCTCTTTGTTGATATCATTTGATTAGCCAATAATTTTTTATTAAGTTAAAAAAATAGTTTTTTCCCTTTTCCATAAAACTTAGTAATAATACAACAATATTTTTAGTTGTGTTTTGAAGAAAGGGAATATTTTGAGAAATTCGCCTTCGTCTTATTAATAACAAGACATTTTTCCGGTTGATTTATCTTATATATTATTATATTATTATATTT
>NW_017259356.1:815301-817861 GCF_001594045.1 Atta colombica
TCATCTTATTTATAAAAATCCACATATTTCTTAGATAAAATCTTAATATAAATTATAATATTTATTATTTTATTATGAAACATATGATATATTTTTGATGCATGCAAAAATAGAAAAAAACATTATACATACGCGATTTCACATATGGATATATGCGAAATTTCATGAAATTCGAGTCTTTTATTTTCGCGCGAGCTTGCATCCCGTCGATGCGAAAAACGCCGAACAAAAATCTCAAGTGCGCATCGTTTTCGAGAGATCCGTAAAGAAGGAAAAGATGAGGGAGGAACGCTCTGGAAGCTCCAGCAAATTCTTACGTTCACCGTATACGACTTCAGAATCTATAAGATTCGACAAGGGACTTGTCTGTACATTTGCCCGATATCGGTCCTTCAAAAATTTCGACCATTTTTCCATCTCGAATTCTCTCGCGAGGCGCACGATAATCGTGAATAATTGTCTATTCGAATTCTGTAAATTAATATGACAAAAAGAAAATAGAATGACTGAATTTATACTGAACGAATAAATTTATTACGTATTAATCTACATATTATGCGAATTGTAAATGTATATTCGCATGCATACATTAACAGTGGAATCTCGATCCTGGTTAAATATTCGAGGTTTTCGAGATTCAAAGGCCTGATTAATGTAGCGGCATGAGGTTGACATGGCGACATTATCATCGCTACAATGGACGCCAGGTGTTCCAGACAGGAAGGGCCAGAGAGGCAAGGAGTATAATGCCGTCAAGCAACGCCACTTAATGAGCTGCCGGGAACAAAGCGGGAAGAACCGCTTTGTCATTTTTTTTCGTGCTCCAATTACTTAGCGTTTTAGAACAGTTGTACGTGATTATCTTTTCTTTATTCCGCTTCATCTAACACACCTCGTGCGGAATGTACAGTATTCTTTCACGAAAATTGATTTGCATAAAAACGAATAATATAAGTTTTACGTAATTTTTTTTACACCAAGCGTGACGTGACATTCGTGATATTCTCGTATAATTCATCATAAAGTTTTGAAACGTGATATCGATCGAAGGTCTAAAATTGTCCGCCTATTCCGACTTTCTTGTGTCATATCATTCAAGGAAGCAAGAGATGAGAGTTCGAAACTAGATGTCGAAGACGAGGGCTGCCGAGATCAGAGGAAGGTCCAGGGCTTAGGAAAGGGACGGGTGGATACGTTATCTTGTCGTACTTCAGCAAGTACGGGAATGGACGTCCTCTTTTCGCCCTAATTCCCTTCAATCCCTGATCCATCCCATCCCCTAGAAGCATATCGCAATCGAGTTTCGTTTATTTTTCAAGAGGCATCCGTTCGACAGAAATTGGCGAGTATATTGGACGATATTCGATCCTTGAAAAGATTAATCTCATTTTTTAAAAAAGCGTTACCATGTTACGCAATTCTCGCGTACAGTCAAACTCGCAATGTGTTTCGGTTTCGACTCTAATTTTAACGTTGTTACGTTAAATTTAATTATTACTTTCGTCGATTAGTTTTTTCATGAGACGAAAAACTCGAGGCGTCGATCGAATCAAATTTACTAGCTATAAAACTCAACGTTCCTCGAAAGAGAAGAGAAGAAAATAAACCGATACGATATCGCCTGCTATCGGCATAAAATATCGTTTGGATATCGCCATATGACGCGACCTCAATGCACAGGAAACTCCTCCAAGTTTCTTGCCTCGGTGATAACATCGAGAGGTTTATTTCTCGAACAAGTCCATTTCGACAGATCGAACGATTCAGTGGATTATTATCTCGTTTATACGACGCCCGCGCAAAGGATGACAACAATTGTTAGCGCATCGTTTTCCTAGCGACGATACAAATACTTATTGCACGAAACCGCGATCACCGTCGTCCCGGATTACGAAGCGCGTTGTCCGCGCGCGGTAAACATCTTTTATTAAAGTGCAAGTTGCGCTCCGCTGGCGCGTCAATTTTTCAAAGAGCCCCCGAGCTCTTTGTCTTCACCACGTCTCCATCTAACTACCGACGATGAGCGCACGTGGCAGGTGGTAGGAGAGCGATTAATCGTTCCATCATCTCGTCGCGGACAGCCTCGCTCCTCCACAATGGCGGAAACGGAACCCCCTTTCGCCGCGGATCACTCGTGAAGATAAAACGGATAAAACTATTTTCGCTTCCTTCCGGGTTTTTGAGTACGCTGTGGAATTTTTGTGACGAAGAGAAAGGAAAAGCCGCTGCTCGCGACGCTTCTTCCGACAAATGAATAGCGAACGTTACGAGTTCTATTGAACCTTTTGTTTCGCTTCTCTCTATCTTGGCGAAAAATCGTATGGTTTGAAAAGCGTATTTGTAATAATACTCTGAAAAAAAATATTCTCGATTTTAATAAATCAATTGTTTGAATAGATAGTCGACTAAATATTTACTAAATATAAAAATATATTTATTTGGCACAAGAACTATTAATTTGATTTAACAATCAAATCTTTTCATTGAATAAATATTTATTTATTGTAAAGTAAATGTTTAGTTTACTAGTCAAATAAATATTTATTAAAATTTAGTACAC
>NW_017259356.1:817961-824419 GCF_001594045.1 Atta colombica
TAAATAAAGACAATAATAAAGACTATTTTGTGACATATAATATTCCTCCTATTATGAGAGATATTAGATAGAGAAATATCATATTTTCAATATTTAAGATATTGACAATACAAATTGTAAAATCTATCATGACATTTTTCACTTATTTAATAAAAATCACTCCTCTTTTTGTTTCAGGCTGTGCCTTCGTGAAACTTTCGTCGCACCAAGAAGCACTGGCAGCAATAAACTCTCTACACGGTAGCCAAACTATGCCGGTAAGTATCCGTCGTATAATATTACAACAACGAGCATTAGTCGATCCCTTTACTCTTCGAGCGCGCATTTATTTTTTTATCTTTCGATCCGCCTCTTCAGCCGATGACCGCCAGTGTTCACGGACATCGGCGCGTATTTACGCTCGGAAAATGTCACGTACGCGATATTAACAGAAAGGAGGGTAAATATTCATAGAAGCGCTGGATGAAGAGGGGCTGATATGAATATCGAGGATAGGGATGCACGCCATGGCCGGACAGTAGATGGCCGTCTTCTGTTAACGGCAGAGGAATGAGGGAGTTGTTGGTGGGGATAACTGGTAGCTGGTGGTTGGAGATCGGTACCGTGTAGCCGTAGCAATGGCTGTCGTGCCTGCAAACACCCCAGTAATGACTGGCCAAACAGAAATCTGCATAACACTTGGAGAAGCGCGGCTTGCCTCCTTCTCTCCGCAGCCCTCTGGAGAGAAGAGCGTCCCTCGGTCTCCGTCAAACCGCCGAACTTTCTCGGCTTAGGGTCGGACCAGGAATTCCCAGTTGTAATTGAATTGTCAGTGAGTTCCGTCCGGGATTCCACCTGCTGATTGGCGAAACTTTGCAAAGCCGCTTGCCGGACCCCTGATCGTCCTTGTCGGCGTTATTGCCTATCGACCGCCGCGCCATTTCATGCTGACATGCATTGACGCGCCTAAGGGAATTTGCGTCTCAGACAATTATTAAACTATGTACAATTAAAATCGAAAAGAAGATTTATATTGATATTGAACTATCGCCTTTACATTGTCCGCGATTCTAAAATTTTTTAATTTGATCATTATCATCAGTCATAATAGCTATTTGCTGCTATTAAAAGAAAAGAATTGAAATATTAAAGAGCTATAAAACAAGCAGAGTATTTTTATAAAAAAAATCTACATTCAACTATGTATTGCTGTTTTTTTCTATAAGCACTCCTAAGAATCTGACACGAAATATGAAACCATATCGCCTTATTACTTTTTATCAAAGCTACTACAAAAGAGTAACAGGATTCATCGTATTACATGTTCTTGCGCAAAGGGAAGCTCACGCTGCTTTTGATATTTGACATGGGGAATTCGCGATTCGCCCACGTCGTGTATTAAATGTGTGTACGTGCGTTGGGGTGAAATCACGTGAGTGGTAGTGCGGAATGGTTACGTGAATATTACTCGTTACAACCCTCTAATCTAATAGCCGAATACACGGGCAGAAGACGGAGCAGGGGGGGGGTCGACTTCAGAACCGTGACTATTTACCCACGAAAGAGGCGCGCGCGAACCATAATATGCAGATTGCTTAATTATCGCAACGAATTATGCAAATCTCGACGTCGATGTTACGAGATTTCGTGGCACAGTCGTGACCGAAGGGATGAGAAGTGAGAGGACGAAAGCAGCGGCGAGTGTTGGGGTTAACGCTTTCGCCAAAATGCTGACCTTCGACCCTGAACTATTCGACCCAGAAGAGATATGAAAGGCACGTGGTTGCCTTCTTCGCAGGTAGCTTAATTATTGCGGTGAATTATGCAGATTTCGAAACCAAATGGAATTCTGCATGACATGGGCAAGAAAGCAGGGGAAAGAAAGCTATTTGTTAAATAATTAAATAGCAACGAGTTATGAGTATGATTTAATACAGAAATTAAATTCGCATTTTTCTTTTCCTTTAATATATACGGCAATAAAAATGCAAATCAATTTATTAATTTGATATTTATTTAAGAATATCGGGTTTTATTTTGCTACTATTTTTAATCTTTAAGTAAGTAAATGGCCACAGTATCCGACATGTAATTATCTTAAAAATCTTATTCTAGAAGAGAAAAATAAAAAATAAATAAATTGTCCAAAAACATTAAAGTTTATTATTTTAACATTCCTTTATCTCATAATAGTATAAACAATGTAAATTTAACTTTATACTTAATATTAAAAAGTATAACTATAATTGTATAAGTGAAATCTTTTGAACTATTCTAAGCACTCTGTTATATATCAAAAAAGCAATAATCTAATCCTTTGAATTAAATAACATTTTGTTATTTTTAACTTCCATGCGTCTAAATGTCAATGGCGATCTATAGATGTGATTAAAAATAATGTATATTGAGTATAATTTGACATTATGAATTTATTTATGAATATACCTATGAGTATACTTACTTAAAGGTTAAACATAACGTAAGATAATAACAAATGCAAATAGTAATAAAAAAAAGGTTTTATATTCTTTTTAGTGAATCGATAAATCTTTTGCAGAAAACAATCGCAAAGTTATAGAATCCTAAGAGTAATTTGACTTAACTATGTTCGTTCCAGTTTTCTCTGACCCGGAGCAAGATCAACCCCTTCCAATTTTCCTCTTTCCTACAAATCCATCGATCTATATAGGTGCGTATGTATGTGCGCGCATAAAAATGTCGGATATATGTATACACGTATGTGTATCTCACACGTATGTCATTTCGCGTATGTGTCCTCTGCTTTCAGCCACTCGAACACGTCGACACTCTCGGTCACGAAACTGCATTACGAACGCAACATCTCGGCTCATACCTACGAAATGAGATATTGATTTGCAATCTGATACTGTAATACACGACGACGCGCTGTCGGCCTGCAGACGATGTACTGGCTTGTAGTGGAAGCGTGAAATCGTAACACCTTATGAAACACATGTGATATAGATATACATAACATTAATTATTTTTGTTAAGTAAATTCATTAACATTGATTCTCTTTTCAATTTTTTATAATTGTTTAATTTATAGTGACAAGTTTTCAGTTTTTTGAAGCATAAATATAAGTAATTGATATAAATTGAAGAATTGTAGATTTAACAAGATTTGCACAGAAAGAAAAATATCACTGTATTGCTAAGAAAAGTGATTACTCAATTTACTTTCTTTCTTTTAAGTAATCATTACTTTTAACAAAGAATATTTTTTTGATAATAATTTTAATATATAGTATTTAATATAAATTTTTAAAAAACTTATTATTATGTAATATTTAAAACAAGAATTTATTTCCTTTTAAAGAATATTATAAAATTAATTGAAGAAACAATTTTATATGATAAATTGAATTTATTTTAATTTAATAATTTTGATTGAAGTATCAAACTTATTAAGATTCAAATTACATTTTAAATAAATTTGATGCTTGTGAATTTATGATGGATATACGAACTTTTGAAACAAGTATTTATTATTTACAGTATGTATTTTTCTATGTGCAATATTATACTTTTACATCACTTTGAAAATATATAAGTATTCATATATTTTTATTACATATATATTATTTTTATTATACATATCTCATATATTTGTCGCGAGAATGTTATTGTATTAGCGTACAAGTATCATAGATATAATTTATGACTGATATATTATATAAATACACAGTTTAAAAGTTGTGATAGATTATACGCTTTCCATTAAAAACGCGATATTTTTAATAGATGCATTGTATGTAGCCGCGAGATTAATATTACAGCACTTTCGCTGACAAAACATTACCATAAAACTTGTCTACTGGCAACATACATGCGTATACATTTTGTTTCGTTTTCACGAGCGAGATAATGCGATTTACGCCTTTCGGATCGACGCATTTATGCGTCACACGACAGGCAATATTTCTTCGGTCGCTCAATACTTCAACCGATTTTACAATTCGTCGTTCGCGAATATTACATGCGAGAAGTTTTTAATTTCTAACAATACCGAGACATTTATATACCGGTTGTGGATAGTACAAACATTTTTTTCCGATTTCACGCCCCGTATAATGTGGTTTACGTTTCTCGTAGCGACGTTTCCGTGCCTTTCCTCGCGAGTAATATTTCTCCAGCAGCTCGATTCCCGGATTTCGCTATTCTCTTCGCGTGGCTTTAAACCCTTTTTTTTCAAATAAACGCTTTAACAGAAAAATAACTTCACCACCACAGAAACGCGTAAACCTGTTTGCGGGATCAGCTAGTTTGCCAGCTTAATGTTTTATGAAATATTACAGAAAAATTACCATTGACATGATAATAACATTACAAACCACGACTCTGTCATGCGAAACGTTGAGGTAACGCTGACTTTACTCTTTTTTCCGTGTAAAAGATTAGATCTTTTATACTCGCGATGATAATCTACTACAGGATACATATACGATCCTGTATCAGCTGCGTATTACACCTCTGGGCTTTGAATTTTTTGCGTGCTTTTTTGTTTGATCACATCGATCCACAGGCTGTTTACACGTCTCAAATCAGAGACGCGTTCGTGCATCACGCAACGGACAATATTTCTTCGGAAGCTCAATATTTTCGCGCTCATCGTCAGCTCCGACGTTCTTTCTCCCTTTCTCTTGCAATTTGTGTGCGTGTGTGCGTGTGTGCGCGCGCGCGCGCGCGCGCGTGTGTGTGTGTGTGTGTGTGTGTTGTGTATGCTACGTATGTCTACGTAACGGTACGCAACCGGGCCTCAGTTATGCTTTCCGAAGCGTATGACATTTCTTGTCACGCCTCGCGAACCCTCCAACGCCACGCTTTTCGCGCACCGAGAGATCTTCCCCTCGCATACATATATCTTCCGGGAAATGCCTTGTAATAAAAGGTAAAAACCGCGTGAAGTGTTTCGTCGCGCCGCCCCAAAGCGACGTCCCATTGGTCCTATTTGCGTAACTTTGGCATACCATTTTTACCATCTCCTCGCAGTGAGAAATGTGCGATAGTAGTCTACGTCTATACAAATTTAAAGCGATTTGGAATAAATAATCAATATAAGTGATATTTCATTGAGTACATGACAAAGTAAAAAAAAAAGTGCGAATTCTTGATTGATTTAATAAGAGAGAAATTGAGATATAGTATTCACTAATTCCTTGAATGCGATTAAATATCTCAATAGATGGACAATCTTTAGTCTGACTTTATGAGATTAATCGAACTCCGTATGGTATTCGGTGTGTTAAATTGAATTCCAAAATACACAGACATTTGTAATATAGAGTTCTATAAAAACGATACGAGCAAATTGAAGTTATTTCGAACTTCAAAGAGTATAGAACCATAAACCACAAGTGATTAACAAGAATGTGTGCATTTCTCGATCAGAATGAGAAAAATTGAAATTCGATACTTGTCAAGGAAAGAATGAACATTGACACGAGCAATTAGGCACGAGCATTACATGAACTTTAAAACTAACTTTGTTAAATTGAGATATCTGTGGATCTAGATGTAATGTGGACGCCTCCATCTTTGACCGGATGTTGCCTTTCTCGTCCGGGACAGCGTGCGCACGCGCGCGGAAAGTGAATGGAAGGAAATTGTCTCTGCATTAACGGAGGCTCAGAAACTGCTTCCAACATTTAATTAAAGACATTCCCTGAGTAATTCCCTTGGCGGCCTTGTAATTGCATTGCTTTTATCTCCAGTACAACTGTTACTTATTTGGTGGGTTGCCTTTCGTGTGTATCAGGAGTCAGAACGACTGTTGGACCCGAATCTCCGTGGAGGGAGGAAGAAAGAGAATGGACGACCTTAGAAAAGAAGCGCGATCGACCGTGAGAGTCTGAGAGCCCATCAGCAAAATCCCGTCCTTAGTGCAGGATTCGAAGCGATTATTCGTACGATAAGGCTCTTGTCGTGATTCCTCATTGTGCGCCGACTCCCCCTTCCGTTACAAGGTGGTATCGTCGAATCGATACGAACGTATCCGGTACGGAGAACACCGCGTTTGTGATAGAGATATCCCATCAACAAAGCAACGCGATGTTAATGTTAATAATTGATTTCCGTGTATGCACATTCAAGCGCGTCAATTTCTAGCGGATCTCGATGACGGCAGTCGTTTGTTCTATGTCTTTATTAATGATACTAATAGAAATCTAATTGGAGAGAAAGATACAGAAAAATATATATAGATCGATATTTATTTTATTATGAAAAAAGAATTTTTTTTAATATATGATATATTAAAAATACGTTAAAATGAAAAATAAGAAGAAAGAGCAATATGTAATATAACAGAAGATAGCAAAGAATGTAAACAACAAGAATAAATGAAAAATTAAAGAGAGAATTATAATCATAATAACTATTTGAAGAGAAAATTATTTGTTACAATATAAATATAAATATTTATTTATTTATTTAAATATTCTATTTATTTATTTATT
>NW_017259356.1:824519-828686 GCF_001594045.1 Atta colombica
ATATAAAATCAAATTTATAAATATAATTAATATTCTTTTTATATTTTGACATAATATTTCAAACTGTTTTATTATTTAATATATAAACTAATATTTATAAGTAAAAAGTATAAGTTTCGAAAGGAATATTTTAGCAAATATTTTAGCAAAATTCTTCCGTTTAATTCTTGCGCAATCTTTTGATATCTCAAATTTAACGCGAAAAAAACCTGCGTGGCTCTTTGACTAACACTTGTTACTGTCGATGAATTTTGGCTACACAGAACGTGCTCTTCTGTACTGACTGTACTCAAAGGATTATATTGTTTATATCTCGTTTTTATCCTACCAACGTTCAATCTTTTGAGAGCGTGCTCTAAATCTGTCCATACTATTTTAATAACTTTGACAGATTTCAAGTTTTATACGCAACGGTTTTCCAATTAGTTATTTTCTATCGACATTTAAAAGGATCGCAGAAGCGATTTGTAATTTGCGACACATCGATGAATTAAACCACTCGCTTCTGTATTTCAATTCGGTAGAGAATCACGGACGAGGGGCAATCGCGTTCCGGTCAGTCTTGCGGTTCCAGTTGAATCTATTGAAATTACCGTCCAACGGATTGGCAAGTGTGATGATGCGGCTAACGTGAGAGCCTCCAATCAGCTGGTAATTGCTTCATTCCGTTGGCAAGGCCTGCTCAATATTGTGGCTCTCTGAGCTAAGTTCTAACACGAGATGTTCCTCCAAGTGGAGGCAACAGAGATTTTATCAACTTTTATTTTGGAGCTCTCAATCGACCCGCGATCGGTATCTGCAGTTAATGAGAAATACGCTGAGAGAGTATTAAAAACGCCAACGGATATAATAGGTATAAAGAGCATCAATCATCAACGAATCTCTCTAGCCCTAAGGGTGTAAGGGTGAAAGTCCGAATTCGACCAGACAACGTCGTACGCATGGATGAAACATCAAACACAGAGCCCCCACGTATGTCGGCTTACGAAATCATAATGGAAGAAAAAGCACGCGGTTTAATATCGACATTTTTAAAGGGGCAACTTTAATGGGGGCGACACGTAGGACAGACATAACGAACAAGGGGAGATGGCGGTGCCGGCGGCTTCAAACGTTCTCCGCATGATACCCCCCGGCTCTCAGGAGGACGGCTTTTCCTTTCCGCGTGCAGTTCAGAACGTTGGATCGGAATTAATGAACCGTAATCCCCCAATAATGAGGCTTCGGCTTCACTGGCTCCGATACGACCTCGTCGATCCTCCTCTTGCAACCCCGACTGCGTCTCGCCCTGCCTCATCTTCTCTATGCCACACACGTGCGCACCGTCGTACATATGTGCTCGCGTAAATGTCACATACACCTTATGAGTACCTACGTTACACCTGCGTGGCGCACAAGGCTTCGAAGCTCGAGACTGTCGACGCGAGACAAATTATCTTTCAGACGTGCATGCGTCGATGCCGTTCACCAGTGGCGTGTAACCGGCGCGGCTCGACAATTTTTCTCACACGAAAGGATGTAACACGCGTGGGGATAGATACACACCGTGGCACTCGGGAATTTGACGTTTCAAATTTTTTGTCGTTTTTTTTTCATTGCGTCAACACTGACCTCGAACTCATTAATATTTAGAGCGTGCGATGTGCTCGGCGAACTTAAAAGTCTTGCAATTAGCTTGAAAGTTTTTTATACGCTATAAAGATTTTCATCATTATTACAATTAATTTCAGAAAATATTTCGATAAACTGTCTGTGAAAAGAGGAAATATATAGACTTCCATATATGACAATCATCGTTGTTTTTAACAAATTTAAGTGGGTTCGTTCTTGCGAAAAACACGAACTCCAATTTAGAGTTCCCTTCTTCCGTTCTTTTTAGATATGACAAAATTACAACTGAGAAAAGAATAAAAGAATTTATATGTA
The DNA here is from genome assembly GCF_001594045.1 of Atta colombica. Taxonomy (NCBI): domain Eukaryota; kingdom Metazoa; phylum Arthropoda; class Insecta; order Hymenoptera; family Formicidae; genus Atta; species Atta colombica. Next base: position 826,446 of record NW_017259356.1, read on the forward strand.
CAAGAAAGAGGCGAAACTTCTTTGATGTATTATATATCTTATGATTATCTTAAGATTGTAGCTCAAGGCTACAAAAAATATTTAAAAACTTGAACATATTCATATAAAATCAAAGTTATCAAGTTTCTTATTTAAATAATTTGCATCGTTTATTAAATAATTTGGAAAATCGGTAGATTTTAGACAGATTCAATATTACAATATTAAAAGCAAACGAAGCATTTAAAGAACGTAAAGTTAGCTTAACGTTTCACAGTTTTGCTTCTTTGCAAAGCTTTGGAGTAACGCAGAAGCGTATAGCTGAGAGGCAAAAAGGGAGGAGTATCGCACAAAACTCCCAATATTAGTTGTAGTTACAGTAACACGGAAAGTTACATCCACTCTTGGAAACTTTTACGACTTTGTATACGGCAAGCTCGTCGCTGATTTTCTCGCGACGCTCGCGGTTATACGCGTGTTTGACCTCGTTCGGGCTCCGACCGCGAACGGAACTTTTAATAATCGAGGTGCCCATGTGTAGTGCAAACTCTTCAGCGCTCGCAAATACCAAATACGGCGTGTTTGTGTTGTCAAAAGTAAAAAGGGTTAAAAAGACGATGATTTTCAACCGCGACCTCGCGTAAGAGATTATACAGTAACCTTTCGAATCTTGTACCTATATATTATCGACTCGAAGCTCGTTACAAACAAACACAGAGTATAAACTCTGTATCTAAATAGTACATCAAATGTGGTCAAATGTGATTGAAACTCGGAGATACAGCGTTATAACCAAAGATCTAGAACAGAGACTGCGTCATTCATGTACAAAATTGATTGATAAAAATGAGAAAGAGAGAACATGAAAACAGTCCTTCCTTTCTTTCTAAGATATAGTTGAATAAAAACAGATAGAGACTAACCGTCTTTGCGTTCTATTTCTCTCATTTTTATCTATCAATTTTACATATGGATGACGCAGTCAGATCTGTTTTGAGTCTTCGGTTATAACGTTGTATTTCTGAGTTTCGAGGTACGCGTATTTCAAAACGCGAGACATAAATGTTCGTTCTCATTCGTCTTTGTTTGACTCACTCTCGCTCATGTAGAATATTGCGAAAATTAACGGAAGTTACGTTCTCTCCTATGAGAGCGGGATGGTTCGCTCGCATTACACATTTAGATGAAATCTACGAGGGTACAATAGGAGAAAACGGTAGGAGAGCTTTTCTCTAAAAGCTATTCGCTGAACGTGATTTTGTTTCCCGCGTCAACGCCCATTTGGGTCAAAAACGACGTAGGAAAAAAAGTAAAAATAATGAAAGCAAAATTTGGTGCGGCGACACGAGTGAGTGTTTCTGACAGCGTCGATTGGCGTTGCACAAAATCGCCCTCTCTTTCATTTTAGAGGCGAGCATTTAACGTACATAGATACACACCTCGACGCGTAGTAGCACATGCAATACAACGAGAATGTCAGGGTGGACTACCGGGAGTGCCAGGTTGCATGCACACGCTGAAAACGTTTCGTCAGAATTGTCTTTGAAATCACCGAAGCGACGTCTCGTTCGATCTAATAGGAACGGGACACGATGTATCACAAGGTGACGTTCTGTGGAAATCTGTCAAGCGGATATATCGCGTTACCGGTCCGACTCTGACTGTGTCCTCGTCGTTAAATTACAAGCAATTGCACCGGCCAGCGTATGCGCTTCGCTGATGAATAACGGCCCCGAGCCTTTTGTCGAGAATTGCCACAGGGTGAAGACAGTCGACCGATTATCGATATACGCTCCAATTGTTGTCAATGTAATAACAGTCACACCAGAGATCAAATTTTTCCTTTTTTGATTTCAATAATGTCTATGTTATTTTTATTATAAATATTAAATCTATTGTTTCTGAAATGACCGATAATTTTAAAGATTTTATCTTTCTAATTACCTAATTAAATTTAATTATGTTTTAAATGGATCTAATTTAATATATCTAATATTTTTAAATATTGGTTAAGATATTGTATCTGTTTTTAATTAAGTTAAATTTTAATAATATATTATTGAACAATTTAATTTAATCAGCTTACTAGCCTTATTACGGGTTTAATTAACGAATTTTATACATATAATATAAGGGTTGATTATTGTAAGAATTTTCAGGAAATAAATGTATTTATCTAGTAAATTGATTTTTTAACATGAACACCACAATTTCGTAAGAAATTAGTTTCTCTTATATTGTTATCAATTTCTGTGTGCGGCA
>NW_017259356.1:828786-830998 GCF_001594045.1 Atta colombica
AATTATATCTGACAAAATAAAAAAAAATTAATTAATTGGAAAGAATTATATGAATATCTTTACAAATAGATTACATTTTTTTCATAGTGATCATATTTTAGGTTCTCCAAAGAGGAACGTTGAAACAAAGCCTGAAAGCTATGTGGAAAAAGTGAAAAGAGATGCACGCGAGTAAAGCACGATGAAGTGCGCCATGCAAAGTCGCGTGACCAAAGCTGAAAGTCTTGTTACGCGAGTTATAACACTACAAACGTTATATAAACTCAGGAACGCCCAGCAAGCATTTGCATTGATGACGTGAATATAATGTATCACCGGGAGCTCGAATACCGAGCTTTTCTCCACAGCTACAATGGCCACTGACCACCTGTTGCCCCTTTCCATTTATATTTTAGACATCGTGAGAACGTCATCGCCTTACCTCCTCGCGAGCATCTCGAAAAAGAAGAAGTCTTTTTTTAATGCAAAAGGTTCTTGAATCACTTATTCGTCTCGTACGTTATGTATCTACATCTGTACTCCTTCATGTCTAGAGAATATATATGATACCATTTTACTTCTCGACAGATTCGATATATTACATTGCATTATGTATTTTTTCGACAATTATGGCTATACAATCATCGAATTTTAATAGAATTATTAATATTGAAATGCGTAGAAAAGCCTCATGTGATTTTTAATTATTCGACAGTTTCTTAATTAATTAAACTCATATGAGAAATTGACTTAAATTCTGCTATCTATCAAATAAAAGAGAGTGTTAGACACTATTATAAAATATAACAGTATAAAAAAGAATCTCCGATTATTCCTTTAATTATAAAAGCCCAATTAAAACATTCCCGTACGCTGGTCATAACACATGCTATAAATAAAGCTTGTTGAAGAGGTCGTTAAAAATGTACATTGTTATTCTCGTATATCATAAAATTGCGTCGTACTCTAAAAATTCTGACTTTATAAAAACGAGAAATCAACAACATGCATTATCTGTTGCAGGGTGCGTCATCCAGCATAGTGGTAAAATTCGCAGACACTGATAAAGAGAGACAAATAAGACGCATGCAGCAAATGGCCGGGAACATGAGCATCCTTAACCCCTTCTTCAATCATTTCGGCGCTTACAACGCTTACGCTCAGGTGGGTCGTGTTACCATTAATGGCTCTCGCGTTACCGCATTACCGCCTTGTTGTCCTCGTTACCACGACTCACAATCTGCGATGGTTCGTCCCTCGTTACTCTCGGAAATGATCGGCCGAAACTCGATATCATCGCGTTAACGCCGGCATGCAAAGAGGTCCCTCATAATCACCTTTCGCGATTTAATTTTTCCCAGGAATGCAATAAAGGATAAATGTCGTAATTTTGAAATTTTTTTATGTATGAATATCATATTTATAATATAATAAAATGAATATTCATCTAATGATGTTTCAGGTTACACCTATTTTCATTAAATTAAAATAAAGTTTTTCTTAACAATAGAGATAGTTTGGTTTCGCAAATATTCAAGATCATGTGTTTTTTTTAAGTAATTTTTTGAAATAATAATAAAGAAATATATGTGTTCCTTCTTTATTATTATTATTCAAGAGAAAATGTTTTTTCTGACAATGATATTCTCTTTATATTGTAGCAGCAAGCAGCGCTCATGGCAGCAGCGACTGCACAAGGAACATATATCAATCCAATGACCGCGTTGGCTGGACAGTTACCGCATACATTGAACGGCATGCCAAATCCTGTGGTTCCACCAACCTCTGGTAAGAATACTCGGCTAATGCCCGTTAGTTTAGTTTGCTGTTTATCTTTTTCTAATCCTAAAAATTAAAAAAAGATAAAAAGTAAATTAAACTGAGATTGAAGTTAATCTTACATTGGTGGAACTGGGTATAAGAAAATTAAAATACCTCATGACACGTAAATATTCGTGAGAAAAGAACTCATTTGTCGTCTCCGAAATATTATATATTCTTCAAGAAATTCAATTCAAGTTAAACTTTTTCATAGAAACTTTTGTTATACTTAAAAATATCTATGTGTAGTTGTTATAAACTGCAACCTTTTCTCGCGAATATATTTTTCTATGTTATTAACATTTTTTTTATATTGTTGGTACATTTGTCGATTGCAATATTCTCGTTTAATCAGAAAGTGATTATTTAAGTTGGTAAGATAAAATATTGACCTCCCCCCCCCCCCCCCCCC
>NW_017259356.1:831098-848335 GCF_001594045.1 Atta colombica
ATATTGGTAAAGAAGATATTATTTTAATGACAATTTATGTGAAAAAATTTTTTTAATTTAATTAATTTAATCAATTCCAAATTAACAGCATCAATCTGATAAAACGTGCATTTTACGGAAAAGGAAAGAAACACTCGAGGGCACACGAATTATCTGTCACCAACTCGATAACTGATTTTAATGATATAAAACATATCTTCCGTCCGGTCGCTCTTTCTTCCTGCTTCTCTATAGTTTCTCTGGATTCTCGCGACAGAGGCGTGCAGTCGGTTGCCTTATAACCAACTCGTAAATCAATACAACATTTTCATCGAACGTGACTCAAGCGAAAGATATTGCTGGTACCGCAAAACTTTATCGAAAGCTCGTTGTAAGAGAAGAAGGAAGCTAAAGAAACGCCTCTTTCTTACTCCTTTCTTTGCTCACACCTTTCTTTTCAGTTTTCCTTCTCTCTCGGCATAGCAATGCAAGAAACAGCGGAAAAGGTCGAAGTGCTGTAGAGAAGTAAAGTAAGCGCGGAAATCGGCTCCGTTATACGTCGAGTCTCGTCGAGCGGAAGGTAATACCGTTTGATAGGGAAATAATATTTTATTTCTCCACCGAACCCCCTGGCTTTGCCGCGTCCGTCCGCTTTACTCCGTACTGAAGATTACCGTAGCAGCGAGCTTTTATTTTCGACGGAACGACGGCATAACCACAAACTGCGTGTAGGATGGCATTGGCAGGTAGATCTGCGTGCTTGGGAATCATTCTATAGCCGTAATCCTACCAATAATCGCGTGCATTTCAAATCGGATTAAAAGTCGTCAATAATATAGTATTCAAAATAAAAAATTATTTCAATTAAAAGTAGTACTTTAAACTGCTGAGGGATTTGTTTAAGATGTACATGGAAAAAGCAATTTTGCGATTTAAAAATTAAGTAAATATTTTAAATTACTCTCTGAATCTGAATCAGTAGATAACCACTGATTACCCAGTGCTTGACATTGGGTGATTAGTGAAATTTAATTGAAAGAAAAGGAAGTTATAGAAGCATATATAATTAAAATGTGCACGCGATATTTGCACGTCATTTCCAATACCATATACATTGAATTTATACATTGAAACAAAAATAGCAAGGTTAAGGATTCTATGTTTCATTGATTTTTTTAGTTGAATTTCACTGTAAATTTCACTTTCACTAATTATCATACTGCCATCTCTTGGGACTGATATCAATAATTATCTACTGATTCAAATTTAGAGAATACAGATCTGAAAATAATGTAGGTCAAAATAATTATGTAAAATGCTCAAACATTATTATAAGCAACATTACAAAGTTTTGACATTCTAGCAACCAGTTTAGACGTCTACATAATTATTTAGTCCAACAAAGTTATTTGCTGTGCTAAATTTTTAGCTAAATTTTTAGATACTTTAGTAAAATCGTTTTTTTTTTTCATGTAACTTCATTATAGTTTTATAGAATTCATACTATATTATGCAAAGTTTAATGAAGGAGCCTTGATCGCAAGCGCGATGTGTTTTGTAGTATCAACGCAATCACTGTAAGTCTTGTATAGAAATCACTTGATCTTGTCTAACCGAATCGACAATGTCGGGACGTGTATCGCACAGTCACGGAAGTTTAAGTTTACGACATATCGTCATATCCGATGAACGTAACCGAGTGACGATGTGAGCGCATGCAACGTAATCCGAGTGTTATTGAGGCATCGAGATTTTTCTCCGTCCTGATCTTTCACCTTTCGTAACCGTAGACCCGATTCGAAAATATTAAAATATCGATGCTTACTTCTTTTTAGCAGCAATTGTGATGTTTCTTTAAACTTTCCATAGCTAACTGGACATACTCAATTATACATTTTTTGTAAAAAAAATGCCAAATAATTCAATTTTCTTTATGTTACATTTGCATTTGGATCATTTTTGTTGAAATGTATTGCAATATTTAGTTCCTAAACGCTTTTTCAGTACAGCATATCTGACTTTTTTCCAATGTTTTTTCCAATGTTTTTTTTCATTACTTATAACTTTTTTAATATTTATTAATAAATTTTTATTCATAATTTATATTAATAAAGATATATGCTTTTGCTTGACTACCTTTAATATCTGGTTTTTTAATAGAAAAAAATTGTTTACAATATTTTCATTTTTATGAAAACATTTATGAAAACATATATCATAATTAAATTGTTGAGTATACCCAAGTGTGTTGTTTCCGTAGTATGGCGATTAAGAATTAATATTAATTCTTTTTTATACGAGTTATTTTGGTTCCTTGAAATTAATTAGTATTTTTTAATTAACATAAATTATGTAAATGGGTTTTATAGATCCAGCATTAGTAAATTGTGTTACAGATTTTGGTGTCAGTTTCAAAGGGTTAAAGAACTTATTTATTTCGCAATGAAAATTATTATTGACAATCATATTTGTAATTTCAAAAGGTTGCGATCGATTGAATCATAAACGCGCCAATATTATTATTATCGTGTGCCCTTGACTGTGTATTTTCCGTAGTCACGTGCTAACTCGATAGAAATAACAGATGTTGCCCAAACATAATTATGTCTCATTACACCGAATCATATTGACGTGATACCAAACATTGGTCACCGGCGCGATCAATGCGTTATTAGCGCAACGCAAGGCTTTGATCGCTGATCCGAATTGTATCGTTGACACAGACAGGAGGCAAACTATTATCGATAAACACGACCTTTTCCCAGAAACTAAATTCGTAATTCAAGAACAAGCATATAGTTACAGTAATATTGTATCGCAAGAACAATGCACAAAGCGTAGACTAGTACAAAGAGAGAGAAAAAAATTAAACGTGACTCTTTGACCGAATCGATAGTTCTATGATATTAATTCGGTATAATATTCTGATTTATGAAATCAACCCAACATAGTGTGTTCGATACTTCAAATGCCTTGCGAGACATATGGATCATTAACGGTATTTTCCCACAATCAATGTTATATTTATAGCAGAGGAAAAATGAAAAAAAAAAAGGAAATTAGAAACTGCATTCCAATCAGATGCTTCGTATAAAGGACGATCGTGTTGAAAGTGCAAGAGGGTAACCGGTGTGTACTGATCAGGTTTGCTCGTAGGTACCGGCACAGGGCAACCGGTTAACGGAGCACTACCGTCGTTACCGTCGCCAACGATGCCCAATTTTAACATGGCTGCTCAAACGCCGAACGGCCAGCCAGCAGGCTCGGATCCAGGTGTCTACACCAACGGAATACCGCAGACTTATGCGGGACGTGAGTATCAACTCAGGCGCAGCGTGCCGCCCCTGCGCAATACCCGGCCAATCGGCAACAGACTTTATTATTCCACGGGGATGTAAATAACTTCGCGCAGGCCAAGTATCATGCCAAGTACGCCGGGCGGTACTCGCACGTCATACTCTTCTGTACTTCAGTGAGGAAGCGCCGTTACATTCGTTGGCGTTTATTTGCGAGAAGAGCTGAAATTAATGATGACAGGGGGTCCATGTGCGGAAGACTTAGCACCAATGCGGGGCTTCACTGACTCTTGCTAAGCGCGAAATTTATGTTTACACAAAAGTGACTCAATTCAAGTAATGAACAATTAAACTTGTAGCAAGTAAATATGTAAGTATTAGTAAATAGATATTCATTGAGGTCTTTTCTTTTTATATTCATTTTACGATTATTCTCAAGGTCTTTCAGACTGGACTCTTTATGTTCGATGTTCAACAAGACGCATCAGAAAATTAACGATAAAAATAGTCGTCCGAATATTGATTAAGTTAAACCGTATAACATTGATAAATTTTTAAAACATTATTTAAATCGGGACTTTGCCTCTACAAGAGCAATGAATTTCACGACGTATAATCATTCTTATAGTCAATCCTTCATTAGTCTTCGTCCTTTATTGCCATTCGGGTACTTATTACAAGTCGAGTATATAGTCGGTGGAAATATCGAGCGGTATTGATTGGCCTACTGGGTATTGCGACAGGGGCCTCTAGACTAGGCCCCTCTCCCCGATAAGAGCTGAGCTTACTGAAGTGTAGATGCCCTCCATCTGTCCATTCCAGCGCAGGGGTTGGCCAACGGGGAGGCGGCACTTCAGCATGCCGCCGCGTATCCTGGAATGCAGGCTTATGCTGGAGTGGCCGGTAAGTGTTTCCCCAGCTTCAATTTTTATCTCTACGGCTTGTCAAGGTGCTGTCTACCCTGTCCGTGTCTTCCGTACAATTGATTGTAGCGCGTTTTCGTCCATCCAGCTCCATCCAAGCAGACTCACGGGAATTATCGAAGTAAAAGTAGATGCAACGTGAGACGGACATACGTTTGTCCATCATTCGTCTCCGTAGAGTTTATTTTGAATCGAATAAATAATTTTTTATATCCGATGATACTTACCATTTAATGTCAATCGATTGTAAATTATTGTACAAATGTATCATAAAAAATTATATTCAACTTTGTTTACATTGGTATTCATAAGATAAATTATTATAAATATAAAATAGATTTTTTTATATATATTATTCTTTACGAACGACAGATCTTTATAATGACACAAGTTCTTTGTCGCAAGTTCTTTCTCCAAACTTAAAATGAATGTGTAATTTAGCGTCGTTTCATAATCTCGTATTATCGTAATGTTTTGCATTATCGCGACGTTCGCGGCATCAGTTTTAGCACGCGCTAGATAACACTTTGAATACTCATCTCGCCCGGATGTTGCCTATCGCGATCTTGAGCGGGTCGAAAAACGTGCGTGTGGCCGTGAGATGGAAATTGTCTGTATGTAAAGGGAAAAAGTGCAGAGAACGTCCAACGTTTACGTGCTTTTATCCGGGCGCCGTCGGAGCACTTACCTACGAAAAAATTCGATTTCGCTGATCGCGTTGCTGGTTGTTTGCATGCAACTATGGTCGCATGTATATATACACACACCGTACACGTCATACATGATCGTGTGCGCGTCAACGTTTCGTTCTATACTGCTTCTGCTGTGGTGCTACGATGTACTTCGATGTCCTTCTAAACGTACTTCGTGTACATATTATATTGTAGTTTTTAAACGTTTACACGTCTCCTCTCGTGCATGCTCCCTCACCAACGCCAAATGGCGAATTATTCGCCGTCGACCGTCGACGTTGTAGCGTCAAAGTGCAGCGCATTGGTGCAAATTATGATCCGATAAAGCCTGGCACAAAATGGATGATCTCGTTTCACGGATAATCAGCGCCTCGATGGACCTATACTTCTATTACATTCCAATCACTCTCAGTAACGGGAGGAAGGGAAGGGCGTTTAACAAATTCCGCGTTTACGCCATTCGATCGGATACCGTTGTCCGCTTATCGAAAGTACAATCGCGAATAATGAAAAGAAAGGGGATATCATTTATTCTCATCCGTGTCAGCGATCAATCCGCCTTCGTGTCTCTCAATGTATCTCCAGCGTATCGGCGGAAATTCAACAAATTCGAGTCATAACAAACGTATAGATCACGTACTGGGAGCGCGCGAGCATCGTCGGTTCGTATTTACCGAGGACTCAAAAGCGGTATATTTTTTTCTATGTATTTTCGGCCAGAGTACACATACGCCATCGAGATCAGCGAGTGGAAAAAAAGCAATCCCGGAATAACGGCGTACCTCTATCTGAGCGTGACGCGGCCCCAACGTATGATGGCGTATTTATTTCATACGCCAAACGTTGATCCATCGCGCACCGGGGGGGCCTCGGGTAACGTCAATCGGAATATATTAAAGCGATGTTTGCACGGAAATAATTAATTCCGGGGCGAAAATTCGCCTCTGCCGATCTGAGAGCGTAACCCGCGCGCACGCTCCGCCTATCCGTCACAAACAGGTATCAATCACGAGCATTTTAAATATTTATCAAGCTATAATTAATAACGACGTACTTGCTTTCTACGTCGCGTGTAGCGAACGGTGGTAGTGCTGGGCTTGAGCGTTTATACCGAGGTCCAAATTTACAGACTAACCAATTGTCATCAAACGTACAGAGATCGCATTGCGAATTAAAATATAACTGACACTTCTGTTTAATGTGAAATATTTCGCATTTCGATTCTCGTTGATCAGAAGTGATATTGATACCTATTGATCCTACGGCCGTTTTTTTTTTTCTCCAATTTTGTTAAATATTGTATTACGGCAAATTTTATTAAACGCTTTTAAATAAAATTTTGTTATCTTAGAATTTCATTACATCGAATAATCGTTAATGTATTGACGGTGTCAACATTAATACGAGACGTTATAAAATCTCATAGTAACAAAAAGCTTGTTATAATGAGATCTCCCGTCGATTCGTTGTAATATGATATTAAGCAAACGCTTTTACGATAATGTCTCTCCAATTTCAGAACTTTATTCTGTACGAATCGTATGTCCTCTCTGCGAAATCTTCCGTTTTAACGTTGTTTGTCTCGGGTTGTTCCTTTCTCGATTGCTTAAATATTTAATTTAGCAAATTGCAACGGGATATTCTGTATAGTTGTGCCTAGACTTTTGCTACATCAATGCGCTAAAAAGGTCTTTCGTATCCCATTTTAATGAGGCACGTCGTTTCAAGAATCGGCTTTGAAGAAATATCTAGTGTCGGCTAATGACGCACTACGGATACAACGCTGCATTTTCGCAGGCTGCGACGGTTTCGCGTACAAAAGTATCGTGTTAAAAGTCGCGCGGTATGGTGAGAACGTTGAGAGACGAATACCCTTGTCGACAGAAACGCCGTGATGAATGCCGGTTGGAATCGTCTGTACGAGACGAGCTTTCGTATCAGTGAGTCGCTTCTACACCGCTCGCTTTTACAGGGCAAACAGGCCACTCGGCTAGAAGCACGATTTCCATATTTCGCATTAACGATAAGATTATGCGGGATCTTCCAGAAATAACAGTTTTGCAGAGAAAATTTTGCTGGAGATCAGCATTTGTTATATTCATCAGCATTTCTCGTATCTCGAACGTACACTTGATAATCACATCTAGAGAGAGAGATAACTTTTTTGAATAAATAATAAAATTGACTTGAATTGGATAGATGTTATCTAAATTAAAGTTCAAAAAGCTTTAATTCTCGAGAGACTTGCCATTCCAAAGCGATCACAGAATCTATCATTAATATCGAGTACTGGAATAACTCGCATAATTCGAATTGCATCTCGTGCTCTCCAAAAAGACGCAGAAATGTGTCTTCGCGTTCTTTACGTTTAATATCCTTTTAATGTTGATGCTTTAACCTTTTCCCCTCGCGACGAATCTTCGACAAATCGCAAGAATAAATGGTCGCGTCCGATTTACGTGTCCCTGCTTCTGAAACGCACGGTCATAAATTACGCCATTGTAATCTGTCTAGCGATGGCAGCGCAATTTCTGTTGAATCTGTTGACGTTTATTGGACTGTTCGGCTTTTATTACTGTCATCGTCCATTATGTATGCGCTATCGCTGCATTGAATTACGACGCTTATATTCGTTCGGCGGTTGCCGCCGGTTTCGCGCTGTCCCTGGCTCTTACTGTTGACGGCCGACAGCGGATATCGCAATACGGAAAAGGACAAAAAAAGAGGGTTTATGTGGGGAACGGATAGGCAATGGCACGCACAGATCTAGATGTGGACAGTTCATGATGTACTTGTTATTTGTTATTGTCGCAGCTTACCCCGCCGTCTACGGCCAGTTTCCTCAAGCTATTCCTCAGCCGATGACCGCGGTGGCACCCACGCAGAGGGAAGGTAAGTACAACACGCTCTCATCAACGTCTAACTGTTGACTGTAAACACGAACGTCTGTAGACCTGAGATTGTAGTTCCACATCCCGTACACACGTCCAGACACGAATTATCCATCGTCGGCGCTCAACGAGGTGCAAGAGTTTCGACTTCTCTTAACGCCGCTGCCACTGCAGCTGACCGTACCGCGTAATTGCACATCTCGCATAACGATATCGCTTCGATTATGCGAAAAAAAAATGACGAGTAAGAGATACCTGAGTAAATCGATCTAGATCTTTTGGGTTTTTTCCGTTCAGTTTTTCGCATTTGTCATTTTTGGTTTAACACAACAATGCTCGATTCTATAATTTCATCAATTCGAACGTCGTAAGTATTTGATAGGTTTTCTTTTCATCGAAAGAGGATCATTGCTTCAAAGACGGATGTTTCAATTCGATAGTTCGATAGTTTAATTACTAATTTCCATGAAATTGCATGAAAATGCAATTACTTAGAAAACCACCAGTATCGGAATAAAAGAACGCGATCAGTCAAAGAGACAGCCATGTCTCTCCTCTCAAATATATCGGTGCGGACTAGTCATTTACTACGCCATCTTTTGCGGAAAAGTACTGAAGGAGAGCCGATGGCAGGGAAAAAGTCGACCAGGCAAGTCCGGATTTAGAAGAGGGGTTAGAAGAGGGCTGAGCGAGCCAACGCCTAATTGCAATTAACAACTCGCCATTATTAGAATATACGACGCCTCGCAATGAGATAATGCAAATAAAACGAAAGTTTTAATTACTTTGCCGCTACGCCCGCCGGCGATCCGTTGTTACATCGCAGGATAATGGAAAGTTTACCGCGACAGCGCTACCCCGCCTCCGTTTTATCCGGCCTCAACCCTCTGCTCCGACCGCTATGTCCGCCCCTTCTCGCTCGTCTCTACTCGTTCCTATTTTCATTCCGCCTGATCTTTTCGTCTCGTCGATGCGTTCTGACATTTTCCCATGCGTCGGAACTAAATCGTAAGCGATATACGAGATGAGAGTAAGAGAAATCTCTAATCGAATTTATTTCCCGTACGTGATGACAAATATCTCGCGTATTTATCAACGCGATTTTTCTCACTTCTTTTCTAATAAAAAATTATTAATAACTTTATTTCCCGACGGGATAAATTTTATGAGATAAAATCACCTATGACACTCTATTCGCTTCTCGTCAAACAATCTAAAATATTAATTGTTTTAGAATTGTTTATTATTAAAAAATTGTATTATATCGTATGGTGTATATATCTCACATTTGTTTGGTTTTTATATATATATTTGAACAATCTACATAGTTGAAATGACAAATATATTTCATATCTGTTCTCATTTTTCTCTGTGTGTAAGTGTAAAATACACTGTCAAGAACACAAATAGTTCCCAAAGTTTTTTTTCCAAAAGAGAGCAACGTTTATCATATTGCTGACTTCTTGGAAACTTTTGTGTTAGATACAAGTTTTGTAAAAATAAAGAAAACGTGTGTGTGCAGACACTTTATCTTTTGGAGAAACTTATGTTAGATGTCAAAGTCGTTAGGCGTGCCGCAATATCGGACGGAACCCAAGGGAGCTGAAGGGGAATCGACGTTATTGTCATCATTGCATGACAGTGGTATCGATCTATTATTGACTGTCGCTTCGCGAGTTTACCCTTGCTCCGTGTTACTTTAAGCTCCTTGATCGTTGTTCTGGGTGTTCTACGTCTTACACGATGTTTTTCGGTGTTCGTATATACATTTCTTCTCTCTGACCATGACTGTGTCATAATATTTTTAACGTTATACGGATAGCTCTCCTCTTCCTTCTTTTATCTTTTTTTTTCTTTACGTCAACGTATCTCGGATGTTCGTCGTTAATTCGGTGTTTCACCGTTGCACTCGATGTCAGTGGCTGTTCTCGGTGTTGCGCTGTCGACCAATGTTGGTTGTTGCTTCGCTACGAGACGGTGATACGTGCATTGCGAGATTTTGTAATCTCTGTACGAGAGAGAAATCGACACGAATCCGTTTCGCGATCGGCAACACCGTCATTCGCGAAAATAAATATCGTTATTATACAGTTCAGTCATGTAAGCAAAATAATTCAACTTTGCATAGAAAAACTCAAATTCGTGTAATTTTAAAAATAAAAGTAATATTTAGATTGTTAAAAAAATGATTCTTCTGCATATAAATTTTGTGTATATATTCTAAAAAAAATAGATACAAAGTTGCATAATATTTTAGTTATATTAAAATTATACACTTAAATTAAATTTAGCAGATGTTTGATTGTACGAAGAGAGATGGATTTGCGAAGTTTAAATATTTTGATGTTTTACGCAGCGCATTCCGCTATTACTTTTCGACAAAAGTAGACATAGAAGTAGACAAGGTAGTCGTTCTCATTAAATTCGCGTGCACGTACCGCGTGTGTGCCAATTAGAGAGGCGAAAACCAATTTCAGGATCAACGATCGCGCGCGCGGCACGACGACGGGCTTTAATTTATGGCTCGTTCTTCGTGATTTCGTCGTCCACCGCAATTCCCCTCCGTACTCTCCCTAGTCGGAACCGGAAACCCGTCGACACTCGTGCTAATTTGGGTTTCGCGTGACAGCCACGATCGAGTTATTACCAGGACGAAGTCGTTTCGCGTAAGAGAGGGAGAGTTTGTCACTCTTTGCGTAAACCGCAAAACAAGTTTGTGATTTCTCGAGGCACTAAGTACCCAACAACATTAATTTATAATTGACGGAAAAGTTTGTATTAAATCGACGATTTGTTTCGGAATATCACTCTTTTTATTTTAAATTGCAGATCGTTGTATGAACAACTTTCCAATCCGCGAATGAATTACTTTACTTTACAAATTTCGATAGTATGGATTACACAGAATTCTATCAGAAATGCATATAAAGTAATGCTCAAGGATAGGAAAGTTTTATCCTTTTGTGAATCAAGTTTTGTGACTCGAACTTTTGCAAATGTTGATCGCGGTGTGTTATTTGCGACAACTGCAATTAAAGTTTTACTCTCGGACAATCGATGAAAATCACTTCCGAATCAGATGAAAATATCCTCGTAAAACCGTCGTAAAATTTTGTCTGTGTCGCATTAATTCTTAAACTTTGCCGGAATTTGCGATGATAATCTTATCGACCAGCAAATATGTTCAACGAGTCATGCGATATTATCGTGAACATACCGGAAGTCATAATTGGATTGAAAATAGACAATTATACTCTGCGATGATTCGACTAGCATATTCCCACGGATTCCCGGAGGAATCTTTCCGCAAAAGATCTTTCGGGTAGAGGGGAACAGGTCGCGATGAGTAGCACCCTAAAAGTTGAGTAGCAGTCATCTCATTACTTAAATGCGTCCGTTAGTCGAGAGAAGCTCTGGCCAAGAGAGCAGAAGTTTCCACGGTCATAATCACCGCTAATTGACGTCGGAGTTATAAAGTTCAGTGAAATTAGCTAAATCCTTATTTGGACTGCCGTTGTGTTCGGATAGTCTTCCCTCCCTCTTCACCTCTACTCTCGGGATCTTCTTCACCGGTCTAAATTAAACCTCGATGTTTTTGACATTTTAACACCGGAAGTCGAAAAAGAGACCTACTTAAGCGATCGGAGAAGAAAGAGTAGGATAATCAATTGTGCAAAAATGCATAAAATTACGAATAAGATATGAAAGTACGGAATGTAAAATTACAAATGTAATTTTAAAATCTAGGTCGTGACTCATGATCTTTTACAATAATTATATTACATTCATACATCATTAACATTTGCATTAATTTTATTTATAATAATTAATCTGTAATATAATATAAATAAAAGAAGAGGATGTGTGCGTAAGAGAGTTTTTGCGCAGGGTGACGGCAAATTTGTATCATTTAAAGTATTCATACAGAAAAAATATAGGGCGACGGATTATCGTGTCTGGCAAAAATACGGGAGTATCGCACCATCGTAATCAGTGTGTCGCCACTATCATCATCACCATCCATATCCATTCACTCATTTCAGCATCCATCACTTCATATGTCATTGTGTTGTAAATCCCAGTGTTGTGTGTGTATATTTGAAAGTATAAATACTCAACGTTATTTGAACCGGGAGATTTCTATTAATAATCGTGAGTGAAACAATGCTCATGACTTTCTAATCGTTTTGCTCTCAACATTCGGTCATTTTCATACCATTTTCTCGCAGTCATTTGCTCGCAGTCTAATTTAACTTCTCGCTTGATTCATGCTCACGTCATTTTGCATCATTCGTGGGTGACAAAATCATGTTATATGTCATCATCATTTCGCACTCGGACGGACGAGAGAAATCGGTGTTGTCGTCAAGAGTCTGCCGCAGATTCATCTTCATTCATCAAAGAAAAAGAAAGACGACACCGACAAGAAAAAAGTAATCAGAAAGAAAAGTACCCGCTGGCGACCTCGCTAACGGGTTGAAGCTCTCGCGTGGAATCATTTATATTTGCGAAGAACAAAACTCATCCAGAACTAACATTCTAACTTGAGTATTATACTTCAAGTTTAGATGTTTAGATGTGCTCTGATTTATATGGTAGGATGCTCTATCTCAGGACCCGAGGGCTGCAACCTGTTCATCTACCACCTGCCCCAGGAGTTCGGTGACGGCGAGCTCATGCAGATGTTCCTCCCGTTTGGCAACGTCATCTCATCCAAAGTTTTCATCGACCGAGCGACCAACCAGAGTAAATGCTTTGGTAAGTGCGACGGTAACTGCGGACAAATTTCAGAACGACTAGCAACAACGAAGGATGCGTCTATCTGACTCAATCCTTACAACTATTATACAAGGTAGGACGAAGAATGTCAACATATATCGTCAAACAACGGAAGTGAAATATGAAATCATACCTAAATTTTTAATATCACTCGTTTTTTATATTGTACAATTATACGATTTAAAACATTTTTTTATTTGTATTAAAAGCTATCGGAAAAAAATATTATTAAAAACAATGCAATATCATTCTCTCACAAAAATTTTTCAATATATTTTTATTTTAAATCGTATAATTTATTGAACGTAAAAATATAATCATGACATACGTGAACATGTCTGTGATTATTATTATGACTTTCGATCAGTCACATACTACAGTGTTCTAAATGACTTTACACGTTTCCAATCAAAGAGTGGTGGTTTAATCATGGAAATTTAATTCGTCCGTATTAGTGGATGAACTGAATATGAATGTCGTTTCAATGGAGCCAGCATCAAACTGCGCAGTTCTTTTTTAGAGACTATGCAGAGAGGACCGAAACAGAGAATGCGGATAAAAGCCGCTGGCGTTCCTTTGATTAATCGTATCCGAGAGTATGAGGATACAGATAATTGGACGATTCCATTCGTGTCCGTTCGGTCCTTGGTCTTCACATTCATCCATATGCAATTCATACGTTTGCGTCCGTGTATTTTGTCTCTTGTTTCAGAACTCGCATTCCCTCCCAAAAAAAAAAGGTATAAGGCTCTCAACGACACGTCATAATTATGCCCGCAGTGGGAAAAAAATATGTAAACGTTTGTATTCCTTTAAAGGCATGTTCTTCGTCGCGATCAATTTAACGAAAAAACCTCTTTGATGCTACAATTTCTGTCGAAAATTCGTTATATAATTATAACCATTGCGATTAGGATAAAATTTGTGTCTATATAAATATTTTTTTTAATGTATTATGCAATGAAAACTCGATATATCTTGATTGTTCACAAACTTTCCGGAGACTAATCGGGATTGAAATAATCAGGGTGCTTGTTGTCCTAAAATAAAAGTAATTTGTGAAGCAAAGAAGGCTGGGCGGAAGATGAAGAAACTCGCGGTTTAGATTACTATGATGTCGAAAATGGTATCAACTTTAATGATCAAAATTGGCTTAAACCGAGAAAGTCGTGATGATCTTTTGGGAAAACGGTCTCTCTGAAGGTCTTCATTATCGTGGATCTACCCTTCCAGAATAATATCCAGTTCATGAACAAAAACTTTTTATTCTTCACGGAAGATTTCGCCTAGATTGCTTTAATTGCCAAATAATCAGTACTCCTCAAAATATAATAATTATTTAAAAATGCTAAACCTATACTTTTCCTTATCATATATAAATATATTTCCCTGACTATGAATACCATTATGATAAAACTGAATTATTATTTTGATGTATTATATTTAGTATTGTACTGCATTTAATAATAATTAAAAGTGTCATACAATGTGTCATACAAATTGTATTTGGCATCTCTTCTGGCAATTATATACATCAATAAATGAAGATTACATTTTCATATGATCGAAAGAAGATTTTCATGAGGGATGAAAAATCTGTTATACATTGCAGAATTCAACGTTCGGTATTTTCAGGTTTCGTGTCGTTCGATAATCCAGCGAGCGCGCATGCAGCGATCCAAGCGATGAACGGCTTCCAGATAGGGATGAAACGATTAAAAGTCCAATTGAAGAGGCCCAAGGACGCCAGCCGGCCATACTAACCCACGTCCTAGCCTAGAAAATCTGGACGAGTCGCGCCCTATGTCGTAACTAACAGAGTAAGTTTTTTCTTGCAAAAAAGAAGACATTTTTTGCGTTCGTATGAGGTATTAAACATTTTTCTCTTAGTTGCGATAAAATTATTAAATTTAAAATAGCAATATCGACGTAAAGTCTATATATAGTTCTTTAAGCACTATTAATTAGTAAACATGGTAAATAATTCTATTAAGCATTCCTATCTCAGAAATTACACAATATCGTCGCTTTGGATTGCAGATGTCGTCCGAGAACGTGAACTCGATGGACGCTCGACGATCAGGAGTGATGAGTTGAATCATCGTTACAACGCTCTCCGCCGTAACAACTTAGTATACTAGCTAGTTAATTCATTAGAGGATAAAAATTTAGAAGTCAGTAGGACAGCAACGGCTTCAACATCGTTGAAGTTTGTGCGGCGACGGCGACGGCGAAGAGGCTGAAACGAATGCGATGAAGGATGTTCTGCGCTGAACCCAGTCCGAGAAGAAGAGTTAAAGAGAGAAGAGGACGAGACACGCTGAGACGACGTTTCCCAGATGTTCAGATAATCGGAATATAACATCGATATACAACATCGGCTTTCCCCTGTCTCCTTTTCGTCCAATCCCACACTACTACAAATCTGCATGTTTCTTTCTGTCCTCCGCGAGTCTAGCCTCTGGTCCCTACTGCCAGGTGAGAAATTACGTTTGAACTCGAGGACGAGGGCGCGAATGGACATGAGCGTGCAGCGAAACCTGTCGCGAACATTTCGAGGATCCGGAGAGATCTACCAGAAACACTGGAAATATTAAAACCGATCATGTCGTCCGGATACATGGCGACACCGTTATAGTTACACGCGCGAGTCACGACATTGCGCCGCGATGATCGTCCAGCCGACATCAAATCGACAATAGCTAAATCACGAAATATCCCGTCGATAAAACGTCCCTAGGAGTCTCGTCGTGTTCGTTGCCAGTCCGCCGATGTGCGATGCAAAGCGCGGAAAAGATGTCATGACAGAGGAAAATTTGCCCAACTCGTACATCCGGACAGATTGATCCTCGACGAGGACCCTCGACAAGGCTGGATCGGCCATATCCGTCGGCAGGACAGAACAGCTCCGACGATTGTCGTAGTACAAGAGACTGGCGAATCTTCTGTACTCGTATGCAGCGAACGATTTAGTAGTCGCGATGAAGATCCCGCGCGACGACGACGACGGGACGGATAAATAATCCCCGCGCGACTGATGAAAGTAGGATAAAATGCAGGCTCGTCCCAAAGACGCGGACGAGGTCCGATATCTCTCTCCCAAAAAGACAAATGTCAATCATACGCTATACAGGGTGCTCGTCTGACGAAACGCGTCTGAAAACTTTGAAAAAAAGAAAACGAAAAAAAAAATACAAAAAAAAAAGAAAAATAGCAGCGAACATGGGCTCAGCGCCGGTCCGACATCCCAGCCGGATATCGGGTTCTCCTTAACGTTTAAGGTTTAAACACGTATGACGCGCTGTAGATTTTATATATTGCAGATAGAGGAGTGAGAGAGTGAAAGAGAGAAAGAGAAAGAGAGAGAGAGAGAGAGAGAAAGAGAGTGTGCGTGAAGAAGAGGAGTTTGCGCGCGTCGTGCTGCGCGTCGAGGAGGAAGCAAGAAAATCTTGTCCTTCTCGCACACGTTCGCACGATGCTCATCCTCCGCGATTAATAGCTCTTATTACTATGGTTATGGTGATTATCATTGTAATTATCGCTAAGTAAGTGACGCGCGAGTTTCCGGCCGAAAGTATAATCTACTCCGTTGTGGTTCCTGCGTGAACATCGAGAGAGGAATCGCGTGTGAGGGCGCGCGATTGCCCTACCTGTCTCGCCATCGATCCCGCGGCTCGGTCCGATTTATGGATCGACGATCGACTTTGTCTGATCGGTTAAGCATCGCCCGAGAAATGTCAGCCAGGCTGTGATTGTCCAGATGATGACGCCGATGATAGTCCTCTTTAAGTTTTTATTAGTAAAAATGACGCCTTCTGTTGTTGTTGAAGTAGAAAAAGTAAGGAAAAACAAAGGAAAACCAAAGAAAATGATCTAAAGATGGTAACGTTATGTAAAATGCAATATTTATCTTAGAATCGCTTATCTTTCGTTCGTCTTTTTTTAGACTGCGATACAGAAACAAACAGTGTTAGAGAATAATATTTTTTATGTTCGATTATTTCTTAAGTATAAAAAGAATTGAGTTTAGAATGTATTATGGGGTCTGATTACCGTGCAATGATTTCATTGACTATGGCCGGTTAGTTCTTATTTTAAGACCGTCTAAGTAATGTCTGAAGAGCTAATGACTCTCTGATTGATTTATCACAAATTTTAAGACTATATTTAAGGCAATCTTAAACATGAGAATCGACTATGAATACCGGTTTATATGCTTTATTCGACGTTGGCCGGGACTCTAAAAATGATAGATTTGAACGTATGTATCTTTTCGAGAGAAGAGGACCGCGTGCTGCCGGATGCAAGCTCGGTATGCCCAATCGATCAATCATGTGTGTTCATGCGGAATTCCTGTGACTGAAATAGACAAAACATTGAACATTTCGCGTGCGATGCCCGGTCGAATATGCAGAGAATCTCGAGTTCGCGAAAGAAAGCCAAAGAACAGAAAAAAGGAGGAGCGAGGGAGGGGAAGATGGGAGAAATAGGGGATGAAATACAGAATATATAAAATACGCATAGGGTAGGTGATAGGGTAAGCGAGTGATGAAACGAAGAGGGAAAACTCTGATCTAGTGGAAATAATCATCCAAAGTACCATCATACACACACACACACACGCGCGCGCGCACATATATATATATATACACACACACACACACACATATATATATA
>NW_017259356.1:848435-848985 GCF_001594045.1 Atta colombica
CATTTACGTACGTGACGTGTGTATATATACATGCGTATATATGTATCGATCGAAAAGAAGTTATAAGAACATACAATTAGTAAATTATTCTAGTTTTAGCGAAATCAACGTATAATAAATTATGACGAGTTTAGTGAGACGAGAAATTGCTTCGCTCTGGCGGCTGTCATTTATGTTTTACATATTTCATTAAACATGCATACACACACACATACATAAATCTACATTTATACAATATATATATACATATATATATATATACATATGTACCTATGTTTTAGGCGAACAAAAATCTTCTCGTTTTACAATTTGCTTCGCGAATTTGTTGTTGGTCCGGATATGCAACGCGCGTTAGTACGCATGTTCGTGCGATGTACGTGCGCAATTAACGAACACCCGGTGTACGTGGCTCACGCACGTGTGCGCATGTAATCGTGCGTGTACACGTGTGTACGTAAGGAGGCTAATTGTACGACGAAGAGAGATGCGCTTGGAACAAGGATATGTGCTTGACAAATTGACGATATAATATTTATATACATATATATAT
>NW_017259356.1:849085-859034 GCF_001594045.1 Atta colombica
ACTACAGTAACGTAAACATACACATATATTCTTGTCATTTTTAGAAGGTTAAATTTATATAATATATACATATATATGAAAAAGGGGGAAGCTATTAACGACGTCGGGCGTAGTTGACTTAACAACAGGAGACTCGCGGATATTTATAGAATGCGCGAAAGTTCATCGTGATATTATCGCGAGATCGTAGATAAATCTTTGCCGCGCCGCACACTCCACTCGTGCACGGATGCGAAGTGGAAATGAGCAGCCACAGTCTCGTGTTAATCGTTTATGCGCAAATCTCTCTTCTTTAAAGTTTTTGATAGCATTCTTAAAAGAAAAAATGAAATGAAACACTACAAAATATAAATAAGAAATAAAAAAAAATTTCATTTCAACATAAGCAATTATAAAGTATATCTTTTGTGGTAAAATAATGTTTTACACCAAATACTAAACTTTTTGTAGACTGGCTTACTGTAATAATATATCATTGAAGAGTGTTACAAATCTCAATAACACAAAAACTGTACTGAGGTAGTCTCGAAAATTTTAATTTAGATTCGGAAATTGTGATTTAAGCGCGCAGTGTCTTTAATATGTATAATGTGCTCTATTCTTCTCGTGATTTTGGCTGTTCCGAATCCGAATTAATCCGGATAGTTGCCATGGAAACCACATATGTGCACACATGGAGGCGCCTATAAATCCTTCGTACACAAGCGTGCGTGTAAACGTAATTAGAAAGCGCGATCAGCCTGCGTGCCGGTCAGTGCCAAACTGTGCATGCTTGCAGGATGATATTATCGCCTCCGTGAGCGGACGTTTCGCTTCTCACAGATGGTTGTCAGGGCTCTGTGCACAAGATTCGTGCGCGAAATACGGTTACGAGATGAATGGATCGGATCGCAATGGATTAGACGCTTGTCTACGATTCTCCTTGTCCATGGATAGATATGTCGGTCCGAGCGTGTAGATTGAGTCGGAGGGTTTTCATCCCTTCCGAATGATTCTCCATCGAGACCGTAATCGCATGAGAGTGGTGTACGCTCGTCCTCAAATAGCGAACTTGCCACGGTTTTCTTTCAACTGGATCGCGTTCGTTCTCCAATTACATCGTCTCACAATCGACGAGAGACGCGTAGAAATTAGGTAATGGATCGTAGGGAAAATCCTTACTCACGTCTCGTGGCAGCGGGATTCGAGGGATATGTTCTTTGTTCCGCATCGATTTTCGATACGGCTTAGGATGTCCGGTTTCATCGGGATGTTTTTTGCTTTTGAATATCTCATGCGAGCCGTAGATCGCGGATGATTCGATTCTCCCGTGGAATTATTTGAACGTGTTCTTCACTTCTCGTGGGGGCATGCAAATTTCAAAGAGAGATATAGAGAGAGTGTGAGAAATGGAATTAGAGCGATAAGCTCGAAATCCATTTGAAAGAAATTGCAAACTAACACGACGCAGAGTGGACGCACACGACGCCCGAAGATAGAGATTCAGAAAAAAGATGGTGCCAGATCGCTATGAGTATTTATAGACACATACGCGCATCGTGCGAATCTCTCATGTGCATATATACATACAAAAATACAAAGACTATACACACTCATACACACACATGTACACACGCACATATACATTATAAGACACGTATAATGGAGGCTTCTATGCAAGCACCAATTGATAATATCACTACAATCTAAGCTTTTTAAAGTTTAACAATACTATTAGCGAATATCAAGAAGCACAACTTACCCTAATAGATACCATAACGATATAGATATACACACACACACACACACACACACACACACACACACACACACACACACACACATACATATATATATATATAAATATAAATAATATACATATATAAATATATAAATACGAAGGTAACGGCTATTGTAACAAAAATACAACTATTTTATCCAAACAAAGTTTTTGCTACAACCGAAGTAGTATGCATCTCGCTATGAAATAAATGAGACTTAACTAAACAAAAAAGGATATTCTTAGCTCTAAGAAGAAATAATAATATGATAATAGATAATCTGTGAGGATCAGCTTTGAATTTATTTTTACATGACGTGATTGTAATGCTGAGACGAATTCGATGCCCGTAAATTAATGTTCCGAATTCTGGGAAGCAACGTGCTCGTGCATGCAAAATCCCAGACGTCAGAATGCACCACGTCCGAGAATCGAGTTCCAATTCGAGGCGCCCAATCCACCGCGTAAATTCATTTGCATCAATTAAACGAAGATTGTCGGTTACACGGATCGATTGCCAAATGAAAATCGATACTCCAAATAGTCTGGGATGCACGTGTATTTATCTGGATGCAAATGAATTCCCGTGAACGAATTCTCGATTCAGATTTAAGACGGAGATACGATGAAGTATAAAAATAAGACAAAGAATAAGGAACAGAATATAACTTTATAATAATGTACAATAAGATAATAATTGTAAGAATCAATTAAAAAGCAAGCATAATTGACACAAGTCAATGCCATATTAGAAATAAAATAAATGAAGACTTTTCCTGTCAAATTCTAACGTAAGTGAATATCTGTTTTGAATTGAAATGTTGTTTATTGTTCACTTGCATTTTTGTACTTATTTTTTGCCATTCTTATATCTTATTCAGTTAATTCATCGTGTTTCTGTCCTTAAATTTAAAATCACCACAAACGCCATAAATCGCGAATTCGATGGATCGACGCGCATCTTTCGCCACGAACGTCGATCTCGCGCTGTGAACGTCGGATAATGGTCGGATAGCGCCGCGCGAAGGAACGAGCACGCGATCAGATCCGTGTTTACGTGTTATTTCCTAATTCCTAATTCATCTCTCGCAAAAACAGCGAGGAAGTAGCGATGGAGTCGACATTCGCGGATCGTAGCTCTCTCCGGCCGATTGCCGTACCCGCGCGAGGAGATACGATAAATAGAGGAAGACGAGAATTCCACGCTCTCGCTCTGGAAGAAGGGAACGAACATCGGACACACCGGCAGCACCAGCCACCGCACTGTACTCATACGAAGAAACAGCCAAAAAAAATCTATCAACCCTCACGACACCGCTACGCCGCGTTGTTACAAAGTCCCAATTAGACGTAGGACGTAAATTGGAATCAAGTCACACGCGCCGCGATGCGA
Organism: Atta colombica; assembly: GCF_001594045.1. Taxonomy (NCBI): domain Eukaryota; kingdom Metazoa; phylum Arthropoda; class Insecta; order Hymenoptera; family Formicidae; genus Atta; species Atta colombica. The sequence goes on from NW_017259356.1 coordinate 852,238, forward strand.
TCCGGCAGCCGTGGTGTCGGTGATACTAGGAAACAGGGTATGTTTTTTGCAATTATTTGCGTAACTTGTAAAAAAAAGTGAAGTTAACGAGAAATAAAAATACATCTGCACGTACATTCGCATAACACGCACAAGATTCGCAGATTCGCGCACGCATATACACAGGGGTATCGCAAACACGCGCTAATCCACAGGGAACTATGGTACTACGAGTCGCGCACGTAAAACATAGACACGAAAGGCGAGCGAAGTTAAAGCATTTAAATAAGGCCGTTAATCATACTTCTTAAATATACGAATAAGCTAAAAGCTGTGTGTCGTGTGTCGTAGACTTTAAACGCAAACGTTAGAGACTTGTCGCGGATTTGATAGCGAATTTCATCGATTTGGGAATGAAGCCGAGTTTTTAGAGGACCGTCCTAGTTACGTATTGCTGATGAAGCTTAATTTTCTTGTCTTCGCGAGATGCGTTCGCCGTTCGTCTTCGTGGTCCCACAACAGTCATGTTTCGGCACGGGGCGTCGGCTCTAGATCCTTTAATAAAAGTCTGAACATGAGAAAGTCTCTTTAATTAATCCGCTATGTTTTAACAATTTTTAAGAGAGAGAGAGAGAGAGAGAGAGAGAGAGAGAGAGAAAATAGATGAGGAAAAAATAGACTAGAATGTAAAAGAGAAAGAAATAGTATATGTATGTCCTTTTCTCTCTCTCGTAGATTTTTATTAAAATTATTATCCTGCGTAAAAATGCGGCTTGTGTTCAGACTCTTATTCAAGCATCTTCAATCGGCAATGCCAGAGTTGTCAGATGAGATATGTCATCTTTTAGACGACTTGCAAATCTTGCAATAGGTGTTCTTTTTAACTGAATTTACACGATTTATTTTTCCCCATTTTCTTTTTATAGAGAGAAAGAGCTAGAGAGAAAAAGAGAAAAAAAATGAACTATGCAAGACGTTCGGCTAAAAAAGAACAAGTCTATCGCAAGTTGTCTACATTCGGCAATCCTGGGCACCGAGATGGTCAAGAACGCATTCTCCGGTAAATGAGCACAACCACGCTTCTTCCTTCTCTATCCCGCGTAATTCTCTCTTCTCGCCATTTGCTTCTCCCCGTTTATCTCGCCTCGACGTCGCGATCGCTTCCTTGCCATCCCCGGTTCAGTAATCGACGAGGGGGTGCAAACGGGCCGCGACGTCAACGTCGCGACCACTAGCTATAACTCGCCGTTCGACATGATGTTCAAGGCTACCGATGTCAATTCTTTCAGGTACGCTTACGCGCTATTACATGACGAGAACGACCGAAAAAAAAAAATCACATTTTTTTGTCTTTTTCTTTAACGTAATAAAACTTAACGCGCGCGCGGTTCAGAGGTGGCCATCGAATCTTCGCCGCGCGTCACCGCGAAATCGCGCACGTCCTTGCGAGAGATCTGTCTCACGCGGTATCATCTCGTGCCTCTCTACCCGGCCACTATTTCGATCGACCTACCCGGGACCAATTGTTCCTTATCATCCTGAAGAATAGCGCGTTTCATAGTTATGCTACGCGACACGCGAGAAATCATTTGGAAATACGAACGCGCAGTCCGGATTACAGTGAAGTGTACTTTCTCCTCGTAGGCACGGTTTCCTTCCTCATTCTCACTTTTTCCTCAACCTCCTTCTCGGCAAACACGAATCCCCGCTTTGGACCAACGACACGCGAGATGACGAGCGTGCGGGAGAACGAGGCTTTTCTGCACCGCGTTTATGATGCGAACGATGAATTTTAACTAATGGGGAAACAACTTTATATTCTAGACCACTAGAAACTCTACGTGTGTAACGAGCTTAACTTAGTGCGCTGAAATACGTTATAACGCAAAGTTTCCAATTTCCAAAGAGACTTCTTTTTCGTAAAACACAAATGAGACATTGCGTTCGACGTTCGTTAAACGAGCGCGTATGTCTTTACGCAAATTGGTCTCCAACGTTATCTGTATACTGTTCGTTGAGAAAAGCGGAACAGTATAGATAACGTGATGTCGTGCTTTTTCTAAGCACTCCTTGTATTCGCTGGGTGATTGGGAGTTATTCTTCTAGCTCCGATCTGACGTCTTTAAAGTGTATCTTCTCTCTTTATTGTACTTGCTTCTATACGCTTGTATGCATTGCCGCATTTTCATAAAAGAATTTGTTTGTTCTCTTCGATAAATTTGGAAAGTAGAGTTGAAACAGTCATGTGTTGAGACATGTGAAGAAAGCAGTAGATTCATTTATATTTATTTACAGGGTTGATAATAGAGAATTTCGAATATCCTTCTATTAATATTCTTACATAATATAAAGTTTCTTAGGTAATTGTTAAGACATAGGTTTCAAAGTTACAGAAAAAATTATTAAAGTTTAATAAGAATTTTTGTAATTACTACGGAATTTTTCCATTGTCTTAGAATATTCGTCTAACTCTTTAATTTTCGAGTTTGGTTTATTCCCCCCCCCCCGAATCTGAATAAAAATTACTTGTGAATTTTAAAGTATAGTCGAAATGCATCATCAAAATATATCTTGTGATTATTATTAACGCTCTAGCATGTCAGAACGAAATTGCGTATAGTAAAAACGTCGATTCGTGGCGATAAGGTATTTATTTATTACATGTTCAACATTAATGCGAACAACACGGGAAGATAGAATTGACAAAATTCATCAAGATCACACGTGCAAAGAAAAGAAAAAGATAGAATATTTTAATTTCTAACAAAAATTTAGAACGATCAATAACAATTAATAATTAATATAAAAACGGATATAATTATAGACAAAGTATAACGGTATTCTATTTAGAAATAATTTCTATTTTTATTTAATCTGTGAAATATTTTCGAAACGTACATCGACTAAACGAGCTTTACGGAATAGTTATAAAATAAATGATGAAGTTATGCGTCACGAATCGACCATAAAAAAACCATTATAGTTTTTTGCGTTAGAAGATATACAGAAACATATTGAAAAGAGGAAAATCATAGATGTTAGAGAGAGAAACGCAAATAGATAGAAGAAGGTAGAAAACTATATAAAAATGCAAGTAGGGCTTGTGGTAACTCCTACGAGATGCTAAAGAAATATATGAAAAGATTAGCACATAGCGTAGTTTTATATAGCAAGTCATCTTAAATATATAAGGGAAAGGATATATACTTATGTTCGTAATGATTACATGACTATCGCTAACGCGTACTTATTAGAACTGAACGCACTATAATCTCTATCTCGCGTCCGAGGTTAGAATACACACGTCACGCGAGTCAATATTGAAAGCATGTCGTTATCTCTTATATACTCGATACATACACATATATATGTATACATATATATGTAACACATATGTGTACATATATATGTAAGTATGCATGTATCACGAGTTTGTACATACATATAAATACATATAAATAGCACACTTTCGAGATATGAACAATACGTTAATCTAAAAGAACTCAAAAGTACTGAAAAATAAGTATATAAAATCGGCAGAATGACAAAGACAAAGCGCGATACTGCAGAAAAGGAGAACAAGTGGATGTGCGTGTATGCGACGTAACGCGTGTATATTGAACGACAGCGAAGTGAAGAATATGACAGTAAGCGAAAGGACATGATGTTAAAGGGTTACTCTTACAGACAAAACATATTTTAAATAATTAATCGCCAAAAGATAAGTTTTTAACTTTAATCTTGTAGCGCGTAAGGTCAAGATAATTTAACATATATTATATACATACTATACATATATATAATATATAATATAATGATTGAAAGTCGACTCTAAAATTAAATTTAAATCGAGAGCACACGGGAAGACATACGAATTCTTACCAACAGCCACATACAGATAGAAAAACTCGACACAAGGCACTCGAGTTACGACGGATCTCTAAAAGGAGGAAACGAACGGAAGACGCGGAACGCGAGTGACGAAGTCTCGCATTCGAACATCGGCTGTCCCGAGGATTCCCGTCAATCGATACAAAGTCCAGAATTCGGATATATTCTTCTCGTCCTAATTCTAAAATCTTTATTCAATTATTATCGCAATTATAGCGCCATGTCCAACTTTTATCGCGATGATATCGCGTACTTTGCGCCTAGCAGAGACCGGTAATTCGATGGACATAGGTGGAGACTCTTTTTTTTTTAATTGAGCAAAAAGGTTTATTTATTAATCATTATATTTTCATGATTCCATATGAATTAGAAGATTAAATCTATTGAAAACTGATCGATGACTTAAAGATGTCATTTTTTCAAGGAAACATCCATTGAATATCCGCTGCTACGTGTGGTACGCGTATGTCTGAGAAATAATACGTAAAATTAGAACTGGCAACTATTAAGAAGTTGCGTATCAGGGACGAAAAATCTAAAAGTCAAAATTTTTTGCAAAGAGCGAAATTTTTTTCTCTAGCGAGCTTGTTAATTACGGAGTTAACTGCGGATAAGAATAAGAATAGTCCATTTTTCCGGCGTTATGCCAATGGCATTTATTTAGCACATGAGAATAAAATGCCTCGAATTTCTATTCGTCATCAATGACTCGTGAGATCGCAAACTTTAACAAGGACTTGCTAGCCAGCATGAATGATGTAGTTTCCATTTTCTGTTCGAGGTCTCGTTTCAATTAGCGTGGAGAATAAGAATAATTGTGCCAACATCGATTCTTCCAAATTTATTGCCGTTCCGAGCACACGTCGCGTCGTTCGCAGCGAACGATAATCTTGTCACGTTGATGCTCTTTGAAGCTTGACGAACAGCGTTTTCATATTTTCTCTCTCCGAACGATGTACAACTACTCGTTCGTGTACTATGCATTTTACGATCGAATTTCCCTCTAATTTCTCCATTTAATTTCGTCGAAATAATTTGTCGCACGTCCGAAACAAAAGTGTATAACTTAATCGCAGTTGCAATTGGTATTTTTTCTTCGCCAGTTGACTCGAAGGGCAAGACTCAGAAAACAAATCCCAGGTTGGGATTGGGGCAAATTACAATGCACCACTTCGGCGCCTGCTCGGAATGCAACAGTTGGCTAACAAGTGGCCTCTTTCGCACGAGATGCCGGCATGATAACGCGCGAACGACCAACGAAATAAAATACAATGTGCTTTCGAAATGATACCCTGATCAAAGTTTTCCAACTGACAGTATTCATTGTCTCTGTTGAAAATTTTGAGTTATTCAGTCATCAGCCAGATAAACAGCGGAGAAGTTATCAAAATCGACGCTAATGTGCTCCCTAAATCTTTTAAAATGAACCTCACTCTGAAGAATAAGATCTTACTCTTAAAAATTGAAAATTAAGTCGCTCTTTTTTAAGACTAGCTTAATTTTCACTCTTTAGAGTAAGAAAAAGAATTTAGAATTTAGAGAGTGATTAATATTTTTTTCCCCTTATAAGGAAAGATATCCCCTTTTAAAAATTTGTTATTGGAAAAGGTGATAAATTAATTACTTACTTTGTATATTAAAAATACTATTATTCAGTGCTTTTAATACTCAAAATAGGTAATCATTTTCGATATTAAATTGGGCATATTTTTATAAAGGTTATAAATGATGGTATAATCTAAAAAAGAGAGAGAGAGAGATGACAAAACAATTTCTTGATGAAATTCATTTACATTAAGAGACGAGTTTGTATTTATTTTGCTTAATAATTTGTAAAAATCAATTCTCATAATGGCATCTTCTTTTGTGAAGAAATAGGAAGATAAATTAATATTATGTTAAATAAAATTTAAAGTGATTTTAAAAGTCATTTTCAAGCTCGCACTGACTACAAATGTATTCTTTTATGTACCAGAAACGCGAATTTCAACATTTAACGTAAACTGACGGGAGTCGCGCGAAAGAGAAATACGAAGTTTTGCATGTCCGACAGAAATAAATCAACGTGACGAAAGATTAGTTTCCTCCTTATAATCTCGCGCTTAATTCTTCATTGCGATTTCGAGCGATGTTGGTCGAGGGTGATCTAAACGTATATGATACGCGAACTTTCCAGTCGTTAAAACAATTCCCACGATCGATGCTAAAGCATGCCGCAATGCTGTGATCCTACGATTTTAATAAACGCATTTATCCTCGAAAATTATCTTTGGAACGTTTACCATCACGTTTATGGTCACGCGATTATTCTATCTCAGTCCCAAAACACAATAAATATAATAAGTTATAAGCCTTAAAAAATTGATCAATCATTGAAGTTGAATATTCTTCGGACATTCGATTGTGTGATGATTGATTAATTTTTTAAAATTGACTATATCTATTGTATCTCGGGACTCAAAGGTATCTCTAGTCCTGTTGAATTTTTTGTGAATACATTTAGTATAGCGATTGTCGCGATTATTTATTTTTTTGCTTGATTATATTTATACTGGTCATATTTATTACGTTGGCTTATAGTTTCCCGCATTTCTCGTAACAATGCGCTTTTGCTGTTTACTTGAGATGTTATATATACTGTTGCGAATAATATACTTGTTAAATGACTCCGTAATAAGCGAACTAACGATAGTTGCCCATGGCGAATCGTCCATTGTTAAAGAACGGAATTGTTTCGGGCCCAGATTGTATTGACCAGGAGAGAGTAATATTTTTCAAATATAGTAATTATTTTAGTGAACAGTTTATCTATCTATGACTAAAATAGCCTGATAGCAAGTGCTTAAGTAAACTGAATGTTATACGTTAAAATATTTCTAATTTATCATACCAAATAACTTATATATACATACATATATATATATATA
>NW_017259356.1:859134-861061 GCF_001594045.1 Atta colombica
ATTATATTCTAATATCATTTTTAATTTTTAATAGATATTTAACTTCGATGAATAAATCATTTTCAGGATGAATAGATAACGCAAATAAAATGTTTAACGATTTCTTGCACGAGTTATCATTAACTGCGTTCAGCAGAAAAAAGCGACTTTGCGATTGTTGTAAAATTTTTTAATATATTAAAGAATTGTACAACAATTGCAAAGCTGCTTTTTCTGTTGAAGGCAGTTATTGTCAAAGCTCAACAGCGATGGGCAACGATTGATCCGGCAATTGTCGTTCGTTATAGGAGACATAAGTCTAATCGTAATCACGACGGTGCGCGCGTCACGCGCACCGCGAGACTGACTTTAACGCTCGCTTGCAGGAATTTCGGAAACAGTGCAATTACGACTTAAAAGTCTGCGGATCTAGTCAGAATTGGGGGGATAGAGAGAAGGGCGCGCGGAATTTTTAGTGATCTCTAGTCAGGACACATCGTTTTTGAGTCCATTCGAGAGAATGGATGGTCGATCGTATCGGACTATTATAGATACACCCACGCGTGAACAAATCTTTAAATAATTGCTATATAAAAAATATATATACATATACATATATAATTTAGGTATCCTTACGAAAGTGCAAAGGAACTGCTAATATATTGTGCGGCGGTCGGTGCGAAAAAGAGTGCGTCTTGCGTGATGACGGTCGGTGCTTTATCCAGACGGAACGTAAAAACGACGCAGATACGTGATACAATTGATATAGTTGTACGACACGGTCCATTACGCACGTCCCGTTTTATTTCTTATCGTGCTTGGCAAAGAAAAAAGGCGTTCGCAACTGCGTTAATCTTTGCTGCGTACTCTCCTCACACGCGGCATGTCCGATCGACGATGTCGAATTACGATGGCGTTTCACTTGCGTTCTCGGATTTGGATTTGCTTTCGACCGCCGTAGATCACTCTGAGAACGATCCGACTGCATCCCGTACTCGAGACTAAAAGTGTAGAATTTTTTAACTGTACTTACGACTATATAATACCTAACCTGTATATTTTTACATATTGAATATAGGGAAGCGAAATTGAGAGTTGACGGGAAAAGGCGCGGATGAGAATCTAGGCGCGATATATAAAAAAGAAGAAGTACACGATTAGCATAGACACGAATATACATTACACATACACACACATACAAACAAATACACACATACGTACAAATACATACACCCATGAATTTAATATAAACTTGATAAGAGACGCGTAACTCATACACACATACATACGCATACTTGGCGCAACACGATAAGTATCGTTGAGCCTTGAGGAAAAAAGATATTATACAAGTCGTAAGGGATGAGATCAGTTTTATTGTTGATTTCGGCGTGGCATACAATAAAATTTTGTAATCGGCGGCCCTGAGTTTCGCGCTTTCGCGCTTGGGGCCCGAGAACGTTGCGTAGTATAATCAAACCCCGACATAACAATACGAGTTTTTCCTCGATCAGACTCGGGGCGACTCTCGGGGCGATCGGGATCGCCGAAAGCGTAAATGAGCATAATTAAAATCAGCCGTGCATGTCAATAATTGAAACTGGGATGAGAACGAGAAGCTTGTCTTTCGACGGTCCTGAGAATGCGCCACGATACTCGTCGCAGTAAGTCGGAAGAAGATATCTGTACATAGGAAAACTACAACATAGCACAGGGTGTACGTACATGCCGGTGCACACGTAATGTCCTAGCGGAAGTATTACCTATGATAGTGTATGAAAATAATAAGACGTTCGCAGAAACGGGCCAGGCGCTTGAAAATGGAGGTGCATCGCCCCTTTTCCCCTTCATGACGAATCTCGCCCTCGCAGGTATGACCCTCGAAATGAAAGAAAGAGAGAGAAAGAGAGAGAGAGAGAGAGAGAGAGAGAGAGAGAGAGAGAGAGAGAGA
>NW_017259356.1:861161-868610 GCF_001594045.1 Atta colombica
CACGGTATAACAATTGAAATAATTTACGATCGCTACGCTCGCATCTTCAGATGGCAAATCGGACCGAAACGCGTAATATGGCGTAAAGAAAAAAAAAAGAAAGAAAGAAGGTGAGGAAGAAATAGCGAGAACACATCTGGGCATGCTCCCAAATAAAATCTTAGTTGAGTTTTGTATTCCTGATGTTTAAGAATAACTTTCGCCAATGATAATGCAGGGAATGTGCATTAATAGCTTAATTGATCTAGTCAAAATATATTATTATTTTATTATTCGATTGTTTTGACAACGTTTACGACAAGGCATAAAGATGCCCCATAAGTTTTATATGTGCAACTATATAAACTAGTTTTTTTTATTTTAATACAATAATATATTCTGGTACAGGATGTGTTAAAGAAGGGAGAGTTTTCTAGTTAGCAATGCTATGAAACAAAAAAACGCATTACAATAATTATTTATTACGAGTGAAATAGTATTAACATTTGACGGTAATGCGTTACAAGCGAGCGTGAAAAAATTTACGAGTTGATCGAGTAAATATTGTAGATGTTGGTTGATTTATTGCTATTATCAATTAAGATTATTATTGTTTAATTAGTGTATTATTATTATCAATGCTACTGTCGCTATTACTGCAAATATTATTACAAATAATAATATTAATATCCGGCCAATGGCGATTATTATGATTATTTCGTGATAAATTATAAAATCGGACGACTGGATCGGACGTAAAAAAAAGTGAAACTTCATAAAATATGCGTGTGGGAAGATGACAACCGTTCATGAAACTTAACAAATTCGATTCGGTTCGGGCGAGCGTATGCTGAGAAGATAAACGACCGATGCCATGTAGATCAAAAGTAATCGATAAAATGATAGTTGCGCAAGGTGTGACAAAGCGTTATTAGCATATCAGCGTGTTGAGCTTAGAGTGGCGCGCAGAACAATGAGACCACGCGTGATAATAATATTATTATACTAGTAGCATGTATGCGTTTAGAGAGGAAATGAGAGAAAGAGAAGTATGTACAATGGCGGGTGTTGCGGAGAAACGAAAGATATTGCACCGAAAGTGCGTTCCTCTGTCAATGTTAAAAACGCGATGTCACCGACACTGCTATAAATTGCCAGTTACTATTATCGGAGATATTGTACATTGCCATTATATCGGATTGTACCACCATGCTATACGAATGAATAATATGTAAGCATCAGAGATGATACTAGTGCAACATTTAACGTTAGATTAACAGTATTGCTATCTAAGCATTTTTTTTTAATTCGATTATTCTTAGGATTGACAATCCTAAGTTCCATTGACCTGTAATATACTATATATTACGAAAATGAGCTAGAAAGTAACTACATGCAAGAATACGATAGCACACATGATGAAATGACAGACATTTCAACATAAGTTAGTTATTGCTGCGTGAGAAACGTCGCAATGTCGGTGGCGTCGAGTGCCGCGAGGATGAAGTTGTAATTTTATAGCAAAGAGCGAGAAAGAGAGAAAAAGAGGAACGAACGCTTGCGTTCGATCGAAATCTCCAAAGATTCGCTGAAGCTCTCAACGGCAGAATTTTTCGACGAAACGAGAATTGCAATGTGACGTGTATAAACGTTTATGTAACGTAAATACATTAGGAAAGGCATGTATTGCAAATTACGACGGATTATTCACCGCAAAATATCGAGAAATTCTGCCGATGCCTGTAGAATAAATAGTTATTTGTAAAAGTCACTCTTATCGAGGGCGAGAAGTAAAATACGAGAAAATGAGTGATGGAGGCGCGAGGGGCGCGATGCAGGAATGGGAATAGCATGCGAACGGAAGATATGCCACTTTGAATTATTATTTTCATAAGGAACGTGTAATATAAAATATAATATATATATAATATACATATATATACATATAAATATATATATATATCGATATGGACGAATTAACAGCATCATCGGGACTTATGATCGCGACGATGATGATGGTTAATATTATTATTATTGCTATTATTATGGTTATTGATTATGATTATTATGGAATGACGATTATTATTATAACGAGAAAAAAGAAACTAATGCATTATATAAAAAAATAAAAGTAATTACACTTAACACTTACGTTAGGAAGCTAGATACATACATTTGATGCAAGCGAGAAAATGGAGTAATTCACGCGTTCGACGAGAAGTCTGTAAGTGACATGAAAAAAAATTAACGTCGTACATTTCTATATCATGATAGAACACGGGGACGTATATAAAGGACTAATATTTTTTAGCGAACGTCGCGGATATCTATTTCGTCAAAAGAATGAGATACGAAATGGGCAAGTTTATGATAAAAAAAAAAAAGAAAACGTTAAATATCATTGATCTACATAAATCTGTCCTTCATATATATTTCTGTTGAGATGATATATTATGTTAAATCGACGAAAATGGATTCTGAGACGACGTCGTGTCGAATCTGAAACCATGTATCGATGGACGAAAAAGGGTCTCCCGACGTTTGCATTTACGCGCCACGGACGTGTTCCCGTATTCGAACGTAACTTTAAACGATTTAGTTTCACCGTTCGTTTTATGTGAATGCCGAGCCGAAAGTTCTGTACGACGTACCTTATCCCACTTGAAGCTCGCATACAGATTACATAACTAGCTATTACGGACATGGCCATTAGCAGAGAAATGTATCATTCAAGATAGTTTATCATTAAAGAAACGGTAATCATCATAGATATATTAACGACATTATTTATATTATTACGCATATTATATATAAATAATTGATAACATACTAACCCCCTCTAGGGTGAAGTATTATGAGGGGGAGGAAAATATGGGAAAGGGGGAAAAACTACGAAAGGGTCGCATCCACGTGGGCGCGACGGCGGCGGTGCGTCGTTTTTTTTCGGAATGTCGTCACCGATATAAGAGTGAAAAAAAAAGGATGAATAAACCGCCAATTACTTTAACTTCGAGTAATATTATTTGTATATGCCGAACGATTATGCCGTTTTCAGCGCAACATATTTTGGCAATTCTCTTTGGTGATATGGTTCATAGCGATCGTGTATTGGTGAGAAAGAGACAGAGTGAAAGCGAGAGAGAGTGAGAGAATGAGTGAACGAGCGAGAGAAATTGAGAGAAAGAGAGGGAGAGAAAGAAGTGGAGAAAGAGAAAGAATGAGAAATAGCATGAAAGAAGATGAAGAAATCGGAGAGAGGGAGAGAAAGAGGAATAAAAGAGTAAACCAAACGAACAAAATAAAAATCAGAAGTTTCTATACTTTTTACGGAGATTGTTATAGTCTAAGCGCACACTGATCAAGGCATTCGTCGCTCGGCAAAAAAACATAATACAATTATTAATATAAAATTTATAACAGAAATAAAAATAAATGAAGTTAATATGTACACTGTATAATAAACATTATTTCCTATTAATAATTCATGTCTTTTTATTCAATCATCTTTTGCATCGTAAAATAAAAAACAATATCCCGTATATTCTACATCATATATATAATACAAAATATATGCTCTATATATTTTTTTTATATATAGTTTTTGATTATATATACGAGACATTTTCTTTAATAAATAAATATAAGTTTTATCAATATATATATATATATTAATTATGCAATCGCTATCTTTTCAACTAATTTACGATTCTAGTTAATGATGATGAACATTTTCAATAGTGATATTTTTCAACTTATATAATATAAAGTGAAAGAAAATTTTTTAATTAAATATCACACATTTACTACGTAAACATAGAATTATGCAGTGATTCCAAATCCTTCTCTCTTTCTACCGCTCGTTTCTTTTCTTTTCTGTACATTTCATAGTCTTCATCGTCTGTTGGCAATTCGTATCGACAGAGTGGACACGAGTTAGTCTGAAAATACAAAGTTATAAATATTTAATATGTAGCAATTAAATCTTCTTGCATATTCCAATTCTGATTGTAATTATTATTTTTAATAACACGACACAATTTGTATATTATTTTTCTATATGTTCACTCAATTGATTCTACCTTTTCTAACCATGGTATTATGCATTCTTGATGAAATACATGCTGACAGGGCATTGATTTGGCTTTATTGCCTGTCTCGAATTCTTTTAGACAAACGGGACACTGTTTGCTTTCATTGGATTCAATTTTAATTTCAGGCAAATTAGCCACAGCGTCCTTTGACGCTGGCGGTGGAAGTTCTGTATCTTGCCCGACCAAGTCCCACATGCCAAAATCCCGCAGGAACCGTGCCATTTGAATTAAATGATTCGGCGTTTCTCCGTCATTCAAAGGAGTCCAGCCCATCTCCGTAAAATAATCGGACATTTCGTTGTGATTGCTATAAAAGTCTACTTCACAGATAAAACGATATAATCGATCACATATAACGTTAGCGATGATAATTTCACTTTTATCTTTGATCTTAATAATCAAATTATTGTTTCGTGGACTTCTTGTAACACGTAGAGTTATCACTACACAACTGTGCGCAACTGTATAGTCAGTGCGTGTCTGTTAAAAACTTCGAATCATATGAAAATGAACAATCACAGTTTGGAGCACAGAACAAAAAGATGTTAGAAAGCTTTCGTTCAACTAAATGTCGAAGCGGACGTTATCGTAACTAAATTGTACATTGACTAGCGCAATATTAATCCTAAATAAAAATTAATGTTTTATGTTGTAAAATAATAAATATTAAAGGGATTTAATGCATGTGTTTTATTGCAAAGAAGAATATAACTGAAGAATATTACTAAAAGAAAAAAAACATATTTTCTTTCTCATTTCTAAGTAGCTTTGTTAGCTACCATAGTCTGATAAAGAAATTCTCTATAAACAATAATTTTTTACTGAAAATATCAGACAGTATCGATTTATTAGTAATTACACTGATCGTTAGTCTTATCTGTTGCGTTTTTTAAGGCCTAAATTATTTTAATTTTTATAGTTATTATTTTTATAATGCATTGTTACGCAATAAATATTTGTATATGAATATAGTACAGACAGAGAGAAATCTGAAAGAGGACCGCCGCGCATTACTGCCCTCTGAAGAAGTCGATGTAAACTACAATATCCATGTTTTGCAGTGTTCCTGATAAAATAAATCGCTAAAATCATTGAAATAATTAAAATCTATCTAATTAATGTTCAGATTTTTCTCTGCCTGCATTCATTCAGTCAGATTTTATATTTAAGTTTGTCTTAAGTACAGTCTAAAGATGTTATGAATCAATTAGAAAATCGTAGCAAAAGTAGCGCTAATAGCGTATCCCCGAACGCACCAAATATAAGAAATGTATTTATTAATATCTTTAAAATAATCTAATTTTAATTACATTGTTGAAATTTAAAAGTACACATACACATATACATATGTATATAAGTATTCAGATATAGGATGGGAACTCTTGAAACATGGCGAAATCAATGCGCTATTTTATCATATTGCAATTTGAATAAACTTAACTTCTTCTAATTGTAAAACAAACTACGTTTAATTTAAAATTGTAAAGAAAATTTAAATGAATAAAAATGAATCAAAAGGCACTCCATCAATTTTTAACGGCAGTTCATTTTTTCTCAGCAAATATCAAATTACATGTAATAATTAATAACTATAGTATAACTCACGCGTAATATATTACAGTTATTATAAATACAGTTATTATAAATAAAGTTATATTCTTGTGGCAAATTACAATTAATTATAAGAGGTACGTATAACTTGAGATTTACTGGATTTGAGTATCTTTATTACATACGAATTTTCCAAAGTTTCTTCATAATTATTAGCAATTATAGAGACTTTAAACTTTTCCAATCATATATTGTTAATTTAAGGTTTACCAAATGGTAATTTAGCAAAATTGAGTTAGAGGCCCTCCACCACCCCCGCCGATTTTATCGGCGATTTTATCGGCGGTCCTCTTTTCTTTGTAAGTATATTCATCCGTAAAAAAAAATGGGCTACTAATAAAATTAGGTAAGTATATTTAAAATTTATTTCTTATTTTTATGTCTAATCATTTTATTATATTTTTTACTAATTATATATTGCATTATGATTAATAAAATACGATAAAATAGTTAATAATTATATCTTTTTTAACATTATCTTTCATTGTAATCTTCTATACATTTAATGATACAATAATTGTTTACAATACGATGTACAATTATAAATGCTGTTCAAAATATAATAAAAATTATATTATAGGAGCTTAATTAACAAAATTTAGTAATGTGGGATTTATACGAAAACATCAAAATACATATAACACAAATTTTTCTAAATCTATATTTAATGAAATATTGAAAAAAGCGGAATGAAATACTAATAATAATTAGATCGTATTTACTATTAATTATTAACTTGCGATCATAAAACTTATTAATATCGCGATAAAAAGTCATTAATATATTTACGACAGCATTTTCATCACGTTCAAGATAACTATTCTAATAATTTGATCACATATCAAAGTCCCACTGCCGTAATATTCTGATTCTGATAGCATTCGATAGCAAAGAAGAACAATTTTCATAGTGAAGAGTGAACTTAATATTATTGAACTTAATTCCGATTCTACGTCAAATTCATAAGATCCATTCAAAAGTTAAGCATTCCGTCAAACACCAACTATCTTGTTACAGGAGGGTGTGAATCTTGAATCTTTCAAACTACTTATGATAGTAATAATTTTGGTAGAATGTCAAATACAATTAACATTTTTATTGCATCTTTAATATAATATTAAAATTCGCGAGAAAATATGTCCTACCACACATTATTAAAAATCATTGATTAATAAAAATAAATGGATAGAAATGGATTTTCTTGTGGAATAGTGGTTACGAAGAAATATATTTAATAATAATAAAATACATAAATTATTGTAATTTTTTATATGTATAAATACAAAAATTTCTCGGATACCAATTGTTCAAGATAAATTGAACTTGATAATAACGAATACTATTAAATCTATTGTATCAAATTTAAACTTAATGCGAACTGCCACTTCACCTACTTAATCATATCGTTATTTTATAATAAAACATTATATTTTACACTATACAGTGTCTACATATAATTTATCAAATTGACATGATAAATTTAATTATCGTTTTAATAAAAAATAATGATGTATTTAATAGGAACGATGGCGATTCACATTAGATTAAATTTGACACTATAGATTTAACAGCGAATCATACTTTTATACGGAAAAATTTATTATATAAAATTTAACAATTCTTATTTTTCTGTATTTTAATTATTAATATCTATTAATATCTCACTAATATTAGGATTCTTACTTTCTTTTATCTTGATTTTTTACACTCATACATTTTTAACTATATTCATGTGTTCACGATAACATTGTTAAAAGAATATAAAGAA